>NC_090730.1:92042463-92064963 GCF_036898095.1 Palaemon carinicauda | reverse complement strand
ATATCAAATTTTTTCCAGTGAATTATTTTGTTATAGTAAATTCTTTCAAAGTGTTGTAATGTATATAGAATATATTTAGTTTTTTAAAGAGTGTATTATTCCAATCATCATTCTTTGGAAACAGATTCCGCTCGATTCCTGTTCAGAACCACAGTAAGTTTAAATGTGTTTTAATAATATTTAAGAGTAATTACCCAGCTTTAGTTTGAGTGTACTTAAGAGACCTTTGGATATTCAGTGTTTTATATTTGGCAGTCTGGGAGTTATTTAACGGTATCCGAATTCGTGTATTAATGTTTTAAACTAACAGTTATAAGGTAAAAGCAAACAAGGGAGTTTGGAATTCGAGAGGTTGAGTAACTTGCCAGTCATGGTATATATAATATCATATGTTTGGTTCCCAGTCACGAGCAATAGTATGATATATTTTTCAATACTCAGTCCACGGGAGCTATATCATATGATAATATGTAAATAACTAAATAAATGTATATATAAATATATATATATGTATATACTGCATATGCACACACACTCACACACACACATATATATATATATATATATATATATATATATATATATATATATATATATATATATGCATATATATACATATATATATATGCACACATATATATACCATACAACTTTGTATATATACTGTATATATATATATATATATATATATATATATATATATATATATATATATATACATATATATATGTATATATATGTATATATATATATACACACACACACACATATATATATATATATATATATATATATATATATATATATATATATATATATATGGTGGCCCTCCATGTAATTGTCTAGAGCTGAAGTGGCCTGAGATATCAATGAATCTGAACTACCTCTCTGTATGTTATTATACAATTAAAAAGAGCTATCATACAAATCATAAAATGGTAGGCCATATATTGAGAAGAAAGATGATATGCATAACCTGTATAACCTGGCAAACTTTCTCAAGCATGTACGAGAGAGAGGAAAACATTATATTTCAGATTTAATTGAATTTTTATATAAGGACGCTGATATAGATGATTGCATGAAACTTTACAAGATATTGACATGTTTTCATGTCATTTAAAGATTCTTTCTATTACTAGCTTCTTAAAAATTGATTATAAATGGCTTTACGTTTAAGCCTTGTAAAACAATTTTCTGTAAAACTTAAAGGTTTTAGTACCAGGTCCCAACTTTCATATATTGGTAAAATCACTTTTCGATCTCGTGAAATTAAAGCTCTCTTGATGAACCTTGATGCTTTTGGAGGTGTAGACCCAAACAGTATTTTTCCTTTGTTTTTATAAAGACTGCAGAATTCTTAGCTCCAACGTTATTAGTTATTTTGTGCAAGTTAGCAAGAAGAGGTTCTTTTAGCAATTGTTGGAGAATTGGTATTATTACACCATTACGTAAATGCATTTGTGGTACCTCAAGTCCAACTGATTACCGTCTAGTTTCCATAACTCCAATATCATTTATAGTTTTTGAATGTCTTTTGGCAAAACGTCTAAGTCATATTATATAAAGTTTTCGAATGTATTTTGGTAAAACGTCTGAATAGGATATCTGACGGCAATCATCTGTTCCCTAGTTTGCAATGTGGCTTTCGTGAAGGCCTTGGAGCATATGATGCCCTTCTTACAATCTCCAATGCTGTACAGAAATCTCTTAATTGTGGTCAGGAAGTTGGTATGATTTTCCTTGATGTTAGTGATTTCTTTTATTGTGTTAATCATGAGATATTTGTTTTCAAACTCAAACAGTTTGGAGTGGGTGGGTCTTTTCTTAGCATCATTATTGAATTTTTAAGTAATACATCGCAAAGAGTTTTTTTTTTTATGGGAACTATTGTGAGTATAGGAATGTGATATCTGGTGTTCCTCAAGGGTAGTGTTCTTGGCCCATTATTTTTCATATCATATACACGTAACATGTGGCTTGGCCGAGAAAACAAGCTCGTTGCATATGCAAATGGTGCTACTCTCTTTGCATCAATTCCACCGTCTGAATGTAGATCTGGGGTTGCTGAATCCCTTAGTAGAGATAAAGCTAAAATTAGTGCATGGTGCAAATTGTGGACCATGAAGTTGAAAGCCAACAAAACTCTAAGTTGGCGCCTCAACATCCGGATCTCAGCAATGAAAATGTTTCTTTAACTCTGTATGACTTTTTGTTAAACTTTTAGATGTGATTCGCGACAGCCAATTTACTTTTGAGAAACACATCGGGTCTGTGTCTTTTTCAATTGCACTAAAAATTGGCTTATTGAGAGTCTTTTAAGATTTTCGGTGTTCAGTCTATTCTGAAGAAGTGTTTTAATTCTTTCATTCTACCCTATTTCGAGTATTGTTCTCTTGTCGGGTCTTCAGCTGCTGATTCTCATCTTACTTTGTTGGACAAGAACTTAGGGTCTACCAAACTCCTTATTTCTGATCTAGATATTAATCTCTGGCACCGTCGTTAAATTAGTATGTTATGCGTGTTGCACAAGATTTTTCAGGATTCTGTCCATCCTTTGCATTCAGATCTTCCTGGACAGTACCATCCTGTTCGTAACATGAGGTATGCAGTTAATTCTAATAGTTAGGCCATCTCCATCATGAGGCCGAATACTACACACTGTTCTTAGTTTTATTCCAGCTGTGACTAAGTTGTGGAATGATCTTCCTAATCGTATAGTTGAATCGGTAGAATCTCAAAAGTTCAAACTTGCAACGAATGTCTTTATGTTGAACAGGACGAAATAAGTCTCTTTTTATAGTTTATATATAAATATCTGTTTTAATGATGTCACTGTTCTTAAAACATTTAATTTTAATTGTTCATTTATTCTCATATATTTATTTATTTTCTTATTTCCTTACCTCGCTAGGTTACTTTTTCCTGCTGGGCCCATTGGGCTTATAAAGCATCCTGCTCTTCCAACTAGGGATGTAGCTTAGCTAGTAATAATAATAATGCTGTGATAAAAGTATATTTTCTTTATATAATTCTGCATTTCTTTTTTATTTTTACTATTTTCCTGCATACTAAAAAAGTTTCTGGGGTACAGGCTTCTCCCAAGCATAGTAGTAAATTTGAAATTACCTGGACTCCATTAATAATGATAATCTTGTCTTTTTAGCTCATAAAACTTGGATTACTTTCATTAATTAGGAAATCTAAACTAGTTTTTTCTTTTGAAGTTGAACATTCCTTAGAGTGAAATTTCGTCAAATATTATTTGGGACAGGATAGGTGGGGTATGATAGACGGTAATGGGAGAAAACGTGAAGCTATTTGAGAAAGAACTCCAAATGGCAGAAGAAAGATAAGGGAAGTTCTAATAGCTTTTCCCTATAGTAGAGCTGTACATCCAACAGATTTTATGTTACATAATCGTTTTAAAATTGTAATCAATTGTCTCTCTCTCTCTCTCTCTCTCTCTCTCTCTCTCTCTCTCTCTCTCTCTCTCTCTCTCTCTCTCTCTCTCTAAACACATTCTGTTTCTCCCACTCTGTTAAAAGAAAAGGGCTGATTGACCAGTGATTCTATCTAATACATTAAAACAGTCTCTCTCTCTCTCTCTCTCTCTCTCTCTCTCTCTCTCTCTCTCTCTCTCTCTCTCTCTCTCTCTCAATAAATAAATAAATAAATAAATAAATAAATAAATAAATAAAAAGATAAATAAATAAATGAATAAATAGAAAGATAAATAATTTAAAAAATGAGTAAATAATTAAACAAAAGGGCTTATTTTTCTAGTGATTTTATTTCTAACATATCAAAATCTCTCTCTCTCTCTCTCTCTCTCTCTCTCTCTCTCTCTCTCTCTCTCTCTCTCTCTGAAGAAAAGGGTTGATGTACTCTCACACTAAAAAAAAAAGTATGATTTCAAAATAGGTTTATTTGATAAATAGAAACTGCTTTCTCTCTCTCCCTAAATAAATGAGCTTATTATGGTGTTAGTTTTATTTGAAACATCAAAACTTCTCTCTCTCTCTCTCTCTCTCTCTCTCTCTCTCTCTCTCTCTCTCTCTCTCTCTCTCTCTCTCTCTCTCTGTTTAAGGAAAAGGTCCATTTGACTAGTAGTTTTATTTGAAAAATATCAAAACCAATGGAGAAGCCAAAGATTGGGCAACTGTTATAAGTGGAATACCTCAAGATCCGTCCTTGACCCGTTACTATATCTGACTTACATTAACGACATAGATTTAAGAGCACCTAGGAATATGGTCAAATTTGCCAACGATACTAATCTGAGCATAAACGCTGCACACTCAGAAGACGTAGGAGGCGTACGAGAGGATCTATTTAGGTTGGGAGGATGGTCCAGAATATGACAAATGCCTTTCAACTGAGGGAATTATAAAGTTCTGCACATATATTATAGTAACCCACAAACAGATTACTCACTGCCGGGTAATGAAATAAAAAGTTTAGATCAGGAGGAAGATCTCAGTATTACTGTTAGCAAAGATTTGGAGTTCACCAAATAGTGCATGCTGAAAAGAAAACACAGAAACTGATAGGTTACATCAAGAGACAAATAAAATACAGAAACAAAGACGTTGTTCTGCAGCTGTATACATCACTACCAACATCCCATTTAGAATACGGATTCTAAATCTGGGTTTCAAGTATTCAAAAGGATATAGATAGACTGGAAGCAGTACAAGCTAGTCACCAAACTAGTCCCAACACCAAGACAATTTTGAAATAGACGAAGAATGGAGCGATTCAACTGATTTGATCTACAAACTCGATGACTAAGGTTACAGCTAATAGAGACATAAAAATTCTTAAAGGAATAGCAAATGTAGACTACAACAACCTCTTCATGCTTAGCACAAATCAGTCAAGAGTTAACGGATACAAACGGAATTGAAAAGATACAACACCACTCAATGTTGCAATTTCTTTACATACAAAATAGCAAATACTTGGAATACACTCTCATCAGAAGTAGTACACAGTAACACGGTTAATGAATTCAAGAATAAGTTAGACAAAACCATAAAACCTCTCTAAATGTTCAAGGCCTCTGTCACGCTTGACCGGATTGAGCCTCTGAACGTGAAAAGGAGGACATATTTGTATATCCGGTGATGTTCGTCAATATTCGTTTCATGTCAGTTTTATGTTCGGAACATTCGTTTCCTGGATTCGTTAGAAAGTTTTGTACGTGCACAAAAATTGAAACGGACTATGACGAACAAGAAAATTCGTTGGTTGTCCTGTGCACGTCCATTTTGTCCTGTATAGCTCCTGTCACTGTTCATAATTCCTTCGTTTATAAGCTGTTGGTGTACGCCGGCGATATGTTGTCCAGTCTGTTGATGGAATTCGAACGCTTTTGCCACGCATTAACCGGACCTTAAACTAACAACTAACGGACAAACACAAGATGTCTGCAGGATTAACACTGGATACGACCATAGGCAAACAAATTAAAAAATGAATACAACGTACAGAACACTTGCAGGAAACTACAGAGGGAGGAACTGACTTCCTGCAGAACCTGATCATCCCAGGACGTACGAAAAGGATTTTGGAAGCTTCCAAATCAGATTCACAGCCAGTTTTCCTGCATCACCATGGATTATTAGGCTGGAGTTTCCCTGCAGTTTAGGGGAGCCTAACTGCAAGCACAAATGCATATGAACAATGTTCAGCTGGACTTTCAGGAGGATCTTTCCCACAAGAGAAGACGGTACTGCAGGGGTTAGCGAAGACAATATTGATCGAGGTCATGGCTAAGCCCAATGAGGCAAAGGCAGTTTGGTCTGTATGGCAAACTTATGGTAGAATTGCGGTGGGAGGACCCTAATGCCTTCTGCAACTTCATGTGCATGCATCCGGAGAAGTTTGACGAAATCTTGACACAAGAGGGGCAACAAATCACCAAAAAGCAGACCTTGATAAGGGAACCACTGGGGCGAGATTCGAAGTTGGCTCTCACACTTTGGTATTTAGAATCAAGACCAACATCCATGGACATGCGCTGTGGCTGGAGACTAGTAGAGTTCTACACACCATCTCCCTTATTGTTTCCTGCACACGCCCGTTGATGTCCGTTATGTGTCCAGTTTGTCCGGAACGCATCCTATGCACTTCCTGATTGGGCGGTTTGTGTTCGTTTGCTGTTGGTTATTCATTCGGAGACACTTGACTGGTTGAAATGTAGCCGTGCGTCATATGTTCGTTACCAGTATGTTTTAATCGTTCCATGTCCGTAGTAAGTGCGTCCGTAGTTTGGGTTTTTCTACCAGACTGACCACTTGGTCACCGTATGAACTACGGAACCCCAATCTGGTCAAGTGTGACAGGCATAAACTATTCGTTCTACCCAATAACAAATGAAGTCTCTGTACATGGACTAAAACGTCTTTGAGACATCCAAAATCCTTGTAAACTCCATGTAACCAACATTATGTAAAACATGAAACAATCTGACCAATATTGTCCAATATGTGAGGTAATCTGGCCAGTATTGTACAATACATGAGGTAATCTAGCCAGTATTGTGCAATGCATGAGGTAATCAAGCCAGTATCGCAATACGTGAGATAATCTAGCCTGTATTGTACAATACATGAGGTAATCTAGCCAGTATTGTACAATACATAAGGTAATCTAGCCAGTTTCGCAATATGTTAGATAATCTAGCCAGTATTGTACAATACATGAGGTAATCTACGCTGTATTGTACAATACATGAGGTAATCTGACCAGTATCGCAATACGTAATGTAATCTGGACAGTATTGTGCAATACATGAGGTAATCTGGCCAGTATTGTACAATACATGAGGTAATCTAGCCAGTATTGCAATACGTGAGATAATCTGTCTAGTATTGTACAATACATGAGGTAATCTAGCTAGTATTACAATACATGAGGTAATCTAGCTAGTATTACAATACATGAGGTAATCTAGCTAGTATTGTACAATACATGAGGTAATCTAGCCAGTATCACAATACGTGAGATAATCTGGACTGAATTTTACAATACATGAGGTAATCTAGCTAGTATTGTACAATACATGAGGTAATCTAGCCAGTATTACAATACATGAGATAATCTGGCCAGTATTGTACAATACATGAGGTAATCTAGCTAGTATTGTACAATACATGAGGTAATCTAGCCAGTATCGCAATACGTGAGATAATCTGGACTGAATTGTACAATACATGAGGTAATCTAGCCAGTATTGCAATACGTGAGATAATCTGGCTAGTATTGTACAATACATGAGGTAATCTAGCTAGTATTGTACAATACATGTGGTAATCTAGCCAGTATTACAATACATGAGATAATCTGGCCAGTATTCTACAATACATGAGGTAATCTAGCTAGTATTGTACAATACATGAGGTAATCTAGCCAGTATCGCAATACGTGAGATAATCTGGACTGAATTTTACAATACATGAGGTAAACTGGCCAGTATTGTACAATACATGAGGTAATCTAACCAATATCGCAATACGTGAAATAATCTGGCCAGTATTGTACAATACATGAGGTAATCTGAACAGTATTAAGCAAGACATGTGGTAATCTGGCCAGTATTGTTCAATAAATTAGGTTATCTGCAATAAGATTAAATAATGAAATCATATCACACTACCAATTTCATAATCTTTTTCATCCTCAATTTTAGGGGTACACAGGAATCTATAAAAAGCCCCAAGAGGTACACAAGAACAAAAACGTTGGGAACCCCTGGTCTAAAGAATAGAGCTAATTTGACTAGCGGTTTTATTTGAACCATAATAAATCCCGTTGCTTCCGTGTTCGTTAGGATATTACCAGTAATCACTAATACCTTATCTATTAATTAGAAATTTTGAAAAGGAAAAGATGGCAAAAACAAAAGGGAAGAGTATATGTGCACCCAAAGATGAACACCAACTAAATGCAATGCTGAAAAACTGTAGTTTCTAATAAAGTGACTTTTTTTAAAAGCTCATAATCTTCCTTTTATTTTTATTTTTTCATTTGTCAGTCATGGAATAAAGTTTTAACAATTTTACCAGCAACTATGACCCTCGGAACGTTTAAGTTTCAAACACAATATCGAAATTTTTCATTAACTAATAATTAATGATTTTTTTATAATATTATCAATATCATGACCCATTATTATCGATCTGATAATTATGTTATATTTGGTAATTCTTCTTTTTCCGCATTTTCATTCCACCTGATACTTCAGATTCTTGTTTTGTTGTGCAAGTATGAGAGATAGAGATTATTATCTTTCTTATATAAATACCTAAGTTTGCCCTCCTTGATGGCTGTAAAACTCTGTAGAATTACCTATTTATTCAGAAACAAATACGACGACATAATCGCCCACCACATCAAATTTTAGAGTCATCTTTATTATCTAAAGATTATGAAGTCGCTTGGCTACATGCACCGGATCTATGGACAGAAAACTGAGAACAATATATTTCGTAATATTCTTAGAATATTACAGAATGAAGAAGACACGTGTGCACCTATGGTATCTTGCAAATCTTATATAAGAAGTGTCTGCATAGCTCCTCGCACCTTTGCATTCATTTCTAAAATAGTTGTTTCTCTTAGTGCAATCTCACCACCGCTGCTTTCCCTGTTTCATGATGTAGGCTGATTTATAGAATTATAATAATAATTGTTTATCCCCGTTTAAATAATAGTATTCATTTCCTCATATGCACAGAATCGCTCTCACATACACGTTTGTGTATTTACATCTTGACAAACATCCAAACACAGACGCGCTCATGCATCCAAGTGTTCATGAACAAACATGTCTGGCTTGAGTATGTGCTCACCCAAATAGATTCAGAGGTGGTACCCCCCCCCCCCTGCACTACTTTATATTGCTCCTCCTCCCCTTACCCCTTCTCTACCCCATTTCCTCACTCCCTTTGGCTACCCTCGCCACTACCACTAAGACCTTCAACATGCTTCATAAGATCATAGATAAACCCTTCGATAATTACACCGGAAATACCCAGAGCACTGATTCACAAATTGCCAACACCTTCAGTTAACCTGTGGATCACCTCCACGACCCCTCCCCCATCTCTGGGTCTCCTCACCCTCGCCCATCCCACCACCCACCCCACCCCCTCAAAAAACTAAGCTACTTCCTCCCTCCCTTACTCATTTCGACCTTAATTCTCTCTCTCTCTCTCTCTCTCTCTCTCTCTCTCTCTCTCTCTCTCTCTCTCTCTCTCTTATGAGACTTCGTCATCTTTGGAGCTATTAATTACCAATTCTTTCTAGAAATGTTTAGAACTTTTTATTTCATCTGGATAAAAGGTGTCTTTTAAATGGGAAAGCATCGGGATATTAACAATACAACAGTCCCAGACTCAATCATCAACTGACTACTAAATCAAAAATAATCTTGATGCACAAAAAAAAAAAATGTATATGATCAACTGCATGATTCATTTGCATACAAGAAATTTACAATTCAGATGTTCGACTTAATGCGCAAAATCACACACAAATTTATATATATATATATATATATATATATATATATATATATATATATATATATATATATATATATATATAGACACAGTTTTATTGTGGTTGCGTATATGCATGCACAGTTTCTAGGAATGTAGCCTAGTGTTGCTTTCATTCCCTCGTGCTTTATCTTATTTTTCATAATTCTCAAGTCCCTCCCTCTTGACGAGCGCACCTGTTCTTACAACATTTTACCTCTCTCTCTCTCTCTCTCTCTCTCTCTCTCTCTCTCTCTCTCTCTCTCTCTCTCTCTCTCTCTCTCGTTTACTTCCTAAAAACTGGTTTCGACATTTCCTTTAACTTTACCGGTTTTACATTTTTGTGCCCATTGGCATTGTTGTTTACTGTTTATATTTCACTGATTTGCAGTTTCCTTATATTCTGTTTAGTCTATTTCACTGTCTCCTTACTCATCCGCTCCCCACCTTGTGACGTATGCGTGACGTTATCATCAACAAATACAGTTTTTGCCGTTAGTCACAGGAACTTATCCCGGCCTGCAAAGGGAAGCTTAATACTCTCTTATGTTGCATGACCATAAGGGTCCATTTAGCCTTCGATCACTTGATTTTTTCAGGACCTTTTCTCATAAAATATGAGATGTATGATCTGCGCATGTGCTGAGAGCTGTCAAAAGCAGAGTTACTCTAGATATGATTAGCATGGCCCACATCCATGTGTTTAGAATTAGATTAAATTTAGATCACCTATGTCTAAATTAAGGTATTGGGTGGGGATGTCAGATGGAGGAAAATCTCTGGCTTGGCCTTATGGCGACCTTACTTAAGGACAACTTTTGCCTTTCTTTAGACTATGAGTCAGTCTTCTACTTATATTGTATTCCTTGTGAGGTTGATTCGCTCTTTTATTAAGTTGGAATGTTTCTCTAAGTTAAATGTTTGTTGAATTGAATGTCGTTTGTTCTCAACTATTCGAATACAGTAGTATCTACATTACTTATCAATGGCGCGTATGAAGTTTTTGGAAGAGCATTCTTGATAAACACTTACGTTTCTGTATAATACAAAATCCCTTTTTCAATCAAAAAATCAATTAATGTTTGTTATAAGATGACTTGTGTGGAATTGATTTTATCAAAACCGTTTATTACGCAAACTTTTCATGTATGACGTTCTTTTATTTTATGATTATCGGCCTGTCATATTATTTCATTAATATGCTAAAGGCGTTTAGAATCCATAATATAACACTATTCTTGATTTCAACATATGCAAACTATGACCTCCATAAATAGAACTACTACTGCTACTACTGTAGTAGTAGTAGTAGTAGTAGTAGTAGTAGTAGTAAATGCTGATTTTGCTTAATCTCTCTTTATATTCTACCTGCAATCTCTGCATTTCACTCCTGAAAATTTCCATTTTTGGATGCCATGTTAAAAGAACTTGCATTGCAGTAACAATAAGCATAGAGACTCGTCAATATACAACCGAAATAAAATTTCTAATTTCCGAGTAACTTTTGATCCAGTAAACTGAACTTCAACATTAAAATTGGCTTGCCAGCAGTGTTAACCTTGCCAGCATTATTGTATATACAAAGTGCATAAATATATCATTGTGTGATTTCTTTCTTTTTTTCATACGCGCTGTTATGTTTCGAGACTTGTCACAACATTCTTGGAGTAATACAGTTACTGAATGCGTATTTCCCCTAAATACTGAAGAGCAAGTGTGGATATATATATATATATATATATATATATATATATATATATATATATATATACATATACATATTTATATATATACATATATATATATATATATATATATATATATATATATATATCTCCGGTCACGTTTAGAAGCATTGCAAGACCCCTTCCCTAAGGTTTAGGAAGAGAGAGAGTAGTCATACCCTGGTGACAGGGGTTGTTAAGAAAGATGTAGTGGA
Source organism: Palaemon carinicauda (assembly GCF_036898095.1). NCBI lineage: Eukaryota > Metazoa > Arthropoda > Malacostraca > Decapoda > Palaemonidae > Palaemon > Palaemon carinicauda. Next base: position 92,053,476 of record NC_090730.1, on the reverse strand, counting down.
AAGGGTTGAATCTATGTGTGTGCGTATGTGTATGTGTTCATTTCTATATAAATATTTAGCTGCCATTCTCAACATGTCGTGTACACCAGAATCTTATGTATTGTAATGTCTCGATCTTTTCCTGAATATTTTGATGAGAGTGGCACTCACTTTACATTCTTAGGCAGAAGGTTCAAGGGAACCTCTTTCCCGACTCTCAGTCTTCCCTCTCAGAGTTCCTTGATCAGGCATTAGCTCCGCTCGTATTCTAAGATAAAACGTTAATGATTTAAAGAACAAAACTGTAAGCAACAATATCAAATGTAAAACACCACAAAGATAGAATGTTTGTTAGTCCATCTTATAATACTTATATTAAGGAACACGAATATTATGACTTAAAAATCTTGACTATGTTATTTCAATAGTTATCTAAACATTGCGGATGACTAGAAATCAGCGATGAGATGAAAAGGTGAGATAGTAAGCTATATCTTTAGGGAAGTTTTGAAGTTGTTGCCTGGAGAAATAAAAATAAATCCATATCAGAATTAAAGGTTCAAATGAAGAAAGCATATTGAAGATTTGTTTAATGAGGAGGATAGGAGAAAGTCGGTTGCTTGAACGATGGAAAGGGTTGGTGTTATTTTAAGAATTGTTGGGTATTGAATGTTGAAGTTATAAAGAGGACGATTGAAAGGTGGAAGGTTGGAAAAAACACTAAGAGTTGATGGGATTTCAAGTAATATTCTGTTATATGGGGTAGAGAGTGTAATTCAGTAGATTGCCAGTGTTTTTAAGGTAAGTCTAGATAAAGAGAGGCTCTAAAATAAGAGATTGGGTGAGAGTTGATCATTATTCTTGAAAAAGATAGAGGTGAATGTGATAATTATAGGGCCATAAGACGTATGGTAAGGTTTTTTATTGTATAAATTCTCTATATTTATTTGATATCTTCATGAATTTGATGCAATAAGTCAGAGAGAGGAAAATAAATGTCGATGCATAGCTGTGGAATTGGGGAATTAGATATGAATGGGCTGCGGAATATTTGAAGTTAGCGGGTGCCTGTGTACTTATTGTTAATAATAATGAAAAGTAATGAGCGTTTGAAAGAAAGTGTAAAATAGAGAATTGGAATTTAGGAGGATGGATCATTGAAAATTATGAATATTAATATGAATGGAGGAAGTATGGAAGTCATTAATTCGTGTAGGTATTTTTGAATTAACATAATGAATTAACTGAATAGACACACAACGGCAGGTAGAAAAGTCCTTGCAAAAGATCGGGAAGAGGCTATGAAAGGCAGTGTCAGAATGTATGAAAAAATTAATGAGCCAACTTAATTTCACGAAAGTGAATTATATATATGTATATATAAATATGTGTGTGTCTGTATGTATGTATGTATATATATATATATATATATATATATATATATATATATATATACATATATATATATATATATATATATATATATATGTGTGTGTGTGTGTGTGCGTATATATAGATATATATATATATATATATATATATATATATATATATATAAAACCTATATGTATTACATATGAGTGTGTGTATTAACTTACATACATACATACATATATACATACACAAATAGAAATCATAACACTAAATACTTGAGAGTTAGGTTTAGAATGCATAAACACCCAGACTATGGTCTAGTGACTGTAGTCTTACGTGTTTTTGAAAATCAGTGGAAGCCACTTTCTTCAGCTTTATAAATAGAAACCTATTAAGTGTATGTGTATGAGGATATATGGCATTTGCTATGTAATCCCTTCTAACTCCATTAACCATTTTTGAAGATGCCCCAAAAACATAAAATTTGAGACTACAGAAGCAAAAGAAAAAGGATATATATATATATATATATATATATATATATATATATATATATATATATATATATATATGTATGTATGTATACAAGCGAGTGGAGAGCTGTAAAAAGTAGATTGTTACTAGTAAAGTTCAAACTAAAGCAGTGCAATATGATTATTATAGTTCTCTATGCCCCAACAAATGATTCCCCTGAAGAATGGAAAGATGAATACTATGAAGAACTCCAAAGTGTCATAGATGAGATCCCAAAGAGAGATAGGAAAATTGTGATTGGTGACTTCAGTGCTAAAGTTGGAAGAAATAATCAAGGGATAGAAAATGTGATGGGTGAGGAGTGTCTTGGCAAAGTTTCAAATGAAAATGGAGCACATTTCAAAAGTTTATGTTCAGCAAACAATCTTGTCATTGGAAGTACTCTTTTACAACACGATAGCATCCACGTGTATACATGGGCTTCACCATGTGGTAATTACAAAAATAACATAGATCATATTGCCATTAATAAAGAGAGAAGGAGGACTCTGAGAAACGTAAGGAGCTATAGAGGTGCAGATATTGGTAATGATCCTAAGCTCCCTATTGCCACACTGAAAATAAAGATGAAAGCACCCAACAAAAAGATAGATAGATTACTAGGTTTGATACAACTAAGCTTTTTCAAAAAAGAGCACAGAGAAACATTTGCAATTGAATGTAGGAATCGATTTGCACTCTTAGAGACTTTAAGAGACAAACAACAGACAACTAATGAAAAATGATGTGATATTAAGAACATATATCAGTCAGTTGGTAGTGAAGTCTTGGGACACACAGTTACAAGAAGAGCGGTATGGATATCAAATGATAGTTGGGATACTATAAAAAGGAGGCAAAGACAGAAATTGATTATTGAAAGTTTTTGAGGAAGTAATGAAAATTACAAGGTAAAGCAAGCTAAGTATTCCAGTATGAATAGTGAGGTCAAAAGAAAAGCTAGGCATGACTGGAGAGAATATTTAGACAGTAAAGCAGATGAGGCTGATTATACTGTGAATTCAGGAAATAGCTATGTTGTAAGAATTGCTCATAGAATTATTAATTAACTCTCGACTGGGGCAAAGAAGAAGAAGCATATACCCATCAAAAAGAGAGATGGTTCTGTCATAGCAAAAGAAGACGAGGAAACATAACACTGGATGGAACAAATTAGTGAGCTTATGAATAGGAGTTATGAAGGGAATAATTTGATTGATATACCTGAAGCTGATGAAGACCTTGAAGTGCCCACAGATAAATTCATTGTTTTTGAAGTCGAAGCTATCCTGAAAAAACTATAGAGATGGAAAGCCCCAGAATATAATGGAATAACTGCCGAGATGATAATTGCCAAAAATTAAGTGATTCCCAGTCTACTTACAAGATTATTTTGTAGAATGTAGCATGAAGAGGCAAAACCTAATGAATGGGAGTTAGGAGTGTTGGTGAAATAGCAAAAAAAGAGACCTGACTGATTGCAATAATTACAGATGCATAACACTTACGTCAGTTGTTATGAAAGTATATAGTATGCTTCTTCTAAAGAGACTGGAGAAAAAGATTGATGAAAAGCTGAGAGATGAACAAGCAGGATTTAGAAAAGGTAGAAGTTGCACTGACCAAATTTTCATTTTGTGACATGTTGTACAGTAATGCGTAAAATATAGAAATCCCTTTTGATGGTATTTGTGGACTATGAAAAAGCCTTTGATAGTGTGCACCGACCAATTTTATGAAGAGTCCTGAGTTATTATGGAATTCCTCTTAAATCTGTAAATTTGATGACAGTAAGTCTGTTCATGAGCATACCAAGTACAAAGTTAATATTAATGGAGTTTTATCAAATGAATTATCAGTGAACAGTGGAGTACTCCAAGGGAATGTGTTATCACCTATGCTGTTTATCTTCCTCATGGATTTTGTAATGCGTAGAACAGTCAGAGATGGTAAGAACGATTGGACTGGATTACTGATAGGAATTTAGCAGACCCAGAGTATGCTGACGATGCTGTCCTGGTTAGCAGAACACCACATGATTTGCAATGTTTCCTTACCAGAATGCATGAAATATCCCACGAGGTTGGGCTAAAGATAAATAGAAGAAAAACAGAGATGATGAGAACGGAGTATGGAATGGAAGATGAAATATTATTGGAAGGAGAAAGGATTAATGAGGTGGAATCATTAAAGTATTTAGGAACTATGATCTCCAATACAGGGTCTCTAGAATTAGAGTTTAGGGAAAGACTGAAAAAAAAAATCAGACAATGGCTAGGTCATGTAAAATTTGGAAATCAAATCGCCTAAAATTACATATAAAAATCATACTATATATCAGAATAGTGAGACCAGTGTTACTCTATGGACATGAGTCATGGTATGAGAATGAAATGATCTACAATAGATTTAGTAGATTTGAGAACAAGGCCCTCAAAAGGACATACGGACTTAAATGGCTGGACAGGATTAGAAATGAAACTATAAGAGAGATTACTCGAGTGACATATGTGGATGAGATCATGATGAGGGGTAGATTGAGATGGTTTGGGCATGCTCTTCGCACTCCCCAAGAGAGATTAGTTCACCAAACGTTCAGTTGGGCCCCACAAGGCACTAGAAGAGTTGGAAGACCAGGGCTACATGGCTGAGAACTATGAAGCGCGATGTAGGAAATGACGAATGGAGAAGTATTGAATAAAAAGCTCAAGATAGAGACGACTGACGAAATCTAACCGAGGCCATTAGCGTCAATATGCCTAGAAGGAGATGATGATGATGATGATGATCATATATATATATATATATATATATATATATATATATATATATATATATATATATTTATATATATATATATATAATATATATATATACATATATATAGATAGATAGATATATATATACATATAAATATAGATATATATATATACATACATATATATATATATATATATATATATATATATATATATATATATATATATATATATATATATATATATAAGGGCCTTAACGAGGATTTTCTGTAGAAGCTCCTTCATCATCCATCTTCATCTTCTTGGAAAATAAGCCAACAAAAGAAGGTAATGGAGGTAAGATGATGAATCCTCCAAATATGGGGGTTTGGGGTGGGGTGAGAAGGGTCTTCACTAAAGGAGGGACTGCCTTCGTTGAGTCGATGAAGAGGGTGAGAATTCAGTGCACACGCACTAGTAAACTATCTGTCACCCATCAACCCGCCTCCACCAGAGTACGTTACAAAGGGTTGATGTAAGGTGCCTTCGACCCTTAACTGCTAGAGTACGGAGGAAAATATCAAAGATGGGGGATACGTGCATTTGGAAGTCTTTCCCCAGTCAGTGCTCACCTGCGCCCCCCCCCTCCCCCCCCCCCTCCCCCCCCCCCCGTCCCACCCTCGTCCCACCCAGAGTCGACCGCTAAAAAAGAAGGAATGCGTAGATGTATTCATTCACACAAATATATGCAGGTTGGTTGTTTTTCCTCAATAGGTGTGAGTTTGTGTAGGTAAGGGGAGCTGATACAATTTGCTTCCTATATCTTGAAGTTTTATGTTGTTACTTGCATGAAGTATTGTATTTGAATGGTCGTAGTCCTAAAGTATGAATAGAAAAGGGATGGTAATGTACATATCGATGCCTACTTTTTCGTTTTCTAAGTTCGCTACCCTCATTCATTTATGGACTGGTGTGGATTTTTTTTTTTTTTTCTTTTTTGCAAATTCATTGAGTTACGGACCTAAAGGGATTCGTTTCTTAGTTGCAATGTAATATTATGCTTATTAGGCTTGGGTTCTTTTGGCTTTATTGAGTTCATTATTGAACTTGGTTTTCATTGGGTTTCACATGAAAATTTGAATTGCACATGAGACGTATACACACACGTGCATGCCCACAAACAACCACAAACACGTCAGCAAACACATACACACGTACACACACACACACACATATATATATATATATATATATATAGAGAGAGAGAGAGAGAGAGAGAGAGAGAGAGAGAGAGAGAGAGAGAGAGATGTATACACACACGCACACACACACACACATATATATATATATATATATATATATATAGAGAGAGAGAGAGAGAGAGAGAGAGAGAGAGAGAGAGAGAGAGAGAGAAATGAGTGTATATACCGTATATATATATATATATATATATATATATATATATATATATATATACGTATATATATATATATATATATAAAATTTTAACAAGTGTACATCTATGCTACGGAAGATCGTTAAAAAGAAGAATGTTCTCTCATAGATATGAATTATTGAACATTAGTGTGTCCGAATACAAGAATCTTAAGAACTTAATGGATTTTATGCCCAAATCATAGATTCTTCATCTTCAGCAAGTTTTCCTCTGACTCGTACTAAATTAGGATGGCTTTTTCTCATCTTAATGTCAGGAGATGATGTGCTGCCGGCTGACGGAAATCTTTGTTTCTCTTTTTCAGAGGTAAGGGCCTGCAGGGGGCGGGGGGGGGGAGTGGTGCGAGATCAGCGCACGTGTATAAGTAGGAGACTGAGAGTTAGTTTGAGAGAATTATGCTCTGTTTAAACTTGACTTGCTGAATTCTGGTTACTTGCAGAAGCTAAGATATCATACGGATAAGGAGAGAAATATTACCAGGCAGAAGGCACCAAGATTACTCATGAAACACACAAAAAAATGTAAAGATATACACATGTAATATATGAAAATATATATATATATATATATATATATATATATATATATATATATATATATATATATGTGTGTGTGTGTGTGTGTGTGTGTGCATATTTATATATACACACACACACACACACACATATATATATATATATATATATATATATATATATATATATATATATATATATGTATACATATATATATATATATATATATATATATATGTATGTATATATTTGGGCTCGAGCGATGTCGTCCTGACGGAAGTTCCTTATTGGTAGCTTCTACTTGGGATATTTCTGCAAGGGATATACCAGAGAACATTTACCTTAGAGGTATCAACAGAGTTCTGACCTCTGGAGCGAATACCCCGAGATATATCATGTAAAAATCAGGGACGTGTTAATGTCAAGCCATGGCTATCCTTCCCCGAATAGAGTTAACTTTGGCTCGAAAGATAAGGTAGAGGGTAGGATACGTGGGCAAGTGAGCCGTTACAACTCCCGATCTCCATGTGCTACAACTAACACATTTCCTCTTGAACCATTCCCTCTTTGGTGCGTCATCTTTGACAATCGATTGGGGAGTTTCTGCCTATTTTTCTTAGCTTTTTGAGCGACTTTCAATCATGAATGCTTCGGCTTCTTCCTCGTCGACTAAGTTGAGTACCCTCTTTTATGTGTGTTGGAGAATTTTGCGTCTCCACCCCAAGTATTTTTAGATTTATATGTTTTTATTGTTTTGTAGTCGGCATGCGGTCGGTGCCATTACACCATGTTTCCAAATCGCTCAGAAACGCTTAGTCATCTAGTCATATCATTGTAGGAATATGTTTTACATCATTCTGTTAGTGTGGTATGCTTGTGGGTATGCCACCTCCCTTTAATTGTTGTTTCTTGTGTGTTTTTTATGAGCATTGACAAAGGCTAGCTCACTACCCTAGCTGGCAGCCATGCCTGATAAATTTTCACTTATGCACTATCCCCTTCTATTACCTAACCTTTATGTTTTGGTAAGGCTGTCAATCCTTCCATGCTGTCAACTTTTCACAGCGGAGTGCTGCAGTCTTGAAGATCCCTCTGGGTGTTGGATAGTGTTTTCAGTTGTCCTAGGGTGACTGTTTTCACTTTCCACTTAGCCTTTATGTGTTGTGAGGTGGCACAGGTCTTAGGAACTTGTTCCCTGTGTCTACTAATGTTTACTCATTGGAACCCTTTATCCCCTGTTCTAATACTGACATATAACCCCATGGTGTGGCCTTAACCATGCTTAGGCTTGCTTCTTAGTCTTTGGTGGGCTATGCCTGGTTGTAAGGACTTGTCCTCTGTGCCCTATTACTGCAGACCCCTTGGAACACTATTCCTGTTCTAATGTTGCAGTTGGGTTTTCTGTCATGCCACCTCACTAATTTCTGAGTTTCCCATCACCACCCCCTTTTCCCTAACCCTTGTGCCTGTTAGTGTGCTTACTTGCTGTGAAACTTTGTTCCCATCCCTGTCTAGTCCCATAGCAGCTAAAGTATGCTTCGTCTCCATCCTTGGACAGGATCCCTTGTAGGCTATTTGTCTTGACCCTGGGTAGGCAAGATTTTCTCCTTTCCTGGAATAACTCTCTTTGCCACCTTAAAGACCACTCTTGGGTGTTTTCTCTGTCCCTTCCCTTTCCTAGTTAGGCCATAACCTGACTGTAATGGGAAGTATGTTCCTCTTGTCTAGTCATCTTACCCTGGCTTTTGAGTTTTCCCTCACTTGCTAGGTAGGCTAGGCTTGCTTAGACAGTTCTCTCTATGGCCTAATCCTTTCTAGGCATAGAGTTGGTACCCCTTGGGATCCTCCTCTGCCATTTTGGCACTTGCCTGTTCTGTGTCTGCAGCTTCCCTTCCTGTGCTATGTCCCTCTTGCTGTGGAGTCTTGACTCCCTTGCCAGATTAGCCTATATAGGCAGAATTGTCATCTTCTGTCTCTGCTTCCAGTCTTGTCAGCCTGATTTCTTCTAGCACTGGCTGTGTGTTGGCCATTGGTCTTTACCTCTGCCCCCTCAGCTGCAGCCTTAGACTAGTCATCTGCCCTTTCCTATCCTCCCCCATATCTGGGGGATATTGTCCTCTGGAGTTGGTCGGTCGGATCCCGCCTGATTGTCAGGACATCCTTTGAATTTCGAATTCTTATCGTCCTGGCCATCTTATACAGCTCTCATTGTCTTACAGGCTAAAGCCCCACTTTTCATAAGTTGATAATAATGATCAGGTCTTGGCAAGTTCCCTTTTTGGCTATGTTTCATTCCTGTACTTCCCCAGAGTGTGAACCTTTCACTATGGGATTTTTCACTCTCTTCCTGTCGACTTTGCAATGCCTCTGCCGCTTTGTGTCGACATGCCTGGGGTATTAACAGGTTAGTCTTTATCTTGGCTACTAGAAATACTTGCCACCTCAACCCAGCTGCTGCTGCCTTGGGGACATCTGATGCTGGTCTAGGCAGTATGATGAGTGAACTTGCCTTCTTAGCTTGTTCCAATAGACCTATTCTTGAGGTTCTGGTGACCCTTTGATGTGAATCTTCCCTCCATATTCCTATTACACTGTCAAATAGTTTGCTTCATAAATCCCCATTGATTTCTGAGCTGTTTTGAATGTGTCTTGATTACTTGTAATCTTTAACCATATTTAGATAGTAGGTTTATTTAGGTTAGGTTTTATATATTAAACATACAAATGTGTTTATGTAGTTTTAAGAAGATATAATTTCAAATGATGTGTACTCATTAAAATTTTTTCTTCTTTATAAGTCGCTGATATTATGAAGGAAGGAGGTTTCCAGAAGAGATCTCAACAAGGTGCCCCTTATCTGCCATCTCTGAAACTGAAGGACTTCCTCTTTTCCAATGCTGAGGTGACCTCTGTGTTTGCTCACCAGTTACAGATGGTTCAACTCCCGCCGGTACCAGCAGATCATGCGGGTGATGAAATTTGGGATGCTCTGCAAGTCATGAACCTATCCACTGACAACAAATCAACAACTTCTTCTGGGTTATCAGAGAGGGAGAAGATCCTGCCGACCACGGAAGCCCTGAAGAGTCTTTGGATGTACATCGGGTGAATAAAGCTCCCAGTACCTCTTTAATTTGTTACCTAGCCACAGTTTACACCTTCATCCCTGTTCCTACGTTAGATAAACCTTTATTTCCTAGTAACTTGAATCTTACGGTGTCCATGAAAGCTTTCATGGAAAACCTACCACCAAACATGAATGTTCTCAAGTGGATCTTATAGAGAGAATAGAAACTTTACAAAAGACACCTGCTTCTAAGGTGCTCCCAGCTTCGAGCCTACCAGAATGTGCAGTTAAGAACCTTTGGCGTTATGCTAAGCATTTGGCCTATTTTCACCATTCTAATGGAAGTCCTGAACAAACTGCAAACTTTCAAAGGAACAGAAGCTCTAATGGCTCCCAAGTGGCCCAATAGCAATTGGTATCATCTTGTTCTGAAACTCAATCCTCTCCAGGTCCCTCTACCATCTCCAGTGCTGTCCCAGGATGTTCAAGAGAAGACTGTCTTTGCTTCCTCTTGGATAACGAAGACCCTTCAGTTCATGGTTTTCTCGCCCTCGCAGCTCAAAGAATGTTTGGAGTTGCAAAGGAGAGAATTGACTTCATAGAAGAGTACAAGACCAACACCATGAAACAACAATTTTTGTCTTCCTGAAAAAATGGGTTGCATTCGTGTAAAGTCATCAGCCCTCTTCCATTTCTATGGACTTCTGTATTTCTTACCTTATCTCATTGCATGATCAAAGTCTTGCCTCTACAAGTATAGCCTCATGTAAGTCGGCACTAACTAGACCCATTGCTTATGCTTTTGATATTGAACTTAATAGCAAGCTGTTCCATAAGATCCCAAAGGCTTTTGGTAAACTGAAACCTAATGCTCCTCCCAAGGCTATTTCTTGGCTGTTGGATAAAGTCCTGCAGTTTGCTCAAAAGTCTATCATTTTGCTTGCTATGCCTTCTGGTGCTAGAGCTAGAGAGATTGTGGCCCTTTTAATGGATGATGGCCACGTTGAATTTTCGGAATCGGGGGAGTTAAATCTTTACCCTGATCCTGCATTCTTGGTGTAAAACGAACTTTCCACGAAAGGCTGGGGACCTTGGAAGATTGTCCTAATTCAAGAGGACTCTTCTCTGTGCCCCGTGGTGGGCCTTTAAAGGCAATCAACTTTTTAAAGGGGAGACGACAGGATCTAATCTTTGTCTGAAACAGCTAAGGTCCACTCTCACCTATTTCATCAGAAGGACTGACTTTGTAGTATACCATCGGCTCATGACCCTAAGAAAGTTGCCTCTTCCTTAATTTTTTTTCCAATCTATTCCCTTTGCAGGCTTACAGGCTTACATGGGCTAGAAATCTTCAAGAGTGTTCTTCAAAAC
>NC_090730.1:92032463-92037463 GCF_036898095.1 Palaemon carinicauda | reverse complement strand
AAAGAGAAGAAAGCCTTATGGAGTCAATATCTTGAATAGCCGGTATTATCGCTAAGATGTTTACCTACCATCGAGTGATCATTAGCTTAAGGAAGACGAAGTCGAAGGTCATGGGGCACGCGCTTGTTTTAGTATTCAGGTATTCAAAATGTGCTTACCATTAGGTTATTAAGTTTTGTATTTCATTTGATTTTGTCATTTTATTTTTAGCATTTGGTTTTACTGGTATTAAATTTATGTGTCCTTGTTGTTGTTGTTTTTTTCTTATATTAGATCAAGAGAGCTTTTGAAATATATCTGAGATCTTCATTGTAAAATGCTACATTTTTGTCATTCATCCTCTTTTAGTTATTAACAGTTCATTGGATTGTTGGATTAGTTGTTGTACTAGTGAATGTCAAATCTTCTTTCAAATGACGCTTGGTTTTTGCGATTTACGCAAAGATTGTTCATTTATATACAATATTCTAGAGATATGCTTCTACTTACCATCTCAGCGCAAATTTCTTCCCATTTCAATGAGCTATCTACCATTTTCTTTATATTCAATACACCCCAGAGAATCTGTTCTCACTTTTGTCCTTTTCTTTATTTTCAAGTACCCTCAAAACAGTGTTCTCCATTCAAAGGCCGAATATTTCGCACTTTAGATTCCTCCTTTTTGTTTCAGCTTTTTTTTCGGAAGCTTGATCTGAATATTGCGTAAGTTTTGGTGCTGCAAGTATGGTAATGAATAGATAATGCAGCCAAAATACAGTGCAATATGTTGTTGTGGAATAACGACTTGGTGAAATTATATATGATATCAAGAGCTTCAGTCCAAACTAGCTTGCGTTCGAGTTGAGTTAACTAATTTTCAAATAGTTTTGAAAATGATAATTAGTCTCCAAATTTAATCCACAAGGTCTCTTGGTATTGTAGGTTTAGAAGAAAACGGTTGCATATTTTGGAAGGAATACTTGATGGTCCTTACTGAATATGACTATAGATTGTAAGAAGTGTAATAAAGTTATATTAGTATCTTTTTGTACATAACCACCCTTTTCTGGAGATTTTTTTTCATATCTTGGTAAGCTCTTCTATCATTACTGTAGCATTCTTCTCAAAGTAATATCAGAGATTTCCTTGCTCTTTTTTCAGTTTGGCTTCTCACTTTCAGTTTCTGCTTCCTGACATTATTCTAGGATAACTTTAGACCTCTCAATATAGATGAGGGTAATCACTAAATGTAAAAGTCTTTGCCCCCTATTCACTTCGTAGATAGTTTAACCTATTTGCTTTAACAAAGCTTTCTTTTAGTATTGTTAAACGAGAGAAGTCCACTAACACTTCCTCAGCATACTTAGATTTCAAGAGCCATTCTCATTCCAGTAGAGTACTATATAACCTAATCTCGTTAAAGCAACATTGATTCTCTGCCGCTTTAAACGAAACTAGAAGATTGGCGGTCTGTATATCACATTAGTTGAAAGCAGATTTATAATGGAAGTCGAGTGGCTAGAAACACTGAAAATCGGAATGGAACCATATTTTGCAAATACTCCCTGGAAGGAGAAAAATACTAGCGAAAAAAAAGTATATTTGATATACCATTAAATACATTTTCGTTTCTCAAAACAGATCGTTTTTCTGGATAACCATTATATTTTTTATAAAATTCAGCCATATTCTTTTAATTTTTTTCAAGAGGATGTACTGAACAATATTCTTTACCAACAGAAGGAAATTCCCTTCTCTTTGATTTATTGAATAGATCATTGAAGAGGAAATACAAGCTATTTAGAGCAAGGTTCATACTAAGCTAAGAACATTTCTTTCTTTTCCCGATCTTGTTTGAACCTGGCGTGTGAAAGGAAAATATCTTCAATTCATATACTATTTTTTTTTTCTTTTAAACAATTTTTCTGAGGAAAACCCCGTATCCAAATTTATCATAAAATCGAGATGATACCTTTTTCCAACATCAAACTGTCATAAGATGGAGGCGGGGGAAACTGCTCCAAAGAAATTAAACAACACAACGTTGTGTTACCATCATATTCACACTTAAACGCTTAATCGTGGATGAACCATGAGAAGAAAATTTACAAAACATCAGCATTTCATGGACCTACACAGAATATCCATCAACAGTTTGTCGAGACCTTACTGTATACTATATATACTGTCACTCTTTTCTAACTTGCATGCACGCTCGTGTAACGCGAAATTTTAATTGTCAACATAAGCGAATAGCTTATTAAAATCTGTTTCAAAGTCATTCATATGAACAGACACAGTCTTCCTGCCTTTCGTAACACTGATCTGGGCGGAGAGATATTGTCTTGTAGATATGAAACGAAAAAAAGAACAAGAAAAGAGAAAATCTCCGGCCATTTGAATTAGGAGAAATAATCTTTACTTGTCTCTTTGAATACTGCGACCCCACTAATAACAGATGGCACAGTTTGGCACTGTAAGCATTGCTTCCTCGAGGGGAAAATCAGGCGGAGAATATACCGGACGAGAGTGATGGATATCCTCTGCGTTTACTGAAGCCATTGTTGAATTATGAAATAGGAAGAAACGTCGTTGATTCGTTATTCTCTTTTAATTCGGCAGGCGTTCGTTGCTGAGGACTCTCTCCTTCGTTTGTTTTTGTTGTTGACTTTACACTCCGCCTCCAATCAGGGTGACGCGCCTCAGTTTACTCTTTACACTTCTCGATTGGCTAATAGAGAAGAAGATTGTTTTCAAAAGGGAACCTCTGATGGAAATATGGTCTTATGCAGTGCCGTAATTATTACAACTCTTTAAAAATGCATCGAAATCGTATTCAGTGAAAGGATGCTTTTATTTTGAGATTGCTGGTAATCTTATTTTTTTCATTCGTGTACTACTTGCTTGTCGTTTATCATTGGTTACAAATTCTGGTCAGTAATGGATTTTATTTCTAGTTTCTAAAGCAAATACACCGAGTGGTGAACAATGTTTTCGTTTGTTTTTATGAAAATTTTGAAAATGAACTAGATTTTCCTATTTTTCCTCAGAGCTGAAAGAAAATGAAAGAGGGGGAACAGAAAGCAAAACACAAAGAGAAAAAACTGAAACCAGAAGTACGGTGCAGAACAAAAGCTTAAAGAGAATTTTCAATGAAATTCGTCTTTTGGGTTGGAAATTTTTTAGCTGTATTTAAGGTTTACATTTCGCTGCATCTCTGTTGAGAAGGGGGCGGAGGAGTAGTGTGTGTTGGTGAAGGAGGAAGAGGAGGGACAAGAATCATTGTCCTTAAGGACTCAGCTTCATTGTCCTTAAGTGTCCTGCTTTTAAATTGCTTCTTACGCACTAGGTGCGGTGTGCCTGTAACATCCCCCCATTAGTCTCCTAGTACCGGATCTCTTCTCGTGTACACTTGGCATCTTTTACATTTTCTAATGATGTTCAAAGGGTTGAAACCACGTTAGGAAAATATGAGTCCATGGGTATGTGTCACTTATGGGTTTTCACGCACACACTCAAACGGGTAAACTGGGAGAAGGGGTGTTTTCTTTTCGTGATAGTTTTGAGTTGTCACCGTAACAATTGTTGGACGATGTACCACCTGTCATACTACACTCAAATGCTAAATCTAGATTCCGAAGGCACAATCATAGTATTATTTTATTGCAGGCATATGTGTCCAAGACCACTCATGAAAATGCCTGACGGGGGAAGAATTATTCGTAGTGAAGAGTTCTTCAAATGACTATTATCATGTGCTCTCAGTCAAGCACACTTAGACAATCGTAATATCTGTCCGCCGGGAGAAGTTGTTGCACTTGCATTTATTGGAGTTATACGTGACTTCTAGTAAAGAGAGAGAGAAAGAGAGTGAGGTCTTACTCATTTCATTAACTTCTAAATAAACACAATCCTAACGATCTGGACCAATTAAAACTCCAAACATCAAAGGGAAGGGGGCGTCCCCTTAAAGTCATTTCAATTGTCCCTCGTGATTAAGGCGCTAAATAATCGAATAAAAAAAGGGAGTTAAATTATATTCACTAGGAGCTAAAAAGAGATAAAACAAAACAGAAAACTACTACGACTTAAGTTGCCGACACTGCCTTTCATTTCAAGGATCTTAAAGTCATATAAGCTTTCAACGATCTCTCTCTCCCTCCTGTTTTCCAAGATCCTTGCAGACCGCCTCTTTAGCACTCGTCTTAGCCACTTATGCCACCCAACAAAGAGAATGCCTAAGTAAGGCTCTCTCTCTTTCTCACTCTCTTTCCCTCTGTCTCTTTCTCTTTCACTTTATTTTTCTTTTCCTTTCTTTTCTTAATCACAGTTGGGAATACCGAGTTCGCTAACCTCATGCTTATAAAGAACCTTAAAAGACGGAGTGCCTCTTAACGGGGACTGACGACTCCTTTCATTTATGAAAAGGTCTGATATTCGAAGGGATGGCCAAAAGGCATGTCCTCCGGGTCTGATAGATTATGGAAGAATGTAAGAGAATTAGCTGGAGTTTGTAATAACAGAAGTTTCTTTCTATTTGTATCCTTTACTTCTGGTGAGTCAAAGTCCGGTTTTGTTAGGCGTTCCTTTGTCAAAGTATTATTTTTCATCTCCGGCAACCTGACTTTATTGTTTGCCTAACCACTCGCTGTTTCTTTGAAGCTCTTTGTCATTGCCTCTTGACATGGTTTAAAAATATGGTTTTAATTTCATTTGAATAGAGAATAGTCTCTTAGTGGCTGAAGAGCGAACTTAGAATAATAAGAGAGGTTGGGACGTGAAAGAGTCAAAAGCATGGGTCTCTCTCTCTCTCTCTCTCTCTCTCTTGTTTTCGCTTTCATTTGTATACCAGATGTTTGACGTTTTCGTCAAAGGAAACAGTGTGTGTGTGTGTGTGTGAGGATTATGTATACAAATACAGTACATATCTCCCCTATATAATCAAGAGCAAGTGTGTGACTAAATAAATATATATATATATATATATATATATATATATATATATATATATATATATATAT
>NC_090730.1:92022463-92024963 GCF_036898095.1 Palaemon carinicauda | reverse complement strand
ATTTATATATACAAATACAGATATAGTATATATGCTGTATATATATTTATATATATACATATATATATATATATATATATATATATATATATATATATATATATGTGTGTGTGTGTGTGTGTGTGTGTGTATTCATATATCTATATATATACATATATATATATATATATATATGTATGTATATACTGTATATATATATACATATATACACATATACCAAGGCACTTCCCCCAATTTTGGGGGTTAGCCGACATCAACAAATGAAACAAAACAAAAAAAGGGGACCTCTACTCTCTACGTTCCTCCAGCCTAACAAGGGACTCAACCGAGTTCAGCTGGTACCGCTAGGGTGCTACAGCGCAGCCTCCCACATTATCCACCACAGATGAAGCTTCATAATGCTGAATCCCCTACTGCTGCTACCTCCGCGGTCATCTAAGGCATCGGAGGCAGCAGCAGGGCCTACCGGAACTGTGTCACAATCGATCGCCATTCATTCCTATTTCTAGCACGCTCTCTTGCCTCTCTCACATCTATCCTCCTATCACCCAGAGCTTTCTTCAGTCCATCCATACACCCAAACCTTGGCCTTCCTCTTGTACTTCTCCCATCAACTCTTGCATTCATCACCTTCTTTAGCAGACAGCCATTTTCCATTCTCTCAACATTGCCAAACCACCTCAACACATTCATATCCACTCTAGCTGCTAACTCATTTCTTACACCCGTTCTCACTCTCACCACTTCGTTCCTAACCCTATCCACTCGAGATACACCAGCCATACTCCTTAGACACTTCATCTCAAACACATTCAATTTCTGTCTCTCCGTCACTTTCATTCCCCACAACTCCGATCCATACATCACAGTTGGTACAATCACTTTCTCATATAGAACTCTTTTTACATTCATGCCCAACCCTCTATTTTTTACTACTCCCTTAACTGCCCCCAACACTTTGCAACCTTCATTCACTCTCTGACGTACATCTGCTTCCACTCCACCATTTGCTGCAACAACAGCATATATATATATATATATATATATATATATATATATATATATATATATATATATATATATATATATATATATATATATATATATATATATATACAGATATATATATATATATATATATATATATACAGATATATATATATATATATATATAAATATATATATATATATATATATATATATATATATATATATATATATATATATATATTTATATATATATATATATATATATATATATATATATGTGTGTGTGTGTGTGTGTGTGCGTGGATTAAGGGATAGTATATAACTTGAATATATGTTCATGTTAAAAGGTATACAAAAACATTAATACAAATACATATATCATCATCATCGTCGTCGTCGTAATCATTCATACATAACTTCACAGATTTACATATTTCGTAAGTGAATATGACTCAAAATACTATTTTCTAGGCCACGAAAAATGTTAAGAATTTCTATATCTCTCCAAATTTTCTTCTGTTCGCCTTCATATATGAGTACTTGAATAATTGCATGAAAATATATAGCATAGTTAGAAAGAAAGAATAAAAAATTATGTGGCAAATACCGCTCAAGATATGAAAGAGTTGTTTGCCTCAGTAGCAGGACAAAATTGTTGGCAGTGCCAGGATTTTAGAATTGACTATCACAAGGGACAGAGTGACAATTTATTAGCAACTCAAGACGTGCTAGACACTTTTAATTCTATTTATATCTGCTTTGTGTTAGAGTTTATTTTTTTAGTATGATTAAACATAAACAAGTGAATATCAATAATAACATCAGCAACAGATTTTCAAGGATTCTTGTATAAACTATTAATGAGTACTCCAATTTGGTCAGCATTCTTAATGACAAAGTATCAATTTTGGTAGTGAACACTTTCCATAAAATGTATTAACTGCTTTAAAACTTATATTATACTATAACCCCTTATTATGTATTGAATATATAAGAAGGAAAAAGAGAGCAGATGATATAATCAGAACCATTGGCCACCCGTCTATCCTAGATTCGATAAACTGCGGATAGCATAAATAGGATACTAAAATATCTTTGGGAATCTAACGAGCAAGGTAGATTGGAATAAGCATAAGCTTCTATCTTTTAATTATCTGGAGACGAATAAGAGGGGCATTGGGCCTCAAGGATTTGGAAAACGACATGAAGGAAACACTTTCGTAGGCTGTAGTGATCCAGCGAGCAGAAGACAGGGCTGCACTCTAATTAATGTTGGACGAACTCACTTCACTCTTAATTAGTTTTACACGTGCAATATTAACCTGTTCAATGATCATTCTTGCATCCATTCAAACGTATTATGCTTATTCTGTCGCTGAAAGGTACACTATCAAGTCGTCTGTTAAAAGGATGTTTGTCCATAAGAACTGAAATGTTCCAGTAAAACAATTATTGTATCAAGGAAATGGTCAATAATAAAACCTAACCATTGTAATTGTAACAAACACTC
>NC_090730.1:92002463-92017463 GCF_036898095.1 Palaemon carinicauda | reverse complement strand
ACACTTTCAAATCTATTTCCTTTTAATTGCAGTGCCAAAGGGTGTTTAGTAATGTATTTTTAGGATAAATAAAAGTATTTCATTACTTTGCTTTTCTGTCACATTCCATAAAAATGTCAGACTATAGTTCGAGCATTTGTTAATAGGAAATTACTCGTGGAAAAAAAAATGTTTAGGTCTATTTGTATGAGCACAAATCCTGTTTGCTTTTATTATTAAACAATTCCTAAATGGATATGGATTTTTCTTGCAAGTCTTCAACAAAACCAGTTTTTCTTCTATTTTTGGGGAGGGGTGCACTACAACAAAGAACCAATAGCTCTGTTCCTAAAAGTATTCCTTTAAATAAACTCTCTCTCTCTCTCTCTCTCTCTCTCTCTCTCTCTCTCTCTCTCTCTCTCTCTCTCTCCATCTTGAATTGGTCTTCGAAACCAATTGGAGAGGTACTGTTTCTCCTTTACTACCCAACTTTTATTCCGCATGGAGAAAGTAGAGTCATCCACCCCCTTCTATCAATCTTTTAGTCTTTTAGGCGTTCTGAACTTGAAACCTTACCTGGGACATGCTACACGGTCCCAATTATATTTTTCTTCTTTTATTAGTAATTTTTCTTGTTTGATATCGTAAGTTCTTTCTTCATCCCAGTTAGTCTACTAGGGATCTAAAGTATTTTAGAACTATGCATCTCTCTTCGAAATATTACTCTGACAACGTTAAGTCTTTTATTTTGTATCATTTTTCTACGGAATTATATCCAAGACCTTTTGTTCTTCAACGACTCCACTTTCTCTTTCCAAATAATGTTTGACTTCACAGCGAGGCAAAGTCACTCTCTCCTGGTGCTCTATTTTGGTAAATCCTTCATTGAGCTAAACGAGGTATGTAACACTCGTAAACCAACCTCGTACACATTCATTGTGTGGAAATCACTTGTCATAAGGCCGACGGATTCAGTGACCTTATCAAGCAACTTATTTTTGCGCAGAACTACACGTTGATGGTCATAGGTATGGTGACGTCAGATTGAAGACGAAAATTACTCATTCACTTATTTCCCTCATTGTTTGAGTGCCGTATTTTCTCTTATGGTCTTTGCATTGGACGTAAGATGCAAGAGGTTTGCAGTCACTCCGACCTCTTCCATTAGAAAAGAAAACGTTTCTCTGCCTTTTAGAAATACTAGTATTTATTAAAATCCGTAACCCATCAACAAATAGAAACTTTCATTTAACAACCCTGCCTTAACGCTTGATATATCTACTTTTTCACAGTATTGTACCAACCGTGTGTCACACGATCGTACATAGTAACGACATTTCATTTTTTGTATATGTTATGCTTGTATCTTCGCTCTCCCCTCGCACTGATAGGGACCTGAAATAACATATCAGTTTTTCTCACCGTTAACTCTTAACCGGTGCGGTTGTAGGTTGATCATGAAATTGCCTGTTATGTTGTTTGTGCCCTTTTTGCCTGGAGCTTATGTATATATAAACGGATGTTCTGTAATAGAGTTACTCAGCTGCTTTCATCTGCCTTTGAGTTACAACCTTTTCTCGGCTCGTCACATAGGGGACCCCGGAAGTCGATTCGCTCCCCCACCCCCCCCCCCGCCACTCCGCCCCTCCGTCATTGGTACTATGGCGGACTCCACGGAAGTTGGTGCCGCCCCATTGAAACTTTCGTCGTTCGCCAGCGGAGAAGCGTTTGGTTGGTTTCAACGCGCATAATTCCAGTTCCGCATCAAGGACGTGACTCGCTCAACCACCAAAGCAGATTATGTTCTCGTTGCGATACCCGAGGACACCTTCCCGGAAATAGTCGACTGGCTTTGTAAACAATGAGACACCCGAATAGCGTATGACGCCCTCAAAACATTCCTTCTGCAGCAGTACTCGCCGTCGCCAGCCGCCCGTATAGCAAAGCTTTTTCAGCTCTCTCAACAACCATTGGGGAGCAAAGGGCTTCGCTCGCCCTCAGGGAAATGACATGTATCGCTCGCCTGCAACCTGCCGCAGACAGCTCTCCTTGTGAGATGAACCTACTTCGTGCCCTTTGGATACACCATTTACCTGAACCAGTACGCACTGCCATAGCCGATGTTGATAGTTTACCAATAAAAGACTTGATGACCAAAGCCGACTCCCTTATGGACAGCTACTTCATGACCTTCCAGACCTCCATCAACGCCTCCACTCCTGACAAAGAGGACGCTTATTCAACATCAACCGAAGCTGATGTGAATGCTGTAGGACATAAACGCCCACCCCGTGACGAGCCGGAGCGGCAACAAAGCCACCCATCACCCACCACTTGCTCGCGCCCCAACCAACGACTTCTACAGCCACTTAATACATCCCATACACCGCAGTTTTGCTACTACCACTACAGATTTGGGGCAGCCGCGAAGAAATGTGCCAAGGATTGTCAGTGGCCAAAAAACGTGTAAGTAGGCCATCGCTCGTGGCAGTGGCCTCCCGTGTTTCTAATCTTTTCTTTTAACATGAACGGGCGTGCGATTTTTGGTAGACACGGGTGCTTATCGTTCTCTTTTGCCAAGGAAACTCTCCAGGACACGATGTAGTCTGTCTACGTCTGCCGACATCCGCCTGGTAGCTGCCAACGGATCTGCGATACTCATCTACGGTTACGAGAACCTCACATTATCATTTGGAAACGGTAAATTTAATTGGAAGTTCCTCGTTACTGACGTCACATTGCCAATCCTCGGCGCGGATTTCCTCTCTCTTTTCCGTTTTCTGGTCGATGTCGCCCACCGACGATTGGTCAACGCAGACTCGTTCTTGACAACGCCTCTTCAACCCGGCCCCTCCAACCTCGCTCTCCACATCAAGCGCACCCATGGATGCCTACGCCCACCTCCTCACGTCATACCCGGAAATTTTCCATCCAGAACTTTGCCAAACGCCCACGGCTCCTGCCAAGAACGGTATTTATCACCATATCAAGACGACGGGACCCCCAGTCTTCGCAAATTCCAGACGTCAGGCATCGGAACATCTGGCAGCCGCCAAACAGATGTTCGCCAAAATGGAGGAAATGGGCCTTTGCAAAATGGCCTCCAGCCCATGGTCGTCACCCTTACACATCGTTCTGAAGAAAGACTGCTCCCTCCGTCCATGCGGGGATTACAGGCGCCTGAACATGCAAACAGAACCAGATCACTACCCCCTCCCAAACATCGCCGATGTGACCTCCTACCTGCACAAAGCGAAGGTTTTCTTCCCGCTCGACCTCCTGAAGGGGTATTATCAGGTGCTTATGAACCCAAAAGACATCCCAAAGACAGCCATCACCACTGTGTTTGGTACATACACCTTCAATTACTCATGTTTTGGCCTTCGTAATGCTGGGGCCACTTTTCAGCGTCTCATGGATGGCATCTTAGGGGACCTCCCCTTCTGTGTATAATATGTGGACGACATACTTGTGTTCTCTTCCTCAATAGAGGAACACCTCCGTCACCTGCGTATCATGCTCGACCGCTTGCAACAAAATGGCCTTGTAGTCCGGTACGACTAGTGTACCTTTGGCGCCAACGAAGTGTCGTTCTTAGGGCACCGCATCACTCCTGAAGGAGTCCATCCCCTTCCTGAGAAGGTTACAGCCATTCAGAACTTCCCCACGCCCTTAACCGTCAAAGCTCTGCAGGAATTCTCGGGCATGATCAACTATTATCACCGTTTTCTGCCAGCCATTGCCGCACTCTTGCTCCCCTCTACGCCTCCATCAAGGGCAAGCCAAAAGACCTGAAGTGGGGTCCCCTTCAAGAAGCGGCCTTCTACAATGCAAAGAAGGCCATATCAACTGCTGCAGCTCTCACTTTTCCTATCCCACATGCCCCTCTACTTCTCTCCACCGATGCCAGCGACGTCACTATTGGTGCAGTACTCGAACAGATGGTCAATGGCTCGCCCCGCCCATTGGCCTTCTTCAGCAGAAAACTGTCCAAGGCAGAATCGGGTTATTCTACCTTCGATTGCGAATTGCTGGCGGTGCACTTGGCTGTCCGTCACTTTCACCATTTCTTAGAAGGTACGCCCTTCGTCATTCGCACAGACCATATGCCTCTGGTGCACACCTTCACTCGACAGTCTGACGCCTGGTCCGCCCGTCAACGCCGACATCTCTCCGCCGTGGCTAAATACAATTGCACCCTTTAACACGTCCCTGGGAAAATGAATCCCGTTGCCAATGCCCTGTCAAGAAACACATTGGCTGCCATTCAACTGGGATTGGATTACAATGCCTTGGCTGAAGCCCAACGACAGGATCGAGAGTATCAAGCATGTAGTACATCTTGCACATCCCTCCGTTGGGAAGACATCCCCCTCGACGACTCCAACACCACCCTCCTCTGTGACGTCAGTACTGGTAGGCCGCGACCTTGGATTCCTGCGCCCATGCGCCAACAGGTGTTTGATTTCACTCATGGCCTTTCACATCCCTCGTGCCGTTCTACTGCACAGCTGCTGAAGACGAAGTTCATTTGGCACAGCATTTCTAAGGATGCTAAGGATTGGGTCCGCACCTGTACTTCTTGCCAAACTTCCAAAGTACATCGACACACGGATTCAGGAGTGGGAACATTTCCTCAACCTCAGCGTCGTTTTGCCCACATTCACATCAATGTTGTAGGCCCCCTACCCACATCACAAGGACATCGTTACCTGTTTGCCGTCATCGACCGCTCCACTCGTTGGCCTGAAGCCATTCCCATGGAAACTACAACGTCCGCCTCATGTACATCTCCCCTACTCTCAGGATGGATTGCAAGATTTGGTATCCCTGAGCATATAACTTCTGACAGGGGTACCACTTTCACCTCCCAATTGTGGACATCATTAGCGAATCTCCTGGGCATCACCCTACATCAGACAACTGCCTACAACCCCGCTGCCAATGGAATGGATGAACATTTTCATTGCACCCTCAAAGCAGCTTTGATGTCCCGCTGCAAGGATTCCAACTGGTTTACTCAGCTTTCCTGGGTCCTCCTGGGACTAAGGACCACTCCTAAAGACGCCCTCGACGTCTCGGTAGCCGAAATGGTGTATGGCGACCCGTTGGTCGTCCCTGCCGAACTTTTTCCATCTGCAACCTCCTCCGACGATCTCCAGCGCATACGTCATGTCGTGGGAAAATTTACTCCATACCACCAGACTTACAAGCCCAGCGAAGCATCACATACTGACAGACTTGCACACTGTAATGCACGTCTTCCTAAGCAACGACACTAGCAAGCCACCGCTAACGCCACCTTACACGGGCCCTTTCCTTGTGATCCCTCGCAGTCCTAAAGCATTCCTACTGAACATTTGTGGCAAAGAAGACTGGGTCTCCATTGATCGTCTAAAACCTGCTTATCTCCTGCCAGATGACCCGCCTAAAGTTCACCTCTCTAGGTCAGGGAGCCCTATTTAACATGTACAGTATGTCATTTTTAGGGGAGGAGCCATGTACCAACCGTGTGTCACACGATCGTACATAGTAACGACATTTCATTTTTTTTTATATATTATGCTTGTATCTTCGTTCTCCCCTCGCACTGATAGGGACCTGAAATAACATGTCTGTTTTTCTCACCGTTAACTGCTAACCGGTGCGGTTGTCGGTTGAACATGAAATTGCCTGTTATGTTGTTTGTGCCCTTTTTGCCTGGAGTTTATGTATATATAAACGGATGTTCTGTAATAAAGTTACTCAGTTGCTATCATCCTGCCTTTGAGTCACAACCTTCTCTCGGCTCGTCACAGTATGATGATTAACCCCTTTGTAAGCATTCTTCAAATTTTAGAACGTTTAGGATTCTTGAGGACTGCTTTATTAAAGCTGTTGCGGCCATTTTTTAAATGCTTTCCAGCTATTTCCTTCAATTTAGGGGTGAAAAGGAAATGTTTTTTTTTTTTTATTATTGTCATGAATGTTCTGTTGTTGAGTATACAAAAGATGGTTTGATTTCTCATATACCTTACTTCTGTGCCCAACGCAGAAAACAACATGATTTATTGCTCTTCATACTAACTCAAACAGCTTAGCTGCATCCATTAAAATCATTCATATAATGATATAAAACCACGTTTTTCTAACTCTCTCTCTCTCTCTCTCTCTCTCTCTCTTAGGA
The DNA here is from genome assembly GCF_036898095.1 of Palaemon carinicauda. Classification (NCBI taxonomy): domain Eukaryota; kingdom Metazoa; phylum Arthropoda; class Malacostraca; order Decapoda; family Palaemonidae; genus Palaemon; species Palaemon carinicauda. The sequence continues at coordinate 92,011,318 of NC_090730.1, read as the reverse complement.
TCTTCCATGAAGTCGAAGTGAACACACGACTTGATTTTTCACATATAATAATCATTACCTTTGCACTTGGGACATATACACAAAGAGACATGCACACTTATTTGTTTACATTTGGGGATATATGGGTATATACGAGTACCTACTTCTCATATATGTGATAATTAATAATTGTTAACTTAGATCGGGAATGTGTTTATATACTTTCCTTTCCGCATGTTCTCACTTATAAAAGGTAAGCTGTGCCTGTGAAATATATAACAAGTCAGCCATTTTAAAAGGGCTGTTGATTCTTCGAAGAGAATTTTCTGCCAGCGATTAAAGACGTAAATGAAAAGAAAAGAAAAGTCAAGAAAGATATTTTGGCAGTTCATGAATTCTCAGCAATTCTGAACGAGGCCAGGTTGAAATAATCCGACCAGTCTCGAATTTACATAACTTTATTTCCTCTTAATTAGTAACACAAAGCGAACCATCTTCCGCAGAACATTTAAACATCTGTCGTTAGGCATGACCGTCGTAACTGGCATGGAGATGTTAAGGGCGGAAATCCTGCGGAGTAGTGAAGCCCACAACGTCCCAAAGGCTCGACCGAAGTTAAGCCCCATCGAACATCGAGTCCTCTAATGATTAAATCGAGTAATCAAACAAAACGAATGAATGATCAAAGCGACGCAGCCGAGCGGGAAGTATTTTGTCGGTAAAAATATTAAAATCTGGGCCATTTTTACACACCTTTTGTTTAGAAAGTAAACTCCGGCATCAACATATCTTTGAAGCCAGACCTGTGTGAATCCCAGATAATCTTTACGCTGGCTAAGGAGGCTTGAAGTCTATATATTGAATGCTATTTTTTCGCCCCGTACAGCTCATTATCAACGTCGGAGGGGAAAAAATGCTCCCCAAGAAAAAAAATGGCGGAAGCATGTATGAACAGCTTTGTGTATCGATGAAAATTTTATGATGGTAAATTTTTATTTCCCGTCTCTTTTTCCCGCTGGTAAATTGCCAGAATTATTTGAAAAAAAAGACCTAAATAATCTATTGAATAAGCGATCATAGGCTAATTCAAACCACTTCTGGCCTTTTTTCACCATCTTGTATTCCACAGTATTTTTTCCTGAATACCTTCATGAGCAATTATCCGTTTTAGATCAAAATAGGAGTTTACTTTTATTTTTCATTTTGAGGTCGTCTATCTCATTACAATTATATTTTCTGTAATTTTAAGAATCTGGTTCACTTTCATCCTTCTTTATACGCTGTTTTATATTTCACAGAAAAATAACTCTTTTGATTAACTTAAGTTGGGAAATTAGGCTTTGACATTTAGAATTTAGTTGACGGAATTAGTAATGTCACATATATTGCACGAACAAAAAAAAATTCCCACTTTAATGTATTTTCATGCGATGGATATTTCATTGTCGTACTAGGCTTTGTAATACATAAAGAGACATGGACGTATACACATACTATTTTTCTCTATGATATATATATATATATATATATATATATATATATATATATATTCATATATATATATATATATATATATATATATATATTCTTACGAAGCTGATCTAGCATAAGAGTAAACATTTTATTCATGTATTTCATTTGTGTATTTAAGAGGTGTATAGCCAGCTCGTAAGTTGACTTCCCCTCATCGAGGTTTAAGTAGTGTATGTAAATTACATAAGACTTTAGTCATTCATGTAATTGTATTTTCATTTAATTCAGAATAGGTAAATTTACGTTATTTTTAAGAATTAACTTTTAATTTCACATATTTTGTTACGAAATCTTATGTATTTTCGTTTAGGTATGCTGTATCACACACGTTGTTAGGAAGTGCATGAAAGTTCTCAAATTAGATTTAATATATTTTTAATGTTTCGAGGGTTGGTGGGCGGAGTCAGCTGAGAGAGGAGTTGCCTCGCAAGCAATTTTAGTATCCCTTTTTCACTTTCTTATATTGGCAACCTCTGTGTGTGTATATATATATATATATATATATATATATATATATATATATATATATATATTATATCATTGGGTTCCCGAGGACTGGGCACTAAAACTATATTATGCTATATGGTTCTCTGGTTTAGGAACCAAACATATAACATTATATATGCTATGACTGGCAAGTTAATCAACCTCTCAAATTCCAAACTACCTTGTTTGCTTTTACATTAAACTGATACACTTTAAAACATTAATACACGAGTACTGAGACCGTTAAATAACTTCCAAACAGAAATATACAAAATACTGAATATCCAAAGGTCTCTTAGTACACTCAAAATAAACTGGGTAATTACTCTTAAGTATTATTGTAACGCATTTAACACTCACTGTGGTGCTTAACAGGAACCGAGCAGAATCTGGTTCCAAATAATGATGATTGGAATAAAACATTCTTTACAAAATAAATATATTCTATATAAATTCCAACAATTTGAAAAGAATTTACATAACAAAATTAGTCACTGGAAAAATTTAATTCTGAAGAAAACTAAGAATAATACAAAAATGTTACGATCTGAAATTTATAATAATTTGACTTGAATAAACCTTAACCTAAGGAAAGATATAATGGAATGAAAATAATACAAATGCTTGAAATAATTCTGAATAATACAATGTTCATGTTTGACACTTGATGAATAATAGATAATCAGATCATTTTACAAAAATCTATACTTCCTACAGGGCTGTTTATAAAAAATGTTATACAATGCCAACACTCACTTAATACAATGAATTAAAAAATCACCTTTTAGCCATGCGTGACACACGATTTGCTTTGGGGCGCAGAGTCACTTAAGAGAGGACGCACTAACGTAATGAACACTTCAAAAATACATTGGATTGCTAGCATGAGAGAGAGAGAGGGAGAGGGGAAGGAGGCTATCTCAGTTTGCGGTTCTAACTCGATCTCTACATCTGTCTGTTTCTGACTCTAACCCAACTTTGTGTCACCTATATATATCAAATTTGGCGAATTCATGAAGGTTGCAACTTGTTTGGGAAGCGTGGCCTCTGCCTAAGGGCGTCAGAGTTTCCAACTAGATAAAAATGGCAAGAGGCAAATCAAAGGTTTCAGGCAACTCTCAGATACCATCAACGCACCTGCGAAATAAATAAACAAAAAAAATAACCTCATCTCGCAGGGTATTCTCGAAATTTCGAAAGCACATGTTAAAGGACATTCCAAAGGACATGTTCTGAAATTCTCTCACAAACATGAAGTAGTACATCATAAAATACAAAAGACCATTACCTAAGCCCTTGTTCCTTTCTCGCATGAATCCTACAACACTTTCAAGCAGACAGCGTAAGACTTCGTAGCAAACATACGTGAAATAAAAAGTTAATTCTAAAAAAAAAAAAAAAATACGCAAATTTCATATTTTAACTTAAATAAAGAATATAATGAAATTCATTACGAAAGTCTTACGTAATTTACATAAAATACTTATATCTACATGAGAGGGGCTCATTTTATGGGCTGAGTATCATCTCTTCAAGGCACAAATGAAAACAATATAAATAGATAAAAAATAAAATTATTACACTAGACTAGCTTCATGAGAATATATTTATATACATAAATGTGGTTGGTTTTATAAATATATATATATATATATATATATATATATGCATATATATACATATATATATATATATATATATATATATATATATATATATATTATATACATATATATATGTATATATATACATATATTTATAAAGGGTGTAACTAATCGAATGGTTGGTTGACCATGAGTGTTGTAATTCAAGGAATATAAGTTTATTGAGTGTGATTGGAAAAGTAGGTGGTAGAATGCTAACTAATAGGATTAGGAATAAAACAAATGATGCTATCTTAGAAGTGCAGGGTGGTTTTAGAATAGGTAGGGGATGTATGGATCAGATTATTAGTTAGGCAGATATATGAGAAATATTCAGCAAAAGGTAAGGAGGTGTATGTTACATTTTTGGATCTGAAGAAAGCTTAGGAGTTGATATGGAAACATTTTGGAATGTGGTGAATTTATATGGAATTAATGGAAGGTTGTTGCAAGCAGTGAAGATTTTATACATAGGCAATAAAGCGTGTGTTAGGATAAGAAAGGAAGTGAGTGGTTTCCAGTGAGAGTGGGGCTGAGGCAATTTATTTGTTGATGGAGTTGTGAGAGAGGTGAATGCTCAAGTGCTTGGTCGAGGATAAAAACCGATATATGAGAGGGATCTTGAGTGAGCGGTGAATCAGTTGTTGTTTGCAGGTGATACTGTATTGGTTGCAGATTCGTAGGAGAAGCTGGATCGATTAGTGACAGAGTTCGGGAGGGTGTGTGAGAGAGGGTAGTTCAGAGTTAATGTGGGGAAGAGTAAGGTTAAGAGATGCACGAGAAGGGAGGATTGTGCTAGGTTGAATGTCATATTGAATAGAAAATTATTTTACAAAGTAGGTCAATTTAAGTACTTGAGGTCTGTTTTTACTGTAAATGGTGGGGTAGAAGCAAATGTAAGTCAGAGAGTGAATGAAGGATGTACAGTATTGGGGGAAGTGAAGGGAGGTGTGAAGAATAGAGGTTCAGAAATGAATGTAAAGAGAGTTCTGTATGAGAAAGTGGTTATACCAACTGTGATGTATGGCTCGAAGTTGAATGAAAGTGACAGAGAGACAGAAATTGAATGTGTTCGAGATGAAGTGTCTGTGAAGTATGGCCGGCGTATCTCAATTAGATAGGGTTAGGAACGAAGTAGTGAGGGTGATATGAATGTGTTAAGGGAGTTTGGCCATATAAAGAGAATGGAAAATGGACGTCTGCTGAAGAAGATGATGAATGCAAGAGTTAATAGGAGAAGTGCAAGAGGAAGGCCAAGGTTTTTGTGGATGGATGGAGTGAATAAAGCTCTAGTTGATAGGAGGATAAATGGGAGAGAGGCAAAAGAACGTGCTTGAAATAGGAACGAATGGAGAGTGATTGTGACACAGTTTCAATACACCCTGCTGATTCCTTCAGTCACCTTAGTGACTGCTGAGGTACCGTCAGAAGGGGATTCAGCATATGAAGCTTCATTTGTGGTGGATGATGGAGGACTGTGGGCTGTGTCTGGCAGTACCAGCCAAACTCGGCTGAGTCTCTCGTGAGCCTTGGAAGAGCGAGGAAAAGAAAAGTCCCCTTTTGTTCTTTTTTTATTAATAGCTACAGCAAAAAGTAGAAGTGCCTTGGTATATATATATATATATATATATATATATATATATATATATATCTATATATAATGTATATATATACATATGTGTATATATATATATGTATATATATACTTATACATATATACATATATGTATATATATATATATATATATATATATATATATATATAAATATATATATATGTATATATAAGTATATATATATACATATATATATATATGTATATATAAGTATATATATATATACATATATATATATGTATATATATGAGTATATACAGTATATACATATATATACATATATATATGTATATATACTTATATATACATATATATATATATATACAACTTTATGTATACATATATATAACTATATATATATGTATATATATGCCTTGGTATATATATGGAATATATATATCTATATATATACACATATATATATATGTTTATATATATATATATATATATATACATATATATATATATATATATATATATATATATATATATATATATATATATCTACGAACATTCCGTGCGTAAAGTCTCTGAATATGTTCGTGCCATTGCCATTACTATTAAGTGTGCATGTGTATCCTTGATTTTAAATGAGCTAGTCTTCAAGTGAAGCTTTTAGTCAGTGTTATAGATTCTCTGTCTTCTAAATATTCTTTCATGAATGTCCAACTTTTTTTTTATCTAATATCTATTAGATCATTAAACGCTTTCAAAATATCTTTGAATCCATGGTACAGCATATAAATGCCTAGGAAAAAAAATATAGATGACAGAGATGTTTATTATTGTAATTCGTTCATACTCTCTATTTTTTTTATTTTTAAAACGTCAAATTTCTTTCAATATCAATAGTGAAAACCTTATATTTTTGACGCATTAAATAATGGATATTTCGAGACTTTTATAAAATAAGCGAAGCAGACATGCATTGCCAATCCATTATATGGAAAAACTCATGAATTGAATGAATTGGAGCACAAATGAAACGTTTTAAATATTCGATGCTTTGAAGTGGTATTACATTTATGCATGAAAATTACTAGAAAATAAAAAATAAATGTGAAAGAAATGGATTTAGACCGGATTTGGTAAATTGAAACGACAAGCTCTAAGCTTTTGTTAGTTTTTTCAGCACACATTGGATACATGCCTACAAACTCATAGGAAAACATACACATACATAGTTGCGTATATATATATATATATATATATATATATATATATATAAATATATATATATATAAATATATATATATATATATATATATATATATATATATATTTATATATAAATATGTGTGTATATAAATATATATATATATATATATATATATATATATATATATACATATATATATATATATATATATATAAATATATATATAGATATATATATATATATATATATATATATGTGGGTGTGTGTATATATATGTACATATATATATATATATATATATATATATATATATATATATACATACATATATATATATATATATATATATATATATATATATTTATATACACACACATATTTATACATAAATATATATATATATATATATATATATATATATATATATATATATATATTTATATATATATATAATTTAGTGAAAGGAAAATAGGAAGTTTTAATATTCATATGCAGTACAGCAGAAAAGATGATATGCAGATATACAGACGTTTGGATTTGGAAGTCGAGATGAAAGTGATAACAGAAAAGAAGGTATCAATGAAAAAGAGGAAAGAGAACTAATGCTTAATGATTGATAATAAAGAACAGTTAAACAAATATATATATATATGTATATATATATATATATATATATATATATATATATATATATATATATATATATCAATTTAAGAAATGGAAATGGAGAAACTATATCCCAGGTCACTGGATTCAATATTTGAAAAAGGAACGGAAAGTTACTTAAAGATGTATGGAAAGTGGTAGCTGAGAAATATAGACACTGGGAGTTGGTGAATCATCAGATAAGAATGGCTGTGCGGATTATATTGCTATTGAAAGACTAGCCAGAGTATGAAAGGTATGTATTGATAACGGAAAACTTCTACCTAAATGCTTAAGGGAGAAAATTGTGCCGCTGCATAAGATAATATAAAGGTGACAGAGGCGACTGTAAGAACTATAGAGGCATATCATTATCTAGGAAGCCTATACCAAGAGAAGTGTTTGCTTGGATTTGAAGTGACAACATAAGACACGCAATTACAATGAGAAAGCCATGGATATCAAATGATAGTTGGGATACGAGAAAAAGGACACAAAGGCGGAAATAGATTGTTGAAAGTTTCGAGGAAGTAATGAAAATTACAAAGTAGAGCATGCTAAGTATTCTAGTTTGATAGTGAGATGAAAAAAAAAGCCAGGAATGACTGGAGAGAATATTTAGACAGTGAAGCAGATGAGGCTGACAAAGCTATGAATTCAAGGAGTGGCTTTGGTTTAAGAATCGCTCATGGAATTATTGATAAACTCTCTACTGGGGCAAAGGAGAATTATAGAAGTATATACCCATCAAAAAGAGAGATGGTTCTGTTAAAACAACAGAAGATGAAGAAAGACAACGTTAGATGGAACACTATAGTGAGTTTATGAAAAGGAGATACGAAGGAAATAAGTTGATTGATAAACCTGAAGCTGATGATGACTTTGATGTGCCAATGAATGAATTTAGTGTGTTTGAAGTCGAAGCTATCATTAAAAAACTCAATAGATGGAAAGCCCCTTGGAAACGATGGAATAGCTGGCTAAAAATGAAATGATCCCTTAAAATACTTATAAGATTATTTTGTAGAATGTGTCATGAAGAGACGAAACCTAATGAATGGGAATTAGGAGTGTTGGTGAAAATGGCAAAAAAAAGGAGACCTGACTGATTGCAATAATTACAGAGGAATAACACTTACATCAGTTGATATGCAAATGTATAGTATGCTTATTCTAAAGAGACTGGATAGAAAAATTGATGAAAAGCTGAGAGATGAACAAGCAGGATTTCAAAAAGGGGAATTTGCACTGACCAAATTTTTATTTTGAGACATGTACACCAATGCGTAGAATATAGAATTCCCCTTTTGATGTCATTTGTCGACTATGGAAAAAACTTTTGATAGTGTGCACCGGCCAATTTTGTGGAGAATCTTGCATTATTATGGAATTCATCTTGAATATGTGAATTTGATTAAGTCTGTTCATGAGCATAACAAGTGCGAAGTTCTATCAACTGAATATCCAGTGAACAGCGGAGTAATCCAAGGGAATGTGTTGTCCCCTATGTTGTTTATTCTCCTCATGGATTTTGTAATACGTAGAACAGTCGGAGATGATAGTGAAGGATTAGACTGGATTGGTGATAGGAAATTAGCAGACCTAGAGTATGGTGATGATGCTGTCCTCGATAGCAGAACACCACAGGATCCATAATGCCTGCTTACCAGAATGCATGAATTATCACATAAGGTTAGCCTCAGAATAAATAGAAGAAAGACAAAGATGATGAGAACGGGGTATGCAATGGAAGATAAAATATCATTGGAAGGAGAAAGAATTAATGAGGTAGAC
>NC_090730.1:91994963-91997463 GCF_036898095.1 Palaemon carinicauda | reverse complement strand
AATGGTATTTTTCCTTTGTTTTTTATAAAGACAGCAGATTTTTTAGCTCCAAAGTTATCTGTTATTTTACGCAAGTTAGCAAGAAGAGGAGCTTTTAGCACTTGTTGGAGAATTGGTAATGTTACTCCTCTATGTAAATGTGTTTGTGGTAGCTCAAGTCCCACTGATTACCGCCCAATTTCCATAACTCCCATATTATCTAAAGTTTTTGAACGTCTTCTGGCAAAACGTCTTAATAGGTTTTCTGAAGGTAATCATCTATTCCCTAGTTTGCAATTTGGTTTTCGGAAAGGCCTTGGAGCATGTGATGCCCTTCTTACAATCTCCAATGCAGTACAGAAATCCCTTGATTGTGGTCGGGAAGTTCGTATGATTGGCCTTGATTTTAGTGCTGCCTTTGACCGTGTTAATCATGAGGCCCTTGTTTTCAAACTGAAACAGTTGGGAGTGGGTGGGTCGTTTCTTAGCATTATTATTGATTTTTTAAGTAGTAGATCTCAAAGAGTTGTTGTTGATGGGCACCATAGTGAGTATAGGAATGTGATATCCGGTGTTCCACAGGGTAGTGTTCTTGGCCCATTACTTTTCATACTATATACACATGACATGTGGTTTGGCCTAGAAAATAAGCTTGTTGCATATGCAGATGATGCTACTCTCTTTGCATCAATTCCATCCCCTGAATGTAGATCTGGGGTTGGTGAATCCCTTAATAGAGATTTAGCTAAAATTAGTGCATGGTGCAAATTATGGGGTATGAAGTTGAATCCTAACAAAACTCAAAGTATGATTGTAAGTAGGTCAAGGACGGTGGCTCCTCAACATCCGGATCTCAGTATTGATAATGTTTCTTTAAATTTGTATGACTCTTTCAAAATTTTAGGCGTGATTCTTGACAGCAAATTTACTTTTGAGAAACATATAAGGTCTGTGTCTTCTTCAATTGCACAAAAAATTGGCTTATTGAGAAAGTCTTTTAAGATATTCGGTGATCAATCTATTCTGAAGAAGTGTTTTAATTCTTTTATTCTACCTTGTTTTGAGTATTGTTCTCCTGTCTGGTCTTCAGCTGCTGATTCTCATCTTAATTTGTTGGACAGAAACTTACGGTCTATTAAATTTCTTATTCCTGATCTAGATATTAATCTCTGGCACCGTCGATCAATTAGTTCATTATGCATGTTGCATAAGATTTTTCATAACTCTGACCATCCTTTACATTCAGATCTCCCTGGACAATTCTATCCTGTTCGTAATACTAGGCAGGCAGTTAATTCTAATAGCCAGGCCTTCTCCATCATAAGACTGAATACTACGCAGTACTCTAGAAGTTTTATTCCAGCTGTTACCAAGTTGTGGAATGATCTTCCTAATCGGGTTGTTGAATCAGTAGAACTTCAAAAGTTCAAAGTTGGAGCAAATGCTTTTTTGTTGACCAGGCGGACATGAGTCTTTTTATAGTTTATATATGACATATTTGTTGTTGACGTTGTTAATAGTTTACATATGATATATCTCTTTTGACATTACTTTTTTTAGAATGATTTATTGTTAATTTGTTCTCTTCAGTTATTTATTTCCTTATTTCCTTTCCTCACTGGGCTATTTTTCCCTATTGGAGCCCCTGGGCTTATAGCATCTTGCTTTTCCAATTAGGGTTGTAGCTTGGATAGTAATAATAATAATAATAATAATAATAATAACACACATACACACGCATATATATATACATATATATACATATATATATATATATATATATATATATATATATATATATATATATATATATATATGTGTGTGTATGTGTATGTGTTCGTGTGTGCGTGCTAATATGTATATGTACACTCACATGTGCTCACGTGTATGCTATTTACTTACTTTAACTCACTTGATACAGTATATGAAACCTCTAAGTAAAATTTAATTTCACTTACTAAAATTTGCTTTGATCAGTATACATTTATATTTTGTGTTTTAAAATAGTTTAAAATAAAACATTACGTCCTCGGCTTTGTCTTTTTATAATTGGTTTTCATCAACGAATAAATGGATACTTTTTGGTAAGGCGAGCGAATTGAGTTGTCAATAGCTTATTTGAGCCGTGTAATTTTCCAGTTAAAGGTGAAACATTTAAATTCGAGAAAATACTTCAGCGTCTCTTTGCTCTCTACCAGCAGTTTCTTTCCATGAGGTAAATAATGATATATATATATATATATATATATATATATATATACATATATATATATATATATATATATATATATATATATATACATATATATATATATTTATTTATATATACATATATATACATATATATATATATATATATATATATATATATATATATATATGTGTGTGTGTGTGTGTGTGTAGAATTTCCTGAAAACAAAAACAATATTAAAATCAATAACACATTTTTTCATAGAAGGGAACATAGATATTAAAAGAATGATAAGCATGGGATGGAGAGCTTTTGGCAAACAAAATTAGA
>NC_090730.1:91969963-91982463 GCF_036898095.1 Palaemon carinicauda | reverse complement strand
CAAAATAAGTTTGATTGCACATGCACCCGAATGTACATGTGGCCATGTATATATATATATATATATATATATATATATATATTATATATATGTGTGTGTGTATATATACACATATATATATGTATATACAGTATATATATATTTCATATATACATATATAAATATATATATATATATATATATATATATATATATATATATATATATATCTTTCTGAAAGCGGATACCTTAACGTTGTGAAAGGGTTTGTGTATCACCATGATAAGCAAAGCTGTACTAGTCAGGGTCACCAATACTGGTTGGTTTGCTGTAAGCCATCATCAATCTGTAGTTGGCCCAGCGTGGTGATGAGAACTGGCAAAAGCCCCAGACATGAATAAGGACATGTCAGAGGCCTTTGTCCTGCAGTAGACCACAAACGGCTGCCTTGGTTGTAGTTTGTTATATATATATATTATATATATATATATATATTATATATATATATATATTATATATATATATATATATATATTTATATATATATATACATATTTATGTGAGTGTGTCTACATACACATATACGTATATATGTTACAGTAAGAACACGTACCTAGGGATTACGCGTAATCCCTGACTATTTCAGTGAATACACGTATTCCCCGTTTCACTCAGGGAATTCACGTAATCACTGAATTTTCCAGTGATTACGCGAAATCCCTGAAAAATGGTCCCAGTAATTACGCGTAATCCCTGATGCTCATTTCATCATCAATGCTAACGTTGCGACGAGCATATTAGTAAGTAACTAGATAAAAAATAAAATTAACATTAAAAAATGCAAACATACAGAATTTTATTGGTCAAACACACACACACACAACGTAAACTGTTCCACGACCAGAAACAAAGCATTTAAAAGATCTAAAAAATGACAGAAACCATTGACATGTAACTTGTTGCAATAATTGAGGCTGCTATGACATCGTGAGGTACACAGAAGCCCAGCTTTAAGGTATTTACATCGCCTTGTACTACACTTTTGGGCGCCAGTACAGTTGCATCTTGTGAAACCTTGTCCACCTGAAGTGGATTGAGAAATCATCACCGAGCGCAGTGAAACTGTTTTTTCAGTGTTCATGTCGTGAGTGTTTAGAAGGCGCTGAGGGCACAGATTGAATTGATTTCTGAAATACAGACCACTGAAAATACCAGCTTTTACGGCTATCCTGTATTGGTCTGTGTCTTCTCGTCTGTCAATTATGACATCAAGGATATTTCTAGGATCGCCTATCCCACGATCAACAAGTGGAACTGGCACAGCTACATTGTCTCCTTGTTCGCCAGCTCGGAGATCTATGCAACTTCTTTTCACCATCCTTTCTGCTTGAGAAGTTTGTGCATCGGCTGCTTCACAACGACGCCTTTTGATTTCTTTGATGCGTTCTGCAACTCTGTGGTTTTCAACAGAGGAAACAGCACTGTCAGATGGAGACGTTACGGGCTCTTCTGATTCTCCAGTAGAAACAGGACTCTCAACATATAGGCAGATGGTGTTGCTGTGGGCGAGGAAGGTCCTGTGGGAAGATCAAGAATTTCAGCTGTCATTGGCTGACTTGTCACATTGTCACCAGTGTATTGTGTTGTAGTGCTGCCATGTTCGACTGGGAGCAGAACATCCTCTGTCAAATCATGTGTTGGTGTTACATCATTTGTAGCTTGGATCTGGTTTGCAACACCATCAGTTTGGGAGAGAGAGTTGTCATTGTCAGAGTCTGGCCTGATTGGTGTGACAGCAAGAAGATCCTCCTCAGTCCCCATCAGAGCAATTACTTCCATTGGCAAAGACGAGCCTCACAGCCAAACATTGCAGAATATGGAGAGCACTTTTCCCGGAATGGAAAGCACTGTTTTTCTGGAACTGAACAAACTTGATGCCCGTAGGCCAGTCTTGTGAGTCATTGTCAGCCATCCATGCCACCAGCATATCTTTAATATCACCTTTTGCGCGCTCAACCGACCCCTGACTTTGGGGATGGCAAGGCTTACCATGCACCAGAGTTAGTTTTGGACAAACTTCCTTCAGCTCTGTAATGGCTTGAGAAGTGAACTCGGATCCGTTATCGGGGGCACCAAAGAGAAGAAAAATGTCCAGTAGATGAAAAGCGACCTCTGCAGCTCTTTTAGATGTCAAGGCTCGAAGGATGCAAAACTTCGTCAGGTGATCCTGCTACAACATGATCCATTTTTTGTTGGATCCACTGGGCATGCTTTGCATGTCATTAGATCCACCTGACCCCTTAATGAGAATTCCTTGGTGAGTATTGGACGAACCACAACCCCTTCGTCATCGGCCGTTTTCGTTTCATTTGGCATTCTTGACAGAGTGACTTGAACAGCTCAACGGCCTTAGTTGGAATGTTTGCATATTTCTTTTGTAATTCTTTCAACATCCGGTCTCTTCCACCATGGCCTGTTTAGATGTGGGCGCTCTTGACAACGTCAAACGTCTCCTTGGTGCTCACATAGTAGAGTGGTGACTCCTGTCATGTAGAACGTCTCTTTATCAGTTTTTCTGTAGGCCCGCACTGGAGTACTTCATACCTGAAAACACAGTTAACATTAGAGAGAGAGAGAGAGAGAGAGAGAGAGAGAGAGAGAGAGAGAGAGAGAGAGAGAGAGAGAGAGAGTAAAATAATAGATTGAAGTGAAAACTTACTTCTCCAACAGATAATATCCGTGCCGCCCCTTGGCATGTGAGTTATCAGCTGCTGCTTTCGATGGTCTTCTGATAGTCACACTTTGGAATTAATCCTTTTTTGTTTTCTTTAAAATGATCCGTGAGGTTTTGTGTAAACCTTTCCTCGATAGACATCTTGACTTTGCTGGAGGAAGAGGAAGAATGAAGCAACAAGTCAGAGTTGCTTGAAGAAGGGGAAGAATGAAACAACGAGCAGTGGTTCAGACACTTTTGAAAACTGAACCATTCACTCACGTCTCAGTCGTTTAAACACAAACACTCACTAACGAAACTGAAAGGTCGTTAAGGTAAACTATGCTGTGTGTAATTGTATGTGTGTAATTGTACTGTGTTTAATTGAAATGTTGATAGATGAAGGTTACGTGAATTCACTGAATGCTCAATAGTAAGAACACGTAAAATGACAGGTCTAATTTCAGGGATTTCGCGTAATCACTGGAAATTTCAGTGATTACGTGGAATCCCTGAGTGAAACGGGGAATACGTGTATTCACTGAAATATTCAGGGATTACGTGTAATCCCTAGGTACGTGTTCTTACTGTAACATATATATATATATATATATATATATATATATATATATATATATATATATGTGTGTGTGTATATATATATACACATATTCATATATATATATATATATATATATATATATATATATATATATATATATATATATATATATATGTGTGTGTGTATATATATATATATATATCATAATCATCATCATCATCATCATCATCAATTGTTACTAGTCCACTGCAAAATAAAGGCCTCAGAGATGTCCTTCTACATGCGTCTGTTTATGGTCTTTCTATACCAATCCACACCCATAAACTTTCTTAGTTCGTCAATCCATCGTTTCCTCTTCCTTCCCCTGCTTCCTTTGCAATCTTTAGGGACCCCTCTATTATCTGTCCTTCTCCCTATATGTCCTGCTCATGTCCATTCTTTTTCTTACAAGTTGTTAGAATATCCACTACTTTAGTTTGCTCTTTTATTCATGTTGCTCTTTTCCTGTCTTTAAGTGTTATTCCCATGAATATTCTTTCCAGAGTTCTTTGAGTTGCAACTAGTTTATGTTCTAAGGGTTCAGTAACGCTCCAAGTTCTGATACATCAGTTTGAACTGGTAGGACCATCAGATTAAATATTTTTCTTTTAAGACAAAGTATCATTTTACGTTTCATAATCTCATTTTGTTTAACAAAAGATCTCCATCCCTTGCTTAGCCTACTTTTCATTTCTGTCTTGTTTCCTGGGGAACATTTACTGTCTTTCCGAAGTATCTATATTCATTAACAATCTCTAGAGGTTCGTCCATAACTCTTATTAGTTGTCTGCATTTTCATTTAATATTATATTATTTTAATCATGTTGATTTTCACTCTAACATTTCTGCTTTCTCTATTCAAATCTTCTATCATCTTTTGAAATATCTCCCATGATTCACTAAATACAACTATGCCATCTGCAAATCTTAAGCTCTTAAGGTATTCCCCATTAGTATTAATTCTTACATTTTCTCAATCAAAATTTTTAAAGCTCCTTATAGACAAGCTGTGAATAGTTTAGGAGAGATTGGGTCTCCCTATCTCACTCCTTTCTCAAACAGAATTTTCTCATTATCTTTAAGCAGTTTTTAGATTGCTGTACTTTCTGTATAGATATCCTCAAGTGTTCTAACATGAGAATCGTTAATTCGTTGTCTTTGAAGAGCTTTTATTACTGCTGAAGTTTTGACAGAACCTAAATAAATGCCATACATAGTGATTCTCCTATTCTGTTCATTTATCCCATTAGCTGGTTAATTGTATGATATGCTCAGTTGTTGAAAGCCTTCCTGTTATTTTTTTTTTTTTTTTTTTTATTAAAGTCTAGCTGTGTTTCTATTCAGCCTAATATGATATTTGTAAATATGTTTTGTATCACTGAGATTAAACTTATTGGTCAAGGAGTAACCTTATTCGCTGACATCTTCCTAGCATGTGTACATACTGTATTTTACATTAGTATAAGAAAAGGAAAAAGTAATGCATACATTCACTGGATTCATAAGTTTTTTCATACGTTTGCCCATTACATAACTATAACTATATATATATATATATATATATATATATATATATATATATATACATATATATATATACATATATATATATATATATGTGTGTGTGTTTGTGTGTGTGTGTATGTCTGTGAGAGAGAGAGAGAGAGAGAGAGAGAGAGAGAGAGAGAGAGAGAGAGAGCATTTGTGCATATGCATTTATATATTTCCTTATATATATTCGTATATATATAGATATACAGTATAACCTGTTTGTAAAGTATGTTTGTATATATTATATATATATATATATATACATATATATATACATACATATATATATACATATGTATATATATGTATATATGTATACATATATATACATATATATGCATATGAGAGAGAGAGAGAGAGAGAGAGAGAGAGAGAGAGAGAGAGAGAGAGAGAGAGAGAGAGAGAGCTTGAATGTTGAAGAAATAACCTTAATTCAAAATCAAGGAATGTTCTGCGTACATGGACATCCCAAAACTAAGATCCAAATGCTCTCGGCTTGTCATCGTGTAGTGAATTAATTAGATACTCGAAGCAAAAAGAAGGAAAATAGGTTACAAATTGATGAACTCTATATTTAGTTGGATATTGGTGAAGTATGGACTCATACTTAACGAGAATAAGTATAAGAATTGAGTAATGCAGACGAAGATATAAGATTTATTCTAGTAGGATACTGATTAGATTAAGATAGTAAGGATTGTCATTTGAAATGCTTTTCAGTTAATCTTCTAAAGAGGAAGTTACACAAAGTATCATGAGATGGAAATTTTATTATGATAATGAGAGGACTTAATAAACTATCATGAGCAAAAAAATTAAGTTCTTAAATGTAAAAAAGTAAATTTGTGTAATATTATTATTATCATTATTATTATTATTATTATTATTATTATTATTATTATTATTATTATTATTATTATTATTAAGGAGTTATACACGTGTTTCTGATTCTTTATTCTTCTCTATATAACTAGTATGCTTCGAATAAAGAACTACGAAATTGAAAATGCTGCATATCTACGATAAGGAAACGAAAATTCTAAAGTTGTACCTATATCACTGGTCTGCGTGAATGCCTCCGTCACCCTATCCTTGTCCAAAACATGCACACACACACAGGCACGCGTACACACACACTCACATATCCATACTGAGGTTCAAGAAATAGTAATAAATACTCTCTACACTTATTCATTTTTACATATCTTACTTAGAGTTCTCGTTCACGTGAGACATGAGCTCTTTATCCTGTAAGTTTAAACAAAAGGTGAAAAGATGAACTATTCCGCCGAAATATGAAGTTATTTTCCTAGATGATAAGGACCCTTAGACTAAGAAGTTGGGGTATCAGAATGCTGTGACGCTTATAACATACTATTAGATCTTCCTCTTTATCATCAACATTCTTAAATTCTCATCATTGGTAGTAGTTAAACCATGACAGATATTGCAGGAGACAAAACTCCTTTCTTATGTAGACCTTTTAACGTGTAACGTTTATAATACACAATTCAACAGTTCTTAACAGTTTATTTTTGGTCCCTGAAGGCTAAAGGATTCTAAATTATATTGATAATGTACTTTGAAACCTTTATACAAGAAATGTCGTCTAGTAATTTTATATCAATTTGACTCTTTTAAAATGATTGTTTCGACTTTTGCAAAAATAATTGTGTTTAAGGGCCCTTCTTTACATAAAAACAAGGAAAGTGTTCTACTTGACTTATTTCTAGCAGGCTGAACGGTCAGCATAGAAAACTCCTCCAAAAGTTAAGGTTTTACAGTTCATACAGATTATTCATTTATAGAACCCAAAAACCTTTTTAATAAAACTATATATTTTGATTATAATGGAGTAACCTCTACAAGAATATTATGCCATATTTCTATTCTTTTCGAATCTACAAAGTGTATGCTTTGAATTTCAAACAACAATCAAGTCAATCCTTCCTTATCACCTAAGAATGGGAATTTTCTTCCATTCATCTTTAAT
Source organism: Palaemon carinicauda (assembly GCF_036898095.1). NCBI lineage: Eukaryota > Metazoa > Arthropoda > Malacostraca > Decapoda > Palaemonidae > Palaemon > Palaemon carinicauda. The sequence goes on along the minus strand of NC_090730.1, from coordinate 91,975,626 downwards.
TGGTTTTTCTGGTCATTTTTTTTTTCAGAATATATTTCCCTTTATCAAATTATCAGGAGAGAAACTAATTGTTCATATCGACTGCTTTTTAGCGTTCAGTGTATATTATATAAAACGCTTTCGGGACAAGGATCGAGGCTTTTCTTAAAGTTGGTTCGAATCTATAAAAACCAACAACTGACCTGTAGGCGGGTAACTTGCGTCTGTACAATTACCGGCAAGTATTTATAGGACTCATGCATAGTTTTTCTCATTTTTGTGTACAGTATTATTTCATCTCGTCTTGAAAATAAAAGTAAGATCATTTCCGCAGCTCCAGTCAACACCATGTCCTATTTGCAAATAGCAAAGATTCTTTGAATAAAAATATTCGTCAACTCTAGTACACTTTTAACATGTTCTATTGAGGGAATATATACAGTACCCATACAGATACTATGCATCAACAATCTTATTTATGTGTTTGAACATTCATACTTATGTATAAAGCGTATATGTTCCTTTGAATAAGTGTTTATATTCCATGCATGATATCAATACTAATTTTAAAAAAATATTCGAAACATAAACCCATTTACATACAATAAAACTTACGTTTGTATATATATATATATATATATATATATATATATATATATATGTGTGTGTGTGTGTGTGTGTGTGTATATATATATATATATATATATATATATATATATATATATATATATATATATATATATATATATATATATATATTATTGTTATATTAGTATTATTATTATTAAATGCTAAGCTACAATCCTAGGTGGAAAAGCAGGATGCTATAAGCTCAGGGGCCCCAACGGGGAAAATAGCCCAGTGAGGAAAGGAAACAAGAAAAAATGAAATATTTTAAGACCAGTAACAACATTAGAATAAATATTTCCTATATAAGCAAAAAAAACTTAAATAAAAAAGGAGGAAGAGAAACCAGATAGAACAGTGTGGGCGAGTGTACCCTCAAGCAAGAGAACTCTACCCGAAGACAGTGGAAGACCATGGTACAGAGGCTATGGCACTACCCAAGACTAGAGAACAATATACTTTATATATATATATATATATATATATATATATATATATATATATATGTATATATGTATATATATATGTGTGTGTGTATAGTTACATGTGTATGTATGAGTAAATTCAACCCTGTATGTTTATCGTATTAAGAAATGCCGTTCTAGTATATGCGTAAAAATGTGTGTAATGAACATTCGTTATATGCTGAGATGGCTTAATTCGTAATAAACAGCTTAGCGTTCATTCGTGTTCTTGATTTCTGTCCATCTTTATCCTAAATTCCTTTTACCTTCTCTCCCATCTTCAACGTCTCTTCTTAAAACTTCTCCAGCCTTGCTTTTTCTTCAATATGCCCTCCCCATTCCGTCAACTTGCTCTTCACCCCTACCCCTACCTAACACCCCCCCCCCCCACCACCACCACAGCGCGCCGGCCCTTAGACAAATACAGAGAAAGTATACAAAAGCGGTAAACAATTTTCAAGACAAGGACCTCCCGAGTATCCATTCAGGAGCTGGCACTGAGCGGAGAATCTCAATAGACTAATATTTAGACACCTTAATGAATTTAGTCGCGATGAGAAGCCCCATTTGCCAGGCGTTAACACGAGTGGGAACCATTGGGTTTCCAGAAAATCTCTCTCTCTCTCTCTCTCTCTCTCTCTCACATGAGGATTTAAGTTGAGAAGTAGATGGAAATGAGAAGAAATAAAGCCTCAGACGAAAGCAACTGAAACCTAAAGTGAAGATAAATAGTATAAAATTGAGAGGAAGGTCGTAGAGGGAAGGCTAGAACGGAGCCAGGTAGTTGAAGAATAAAAGGGAAAATAATCCACCGCAAAAGAGCAGAAGCAAGGAGTAATCGGCTTGGAATTGGTTACAAAAAGTGAAAGAAATAGTTGAGGAAAGTTGTTACAAGAGAAAGAATAGAGAAGTGGAGGAAAGGCAGGCTCAGTCTTTTTTACAGAAGTATCAGTAAGAGAGAAGAATAGAGAAAGAGAATGAGAGAAATGGGTTCTTGCGCGTATGTAACTCTCAAAATATCCAGATTAGGCTGAGCGAATGGGAGGGAGAGAAGGGTTTTATGTTATAGTTAAATGAAGTCGTCTACCTGTGAACTTTTACTCTCCCTTGCTTATTTTACCTTCTATTGAAAATCCTTATCCTCCCTTGCACCCTGAAGGACCTTAACAGAGGTAGCTCTTGAGAAATTTTGTAACTCAACACAGTAGTTGGAGTGGGTATACGTACTTCTCCCTCGCAGGGTCTTATGTTAAAAAAACACTTTCTTTTCTCGGCTCACTGAATTGTTTGTGTTAATATTTGGGCGCATATTTACCTACCTAAATGAGGCTTAAATTAGTCGGAAGGTATTGGGCCCTTTGCCTCTTGTCACAAAACTTAAAAAGAGAAAAATGAAATGAGACTTTTTAATTAATTCACGTCCAAAGACTGAAAACTTCCTACTTGGTCTGGAGCGCGCTTCGTGTTGTAGCGCCATCTCTTTGTCAATATTAATCCCAAAAGAGGTGCTCTCGGGAAAGGGGCCGCGGCAGGGGGTAACATATTTACTTTTTATAACTTCTATTTTCGCTCCTTTTTTAGCTTTGTCAGTGGCGGAGATACCGAACAATGATTTCTTTCGGCTGACAAGAAAGATCCACCTTCTTGTGAGACTCGGCCAATCATGTAGAAGCGAGAGTTTGCGGCATCCAATGAGAGAAGAGGATTGACGACGCTATCACACCATTGTTCCCCCAACAATCGGATGCGACGAGAGAGGACGGACTAGCTTTTCTCGCAGGCCCTAAAGGCCACCCAGCAGCTCCTGTATTACTGTAATCCTAAATACTCTAAACTTAATGTCCAGCTTTGATTGGCTGAATTAAGACCGTCTTCACCCATCAACATATATGAAACTCCAAGATGATAGCGTTGACATAACGCGAAGTCGTGATGAGAAATAAATTAAACGTCAACGTTAACAGTCCCTTTAGTGACGCCAGAAAGGCGCTCCTACCTGACGGTCTAAATCGGGGGAAAACAATTGGCGGTAAAACAATGCGCGAGGAAATGTGTTTGTCATTTTGGTGTATGTGAGCATCGCTTTGGCGCAGAGTACAAAAGGCTTTAGACTCAGCGGCAGTATCCGGTGCCAATTGCAATATGGAGGAAGAGGCCAGATCTTTTGAGGCCTTTGAATTATCATCTCTCTCACTACCTTCTTTTTCCACGTTTAACTTATAATGAATGAAGCTTGTTATACTTCCTAATTTATATTCTTATAATTCATGTTTTGTACGTAGATGGACTTTAGACTTTAGAAGAAACTATGCGTATACAGAATTGCGACAGTCGATACTTGGCAACAAGTGAATATATAAGAATAATGGAGACAAATTAACAAAGCACACTAACTAATGGGAGTGCAATTTTTCTTATCTGAATTATCACAACTTTAAAACTAAAGGCTGTCTACTTCAAAGCAGTAGTTTTACCGGCGAAATGTATTTCATGGTTAACAAAAGCTTCTTAAGCGTTACCTGCAACTAAAGAAATCAAAGAAATCGTTGTTAAGTTTAAGAAAAAAAGGAAAAGCGAAGAGTTGAACTCATTTTTGTAAGAACTTTTTTTGAAATGAAAACTAAACTTCTAAGCGCTGTTAAGTCCTTCCATAGCTCTTACATAATATATCGACTCCATCCTACCGAAATCTGAAGATAATACACCTTCGTGAAGAGATCATCGATGAATTTATCATGGACAATAAAAGGTTTGTGTAAATTTGTCACTTTGTCATAGGAAATTGTAACAGACGGGATTTTTTTTTAAACCGCAATTGTCAGAGGATCGCTTTAGGTTTTTTTTTTTTAATTAAGGGTATAGTCTCATATGAAAAGTAATAAAAGCTCTAATTTTAGTGACAGACCAACTATTTTTGTTTATGCGACTCTTCCATTGATGACATTTCTTACCTTTATATACAAATATACTAAAATCTAATGGTTTATACCGTAGAGTTTTTACACTAAAACTTTTTTTTTTTCTTTTTTTTTTTTTACATTCCCATTGACAACAATAGAACTCGTCATGTTTTGTATATCTTTTTAAAATATTCATAAATCAGCTATTTCATTTAAGTTTTGCAACTGTTTTGATCTTATAAAGAGACTTTCCCAATGTCGCTGCGTTTCCTTTATAGAAAAGATCTGTTCATTAATCTCCAATGTCTCTTCGTTACTGTGAAAAACCAAGTATATATTTGGTTCTTTTATTACAACATATACAGTTTTTTACTTATCTATTTATCTGCTTATTTCAAAGAATCTTCATCATATGAAGTGTTCTTCACATTTTTTTTACATGTATGACGCCTCTATGATCCTTCATTTTCGGTTTACTTAGGTATATCCCATATTTTCTCTTCGAAGGAAGAGCCTTATTTCATATTCTAAGTGAAGACCTCATTTCAGTATGCATTTCACTTCAAAATCTTCATATAATTTTCTTTGGAAGAGTCTTTTGTTTATTATAGAAATCGTTGGTCTAGTCGGTTTTTTATAGTATAATTGATATACTGAGATAAATACTTAATCAAACAAAGTGTTATATGGTTAAATAAACTGACACTCAACAAGGTATCTGCGCTATAGTATATATATATATATATATATATATATATATATATATATATATATATATATATATATATACATACGTGTGTGTGTGTGTGTTTTATGTGTGTGTACATTCCATCAACCAAAAAATAAATGCAGCCGTTTATAATGCACTGCAGGAAAAGACCTCAGACAGGCCTTCATTCCTGTCTAGGTTTGACCAGTTTTCATCACCAAGTTGGCCAGTGCGGATTGGTGATAGTAGGAGACTTATCTGATCGCTAAAAGCAAACCAACTAAGTATGGTTATCCTCGACCACTATAGATTTGCTCATCATAACGATACACAAACCCTTTCGCCTAGTTGAGGTATCCCCACTCAGAAAGGGATATATATATATGTATATATATATATATATATATATATATATATATATATATATACATATATTACTTGTTAAGCTAAAACCATAGTTGGAAAATCAGGATGCTATAAGCCCAGGGGGCTCCAACAGGGAAAATAGTCCAGTGAGGAGAGGAATCAAAGAAAAATAAAATATTTCAAAAATAGTAACAACATTAAAATAAATATTTCCTATATAAACTATAAACACTTAAATAAAACAAGAGGATGAGAAATAAGATAGAATATTGTGCCCGAGTGTACCCTCAAGCAAGAGAACTATAACCCAAGACAGTGGAAGGCCATGGTATAGAGGCTATGGCATTACCCAAGACTAGAGAACTAATGGTTTGATTTTGGAGTGCCCTTCTCTTAGAAGAGCTTCTTACCATAGCTAAAGAGTCTCTTCTAACCTCACCAGGAGGGAAGTGGCCACTGAACCATTATAGCACAGTTGTTAACCTCTTCAGAGAAAAAGAATTGTCTGGTGATCTTAGTGTTGTCAGGTGTATGAGGACAGAGGAGAATATGTAGAGAATAGGCCAGACTATTCAATGTATTTGTAGTATATGTATTCAAAAGGAAAATGAACCGTAA
>NC_090730.1:91914963-91952463 GCF_036898095.1 Palaemon carinicauda | reverse complement strand
TTTACATTTTATAGGTACAGTAAACATACATATAGAGACTTATAGAAAAACGACGCTCCTGGACGGAAATCAAACCTCATTATACATACACCTGCCAGAACGGATTATGTGCAAAGAAATTGGTTCATTCAAATAACTTATTGGAAAGAAACTTCATAGAGTCCAGTTTCAAAGAAGGAACCTTTGATAAAAACTTGAATATTGGACATGGAATGTATAAACTCGACGCAATTATATGTAAAGAGATTTCCAAGCTATTATAAAAATGAAACTTTAACCATAAGGTTAATGTAGAACTGAATGCACCGGAAATAATTAACGCTACTGTGAAATTAATGTTTAGACCTAAGCTAACATCCACTGATGGGTACAATTATTTCATATAGCGTACATAAGAGCTTTGACACTATTTATTGTTATGTGAGATATAAGTACTAATGTATAAATAATTGTATGTTTATTGTAATAAGGTTATATGTGCATGACTACTGTATATACACACACACACACACACACACACACACATATATATATATATATATATATATATATATATATATATATATATATATATATATATAAGTCTATGTATGTGTTTGTATATGTATACCAGTATGTATACACGTATGTATATGCCTATTTATATATTTATGCATGTGTCTATATATGAATACCTGTATGTATATACGTATGTATATGTCTATGTATATATATATATATATATATATATGTATATATATATGTATATATATATATATATATATATATATATATATATATATATATATATATATATATATATATATATATATATATATATATAGCAATGTCAACAATAAAACCCTATATAGCGGAGTATTGTCTTATCAGTACTTGACTGCAATATCCTTAATATACATTTAAATAGGGTTAAGAAGTGAGCCCCTTTCTGAGTAGGGATTCCTTAATATGGTCCTACCATTGTGACGGGCCGAGAGAGGAGTTGTTAACTCAAAGGCAGGATGCAATCAACTGAGTTTTATTAAGGAACACTCTTCTTTATATACAAAACCTCAAGGCAACAGGACATGACCTGTTCGAGAGACAGACAATGTTACTGAGCAAAACGGAGACATGATCATTCAGGTTCTTTTTAGTGTGAGGGAAGAGCGCAGATACAAGCATAATATATACAACATAATTATGTACAATTGTGTACCACACGGTTGGTACATGGCTCCCCCCCTAAAAATGACATACTGCACATGTTAAATAGGGCGCCCTGATCTAGAGACGCGAACTGTAGGCGGGTCATCTGGCAGAAGATAAGCAGGTTTTAGACGATCAATGGAGACCCAGTATTCTTTGCCCCGAATGTTTAGTAGGAATGCTTTCGGACTGCGTCGGATCACAAGGAAAGGGCCCGTGTAAGGGGGCGTTAGTGGTGGCTTGCTAGTGTCGTTGCGAAGGAAGACGTGCGTTGCAGAGTGCAAGTCCGTTGGTATGTGATGCTTTGCTGGGGGCTTGTAAGTCTGGCGGCACGGAGTAAATTTTCCCACGACGTGACGTATGCGCTGGAGATCGTCGGAGGAGGTTGTAGAAGGAAAAAATTCGGCAGGGACGACCAACGGGTCGCCATACACCATTTCAGCTGCCGAGACGTCGAGGGCGTCTTTAGGAGTGGTCCTTAGTCCCAGGAGGACCCAGGGAAGTTGAGTAAACCAGTTGCAATCCTTGCAGCGGGACATCAAAGCTGCTTTGAGGGTGCGATGAAAACGTTCAACCATTCCATTGGCAGCGGGGTTGTAGGCCGTTGTCTGATGTAGGGTGATGCCCAGGAGATTCGCTAATGACGTCCACAATTGAGAGGTGAAAGTGGTTCCCCTGTCAGAAGTAATATGCTCAGGGATACCGAATCTTGAAATCCATCCAGAGAGTAAGGCAGATGTACATGAGGCGGACGTTGCAGTTTCCATGGGAATGGCTTCAGGCCAACGAGTGGAGCGGTCGATGACGGTAAACAGGTAACGATGTCCTTGTGATGTGGGTAGGGGGCCTACAACGTCGACATGAATGTGTGCGAAATGACGCTGAGGTTGAGGAAAGGTGCCCACTCCTGAATCCGTGTGTCGATGTACTTTGGAAATTTGGCAAGAAGTACAGGCGCGGACCCAATCCTTAGCATCCTTAGAAATGCCGTGCCAAATGAACTTTGCCTTCAGCAGCTGTGCAGTAGAATGGCACGAGGGATGTGAAAGGCCGTGAATGAAATCAAACACCTGTCGGCGCATGGGAGCAGGAATCCAAGGTCGCGGTCTACCAGTACTGTCGTCACAGAGGAGGGTGGTGTTGGAGTCTTCGAGGGGAAAATCTTCCCAACGGAGGGACGTGCAGGAAGTCCTACAAGCTTGATACTCTGGATCCTGTTGTTGGGCTTCAGCCAGGGCGTTGTAATCCAATCCCAGTTGAACGGCAGCCAACGTGTTTCTTGACAGGGCATCGGCAACGGGATTCATTTTCCCAGGGACGTATTGGAGGGTGCAATTGTATTCAGCCACGGCGGAGAGATGTCGGCGTTGACGGGCGGACCAGGCGTCAGACTGTCGAGTGAAGGCGTGCACCAGAGGCATGTGGTCTGTGCGAATGACGAAGGGCGTACCTTCTAAGAAATGGCGAAAGTGACGGACAGCCAAGTGCACCGCCAGCAATTCTCGATCGAAGGTAGAATAACCCGATTCTGCCTTGGACAGTTTTCTGCTGAAGAAGGCCAATGGGCGGGGCGAGCCTTTGACCACCTGCTCGAGTACTGCACCAATAGCGACGTCGCTGGCATCGGTGGAGAGAAGGAGAGGGGCGTGTGGGATAGGAAAAGTGAGAGCCGCAGCAGTTGATAGGGCCTTCTTTGCATTGCAGAAGGCTGCTTCTTGAAGGGGACCCCACTTCAGGTCCTTTGGCTTGCCCTTAAGAGAGGCGTAGAGGGGAGCAAGAGTGGCGGCAATGGCCGGCAGAAAACGGTGATAATAGTTGATCATGCCCAAGAATTCCTGCAGAGCTTTGACGGTCGAGGGCGTGGGGAAGTTCTGAACGGCTGCTACCTTCTCAGGGAGGGGATGGACTCCTTCAGGAGTGATACGGTGCCCTAAGAACGACACTTCGTTGGCGTCAAAGGTACACTTGTCGTACCGGACTACAAGGCCGTTTTGTTGCAGGCGGTCGAGCACGATGCATAGGTGACGGAGGTGTTCCTCTTTTGAGGAGGAGAACACAAGTATGTCGTCCACATAACATACACAGAAAGGGAGGTCCCCTAAGATGCCATCCATGAGACGTTGAAACGTTGCCCCAGCATTACGAAGGCCAAAACAGGAGTAATTGAAGGTGTATGTACCAAACGGAGTGGTGATGGCGGTCTTGGGGATGTCTTCTGGGTTCATAGGCACCTGATAATACCCCTTCAGGAGGTCGAGCGTAGAGAAAACCTTCGCTTTGTGCAGGTAGGAGGTCACATCGGCAATGTTTGGGAGGGGGTAGTGATCCGGTTCTGTTTGCATGTTTAGGCGCCTGTAATCCCTGCACGGACGGAGGGAGCCGTCTTTCTTCAGAACGATGTGTAAGGGTGACGACCATGGGCTGGAGGCCTTTTGGCAAAGGCCCATTTTCTCCATTTCGGCGAACGTCTGTTTGGCGGCTGCCAATCGTTCCGGTGCCAGACGTCTGAATTTTGCGAAGACTGGGGGTCCCGTCTTCTTGATATGGTGATAAATACCGTGCTTGGCAGGAACCGTGGGCGTTTGGCGAAGTTCTGGACGGAAAACTTCCGGGTACGACGTGAGGAGGTGGGCGTAGGCATCCGTGGGTGCGCTGATGTGGAGAGCGAGGTTAGAGGGGGCTGGTTGAAGAGGTTTCGACAAGTACGAGTCTGCGTTGACCAATCGTCGGTGGGCGACATCGACCAGAAGGTGGAAATGAGAGAGGAAATCCGCACCGAGGATTGGCATTGAGACGTCAGCAACGAGAAACTTCCAATTGAATTTACCGTTTCCAAACGATAATGTGAGGTTCTCGTAACCGTAGGTGGGTATCGCAGATCCGTTGGCAGCTACTAAGCGGACGTCGGCAGATGTAGACAGACTACGTCGTGCCTTGAAGAGTTTCCTTGGCAAAAGAGAACGACAAGCACCCGTGTCTACCAAAAATCGCACGCCCGTTCCTGCATCCTGTAAAAAGAAAAGATTAGAAACATGGGAGGCCACCGCCACAAGCGATGGCCTACTTACACGTTTTTTGGCCACTGACAATCCTTGGCACATTTCTTCGCGGTTGCCCCGAATCTGCAGTGGTAGTAGCAAAACTGCGGCGGATGGGAGGTAGTAAGTGGCTGTAGAAGTCGTTCGTTGGGGCGCGAGCGATTGGTGGGTGGTGGGCGGCTTTGTCGCCGCTTCGGCACGTCACGGGGTAGGCGTGTATGTCCTACGGCATTCATGTCAGCTTCGGTTGACGTTGAATAGGCATCCTCGTAGTCAGGGGTGGAGGCGTTGATGGAGGTCTTGAAGTGGCTGTCCATAAGGGCGTCGGCTTTGGTCATCAAGTCCTTTATGGGTAAACTATCGACATCGGGTATGGCAGCGCGTACAGGTTTGGGTAAACGGCGTATCCAAAGGGCACGAAGTAGGTTCACCTCACAAGGAGAGCCGTCTGCGGCAGGTTGAAGGCAAGCGATACTGGTCATTTCCCTGAGGGCAAGCGAAGCCCTTTGGTCCCCCAACAGTTGTTGCGAGAGCTGAAAAAAGCTTGGCTATACGGGCGGCTGGTGACGGCGAGTACTGCTGCAGAAGGTATGTTTTGAGAGCTTCATACGCTATTGGGGTGTCTCCTTGTTCACAAAGCCAGTCGGATATTTCTGGGAAGGTGTCCTCGGGTATCGCCGCGAGAACATAATCCGCTTTGGTGGTTGAGCGAGTCACGCCCCTGATACGAAACTGGACTTCCGAGCGCTGAAACCAAGCAAACGCTTCTCCGGTGGCGAACGGTGAAAGTCTCAATGGGGCGGCGCCAACTGCTGGAGTAGAGACTGTCTCCGTCATTGTACCAACGATGGAGGGGCGAGGGAGGTGGGGGTGGAAGGCAGTGGGAGCGAGTCGACTTCCGGGGTCACCAATGTGACGGGCCGAGAGAGGAGTTGTTAACTCAAAGGCAGGATGCAATCAACTGAGTTTTATTAAGGAACATTCTTCTTTATATACAAAACCTCAAGGCAACAGGACATGACCTGTTCGAGAGACAGACAATGTTACTGAGCAAAACGGAGACATGATCATTCAGGTTCTTTTTAGTGGAGGGAAGAGCACAGATACAAGCATAATATATACAACATAATTATGTACAATTGTGTGCCACACGGTTGGTACACCATGCTGGGTTGGATTGCTATGAGCGTTCAGACCAAAATCTCTCACCAACACTGATGTGCAGACCAATTCCCAGATATGAGTACTAAAACCCCGTTCCATGCCCCGTCCCCAGCGGCAGTGAAACAGCTGCCCAAGATGGCGGGCAGTTACGTTCCACTGCAGAGGGTCCTAAAAATCTCTGGACTAGAACAGGCCACCTTTGGAAACTGAACCTTACAACATAATCGTCAGGATCCTCTCTAGGGAAGATCTGGCTGTGTTGCTAGAAGAGCTGAAAGAAAGAAATTGTGATGTAATAGGATTGAGCAAAATTAGAATTGAGGATTCTTATATAGAGTGCCATATATTTTGCTTCAGAGGACATGTAAAGGACAAAGAAAATGAAATGAGTTTCCTTATTAATAAAAATTTTACAGGTAACATAAAATAATTTTGTAGTACTAGTGATAGAATTGTAGGATCAATTATCAAACTAGCCAAATAGTACAAACTAAATATCCTTCTTTAATCGTATGCAACAAAAACATCCCAATAAAGAAATATAAACTGGAGATATATATGAAGAAAACTTAAGACTCAATTTACATTTGTTTTAAGCGATTTCAATGTTAAAGTAGGTCAAAATAAGAGAGGAAAATCAACAGTAGGTAAATTTGGAGTAGACACAACAAATGGCAAGGGAATCTTGCTGAAAGAAACAATCTTAAAATCATAAACATATTCTTTTATAAAAATAAACATAGACAATGGACATGGAAAAGCCCAAATGGAGAAACAAAATAGGGATAGAGATTTTATTCTCTGTAAAAAAGAATAGTTAGCCTTGTTAAAGGTGTAACACTGTTAAACAACTTAAAGTTGAGCGAGCATAGAATGGGGAGAGGTAAACTTTGTTTAAATCTAAGGAAATAAAGACAAAAACTAATTCTAAGAAGGAAAATAAACACTCCTGTAATAAGAGAAAAATCTGATGAGCTTCGTTTAGCAATACAAAATATGTACTGCAACAATAGGTACTCCCAGCCACGTGATGAAAGGGGAGCAAGTAAAAAAGAAATAAACAGTAATTTAACAAAAGATAGGTGGAAAAGTTCCTAAACTAGATCAAGGAAAACTATCTGAAAAGATCAAAAGCCTAATAAAGAAAAGATTGGAAATGAGGGTAAAATCCATGGGAAATGAAATAGAATTAGCAGAACTATCCAAAACATTAAACAAACTAAATACCCTAGACATTTGTAAACACAATCAGACTAAAATTGAGGAAATACAAGAGAAAGAAAAAAGCATCAAATTGATGAAAAGAAAACTTGGAATTAGGCACCAACAGATGTTTGCTTTAAAGGATAAAAATGGAAATGTTATCAACAAAAGAGATGTAGTGATAAAAAAGGCATAGGATTTCTATGCAATGCTATACAATAGTAATATAGAAAAATATCTTTGTCAATAGAAATTTTATAGTAGCAAAAAAAAAACTTTGCAAGAATGATTTATATCTACAGCTAGGAAAAACTTTATCATTATACTAATTCACAAAAAGGGGTCATAAAAGACCTGAAAAATTATTAACCAATAAGTTTAATCTCTGTAATATTAAAATATTTACAAAAATCATATTAGTTCGAATAGAAAGACAGCTAGACATTAATCGATCAAGAGAGCAGGCTGGATTTAGAAGTGGGCATTCAACAACTGACCATATCCATGTAAATAACCAGCTAATGGAAAAATCATCAGGATATGGCAAACCACTATATAAGGCATTTGTAGACTATGGGAAAACATTTGATTATGTTAAAACTTCAGCAGTAATGAAACACCTTCAAAGAGAAATAATACAAAAGAAGAATCCAATGTCAGAACCTATGAAGATAAATGTACAGGAAGTACAGCAATCCTTAAAACTACATAATGATAGTGGGAAAATCCGAATTGAGGAAGTAGTTAGACTGTGAGACCTCATCTCTCCTAATTATTTACAGCATGCTTAAAAGATTTTTTTAAGAATTTAGATTGGGGAACAAAGAGTTAATATTAATGGGGAATATCTAACAACTTAATATTTGCATATACTTAGTGAATCATGGGAAGAATTACAAAAGATGATGGAAGATTTGAATATAGAGAGCAGAAATGTAGGACTGAAAATTAATATAAGTAAAATTAAGATAATGTTCAATGAGAATGCAGAGAGAAAGAAATAAGGGTTATGGACAAACTTCTAGAGATTGTTAATGAAGATGCGTTCTTAGGAGGGACAGATAAGTGTTTCCCCAGGACATGAGACCGAAATTAAAATACGGATAAGCATGGAATAAGACCATCAGGTAAACAAAATTAGATTATGAAATGTGAAATGCCACTTTCTTTAAAATTAAAATATTTAATCAATAGTCCTGCCAGCATTAACTTATTCATCGGAAACTTGGAGCTTTACTAAAGCCTTAGAACATAATCTAATCACATCTCAAAGAGCTATGGAAAGAATAATGATGAGAATAACACTAAGAGAAAGAAAACGAGCAACATGGATACGAGAGCAAACTAAAGTACAGGATATTCTAACAATATGCTAGAAAAAGAAGTGGACATGGGCAGGACACATAATGAGAATGACAGATAACAGATAGGCATTGGAAGTAACAGAAAGGGTCCCTAGAGATTACAAAAGAAGCAGGTGAAAGATAAGAGGACGATTGATTGATCAGTTAAGAAAATTTTCTGGTATAGAATGTCATGGAAAGACCATAAAGTAGCCGGGAGTGGAAAGGCTTTTCTGAGGCGTTTATTCTGCTGCTGCTGCTAATGATGATGATGATGATGAAATAGTGGCCATGCCTAAGGGTATACAATATTATGTCACTTTCATCCACTTTGTATGAACATTTATGACACAGTGAAATGTATTTATCAAGGACCACTGGATGGATTCGAAAGTCGGTGATTTTATAGTGAAATTACAGAGCATGTTCAACGATTGTAGTGAATATAATAGTCTTGTTTAGCATTATTTTTTCTCAAACATATACAACTTATTCCGGATAATAGGAACGACACAACATTCATAGGAAGACAGATCAGGCAACAACGCTGCTTGAATTATATGAGATTATTTCCCAATATCCTCAGCCATTTGGAAATGATTAAGGAAGCGGTGGCCTCAATAGTAGTTTAAAGTGTAAGAATTCTTTTAATATCAACAGTGATTTGGAAATAAACAGGCAAAATAAATCATTTAAATCATTTAACCAATATTCTTAACTATGTCAGTTGTTGCAGGTGAATTTCGAAAGCACTGTTTCACTGTGAATTAACAATCATTAGCGGTAATAAATAACGACTAAACTACGACTCGTGTTTTAACTTGCTTTCTCTACCCTATTGCCTGGAGTCATTCAGTACGTGGTTTGGTCCTCAGGTGTTGATACCAAACACAACCATCTGATGACATTAGATTTACTTACTTGTTGACAATTCAAAAGATAATTAACAAATCAGATTTGTTTTTTGGAATATATCCCAAGAAAATGGCTCATTTTCTTGCGTAAAGTATGATTTTTGAGACATTGATTCATAGGTTACTGAGTATAAACATTTTGACATATTAACGAAGAAAGGGAATGTTGGAAATTCAAATCATTATAATATCACAATTATGATAAAGCCATTTACAAGAAGTTAAATATAGATGAGCTATTTGTGCAAAACTACTTTGTGTTTAAACATGGTGATAATTATATCAATGAAGATTATAATGGTGATAAACATGATGATAATGACGATTAGATAGTTAATGTTGATCATAATGATTATAGAGAGAGAGAGAGAGAGAGAGAGAGAGAGAGAGAGAGAGAGAGAGAGAGAGAGGGGGGGGGTGGTAATTTTGAAATCAAACAAAAATAATAGAAAATGTCTAGATAAATTGTATGCATTCGTCAAATAAGGAGAAATGGCTACTGTGGTGTGATTTTTCAGTAATAGTGAATGACTGACATTTATAGTGTAAGCAATCTTTTTGTCTCCCTTTAATGTCAGTTGAGATTGCAAAATGGGTGTCGAGAGGAGGCGGAGGTGTCGTTTTATAGGCGGAAAACAGTTTCAATCACTTGAATTATGAAGACGGCGTAAATGAAAGCTGATACTGAGTAATCTCCGTAGAAAGTGCTTGTTCAGGATAAATAAGACTTAATTCTTCTGATTCCCTAAAAGTTCAAGGTATAATTTCAACGAGTATATTTTGCCCGATAGCCACGGGGAATTGGTCCTAGTGACATGTGTGCATAAATACGAATGCTGCGGGAAATGGGTTTTCCTTTGATAAAGAGAAATATAATCTGTGTGCAAAGGAAGCATAGGGGCGTAAGTAGCTTAGATTTGTTTTCCTCCGCTTCGATACAAAACCAAATATTTCCGTAACGAATGTTAGGGAAGCCACGGCGAGGTGTGAAGTGTAAATAGAGGGAGGAAGTGATGGCTGAGCAGATAAGGGAGGGAGGGGGGAGGAAGAGGCGCTGGGTCAGGAAAAGAAAGGAGAGGAAGAGAAACAGATAAAATAGGGAGATGTGAGAAGACATACGTACAGGGTACAACAAACTCAGTAGGGGAAGGCCAGCGGGGAATAATTCGTAGCAGACACATCCAAGAAATAAAATAAAAGTTGAATTAGATGTTGATGATGAGCGAGAAAAATGAATGGTGAGGGTCTGCGGAGATAATGTTAAAAACATGTAAACAAGATAGGGTTTTTTCTATTTAAATTAAAAGGACAATAATAATAATAATAATAATAATAATAATAATAATAATAATAATAATAATAATAATAATAATAATAGATATTCTATTACAATAATGATGAGAAGGATTCATACAAGAGATAAAATCAGAATTCATTAGTATAGAAAACGGAGAGGTACATAATATGGCATATGTACGTCTATCAGCTACTGACCTTGCGCAGAGATACACAATACTTACTTTTACTTTTAGGGGTTTATTTCTCGCCCTCCATCAGACACTAAGTGTCTGTTCGGGCGGGCCTTGGTGTGTGAAAATAATTTCTTTCCAGATAATATTTTGCTCTGTATCTTTTCAGTTATTCGCTATCATTTGTATTCAGGCTTAATAGTTTTCAGATCACTATTATAACACTTTCCAAAGAGATAAGTCTTCAGGTTTTTCTTGAAAGCTGCCACATTTTTGCTATTCTTGACATTAAGTGGAAGGTCGTTGAAGAGTCTCGGGGCAGCATAACAAAACGTTCTTCCTCCTATTGCATGATTCACACTAATTTCGAATAGTCTATATGGGTCGTCAGCATGTCTAACTCTAACAGCAGCGCTGGTAGCTTGAGGGTAGGGGACCAAGCAATCACGAAGATATTTAGGCTTATCACTTGTAAGTGCTTTTTGAGTCAACAAACAAATCTTAAATTCAATTCTAGCCTTAACAGGTAACCAATGTAGATCGATCAGTGCAGGAGTTATTCTCTCCCGAAATTTAATGCCTTTTGTCAGTCTAGCCGCCCGGTTTTGCACATTATGAAGCTTTCATAGTAGTGTATTGGGCAATTTACAGTACAGAGAATTGCAATAATCAAGCCTTGATATTACGTGACTCATCACTAAAATTTTTGTACTGCCCTCTGTTAAATATTTTCTAATAAATGCTATGTTTCTCAGGTGATAGTTACACACTTTCACTGTGTTCACTATTTGGTCCCTCAATGACAAATTACAATCTATCAGTACACCCAAATTTTTCACAACAGGCACATTCCTAACATCAGCGTCACCAATTTTTATACTTTGAAATAACAGGTAATTCTTCAAAGCCACCTTTGTGCCAAAAAACATACATTCTGTTTTATCATCATTTAATTTAAGCTTTTTCCTCTGCATCCATGTTTTTATTTCAGTCATTATCTCATCAATTTTCTTCTTTGTATATTGTGTTGTTAAAATTGAAAGGTAGAACTGAGTATCATATGCATATAGTTTAAAGCCCACTTTTTTTTTTCAAGATGTGTGATAGCTCGATAGTATATATGTTGAACAAGATAGGGCCCAGAACACTACCCTGTGGTACACCTTTCATAAGAATTCTCTCACTGGATCGGTTTCCAGAAACTTTTACAATAGTCTTCCTGTTTGTTAAGTAGCTTCGCAAAAATTCCAGTGCTTCCTCAGTCACTCCAATAGACTTTAAGTCGTCAAGTAAGTACTCGTGCACAGCAGTATCGAAAGCAGCACTAAGATCTAACATAAGATTTAAAGAAAAGTTTATAATAGCGATAAACAACAAAAATAATAAATAGGGACTGGACTGGACAAATAATTGGTATTTACATCTTTTGGCTTCAATTTACCGTATGTTGTAAATCACTATGTTGCTACTTTTTCTTCATCACCAGACCAGAGCTAGTTTGCCTGGGAACGACTTTCAATCATGAGTGGGTTTTCTATGACATTTGACCTGCAGATAAGTATCGACATGGTTCTTACAGTAGGGCAACAACTGTTACAATACGTCTGACAGACAGCCTCTCGGGATAAATCCGAGGTGACAAGACGAGCTGAACGGCACCGGTTTTGCTTCTCGGTGAGAGAAGAAAACTTCTCGTTGCTATTATATTGCCAATTGCACAAATGAAAAGTCGTCTATGCTTTTTTTTCAACTGTATCTTTTATGTCATTCTTGATAATATGGCCGAGTTACGGATATTAATTGCAAATTACAGACGGTGATTCCTTAAGAATACGTTTAGTTTTCATCCTTCTAAGCTATTTAGAATCTAGGGAACAGCGGCATTCATTGTGAATTACCTCAGATTCATTTACATAGTTTTAAATGTAAATTACTAAGAAATTTATTTATATATATAATTTATATATATAATTTATATATATATATATATATACATATATATGTATGCATATATATATATATATATATATGTATATATATATATATATATATAGAGAGAGAGAGAGAGAGAGAGAGAGAGAGATATACATATATATATATATATATATATGCATATATGGATCATTGTTTGGACATGCTCTTCGCACTCCCCAAGAAAGATTAGTTCACCAAACTTTCAACTGGCCTCCCCAAGGCACTAGAAGAGTTAGAAGACCCACCCTTACATGGCTGAGGACTATGAAACATGACGTGAGAGATGATGAATGGAGAAGTATTGATTTAAAAGCTCAAGATAGAGACGACTGGCTAAATCTGAGGCCCTTTGCGTCAATAAGCGTAGGAGGAGATGATGATGATATATACAGTATATATATATATATATATATACATATATATATATATATATATAAATTTATATATATATATATATATATATATATTTATATATATATATATATATATATATTAGTGTGTGTGGGTGCTTATGTGTGTGTATGACTCAATATTTTGAAATATAAAAGTCAAGTAAATTACTGATAAAATCTTCACTCGCACTTATGTATATATATATATATATGAATATATATATATACATATATATATATATATATATACATATATATATATATATATATATATTCATTCATATATGTATTTAGATATATATATATATATATATATGTATATATATATATATATATTCATTCATACATATATATATATATATATATGTATATATATATATATATATATACACATATATATATATGGATAAATATCAACACAACATCGTGTTCAAATAGAAATAAATTTCTACCTCATACTTGGGATCGAACGCTAGCCCCTTCTAATGAAAGGCCAGGTCGAAACCAACCATGCCACGAGAGACCATAAAAGAAATTGGAACCTGACGCTACCTAGCTGTCCGAGGATTTACCTGGCGAGACAACAGTCTCTTACCAGCGAGTTTTACCCAATTTCCCGGCCCACCACGTGACACAATTGGTAGTAATTCATTCAAATTACCCCTAATGAGTCAATATGGATAAATATCAACACAGCATCGTGTTCAAATAGAAATAAATTTCTACCTCATACTTGAGATCGAACGCTAGCCCCTTCTAATGAAAGGCCAGGTTGAAACCAACCATGCCACGAGAGACCATAAAAGAAATTGGAACCTGACGTTACCTAGCTGTCCGAGGATTTACCTGGCGAGACAACAGTCTCTTACCAGCGAGTTTTACCCAATTTCCCGGCCCACCACGTGACACAATTGGTAGTAATTCATTCAAATTACCCCTAATGAGTCAATATGGAAAAGTATTAACACAACATCGTGTTCAAATAGAAATAAATTTCTACCTCATACTTGGGATCGAACGCTAGCCCCTTCTAATGAAAGGCCAGGTCGAAACCAACCATGCCACGAGAGACCATAAAAGAAATTGGAACCTGACGCTACCTAGCTGTCCGAGGATTTACCTGGCGAGACAACAGTCTCTTACCAACGAGTTTTACCTAATTATATATATATATATATATATATATATATTTATATATATATATATATATATATGTATATATTCATTCATATATATATGTATATATATATATATGTATATGAATATATATATATACATATATATATATATATATATATATGCAAATAAGCAGCAAAACCTTTAAATATCAAATTCGCTCTGCCTCGGGATCAAGGATATACAAGGGGGAATTCATTTCTTGATAAGAGGTTTTGGTTGTCTCAGGATTCGAACTCTAAATGAGACGAAACTGAGGTGACAGTCGACTTCTTTTGAGACGGCTTTGCTCCTATACCATGAGACCTCCTGTTATTGGAGTCGACTATCACCTCACTTTCGACTCATTCAGGGTTCGAAACCTTGCTTCACCAGAACTCTTATAAAAAAAATTAATTTCCCGTTGAATGTCTTTGATCCCGAGGCAGAGTGAATTTGATATTAAAAGGTATTTGTGGTTTATTTGAATATATGGGACATCTAACTCCTCTAGTGCCTTGCGAAGACCAGTTGATCATTTACACACACACACACACACACACACACATATATATATATATATATATACATATATATATAGATAGATAGATAGATAGATAGATAGGTATATACATATATATATATATATATATATATGTATATATATACATATATATTTCAAATAAGCCATATATATTAATATATTAAAGTCTGGATTCTCTTAACGACCTCGGGATCAGAGCCCAAGGCAGAACCGCCCAAAGACTATGATATCGGACCGGCGGAGATTTGAACCCTCACCAGGATATCTGTATGCCAGTGACCATACCACTCCGCCACGAAGAAAGATAAAAGTCAATGACAATTCTTCTATACATATACCCGTCAAATTCAGGTTTTCTGTACTTAGAATTGAAATCAACCCATCTTCACCATCGTAGCTAATTGGTAGGTTTGGGACTTGGCATTCGATTAATGATAAATTTTTTGCACATTTAAACGTGTTTCTTTCATATTTCAAATAAGCCATATATATTAATACATTAAAGTCTGGATTCTCTTAACGACCTCGGGATCAGAGCCCAAGGCGGAACCGCCCAAAGACTATGATATCGGACCGGCGGAGATTTGAACTCTCGCCAGGATATCTGTATGCCAGTGACCATACCACTCCGCCACGAAGAAAGATAAAAGTCAATGACAATTCTTCTATACATATACCTGTCAAATTCAGGTTTTCTGTACTTAGAATTGATATCAACCCATCTTCACCATCGTAGCTAATTGGTAGGTTTGGGACTTGGCATTCGATTAATGATAAATTTTTTGCACATTTAAACGTGTTTCTTTCATATTTCAAATAAGCCATATATATTAATACATTAAAGTCTGGATTCTCTTAACGACCTCGGGAGCTGAGCCCAAGGCGGAACCACCCAAAGACTATGATATCGGTTCGGCGGGGATTTGAACCCTCGCCAGGATATCTGTATGCCAATGACCATACCACTCCGCCACGAAGAAAGATAAAAGTCAATGACAATTCTTCTATACATATACCTGTCAAATTCAGGTTTTCTGTACTTAGAATTGAAATCAACCCATCTTCACCATCGTAGCTAATTGGTAGGTTTGGGACTTGGCATTCGATTAATGATAAATTTTTTGCACATTTAAACGTGTTTCTTTCATGTTTCAAATAAGCCATATATATTAATACATTAAAGTCTGGATTCTCTTAACGACCTCGGGATCAGAGCCCAAGGCGGAACCGCCCAAAGACTATGATATCAGACCGGCGGGGATTTGAACCCTCGCCAGGATATCTGTATGCCAGTGACCATACCACTCCGCCACGAAGAAAGATAAAAGTCAATGACAATTCTTCTATACATATACCTGTCAAATTCAGGTTTTCTGTATTTAGAATTGAAATCAACCCATCTTCACCATCGTAGCTAATTGGTCGTTAAGAGAATCCAGACTTTAATGTATTAATATATATGGCTTATTTGAAATATGAAAGAAACACGTTTAAATGTGCAAAAAATTTATCATTAATCGAATGCCAAGTCCCAAACCTACCAATTAGCTACGATGGTGAAGATGGGTTGATTTCAATTCTAAGTACAGAAAACCTGAATTTGACAGGTATATGTATAGAAGAATTGTCATTGACTTTTATCTTTCTTCGTGGCGGAGTGGTATGGTCACTGGCATACAGATATCCTGGCGAGGGTTCAAATCCCCGCCGGTCCGATATCATAGTCTTTGGGCGGTTCCGTCTTGGGCTCTGATCCCGAGGTCGTTAAGAGAATCCAGACTTTAATGTATTAATATATATGGCTTATTTGAAATATGAAAGAAACACGTTTAAATGTGCAAAAAATTTATCATTAATCGAATGCCAAGTCCCAAACCTACCAATTAGCTACGATGGTGAAGATGGGTTGATTTCAATTCTAAGTACAGAAAACCTGAATTTGACAGGTATATGTATAGAAGAATTGTCATTGACTTTTATCTTTCTTCGTGGCGGAGTGGTATGGTCACTGGCATACAGATATCCTGGCGAGGGTTCAAATCCCCGCCGAACCGATATCATAGTCTTTGGGCGGTTCCGCCTTGGGCTCTGATCCCGAGGTTGTTAAGAGAATCCAGACTTTAATGTATTAATATATATGGCTTATTTGAAATATGAAAGAAACACGTTTAAATGTGCAAAAAATTTATCATTAATCGAATGCCAAGTCCCAAACCTACCAATTAGCTACGATGGTGAAGATGGGTTGATTTCAATTCTGAGTACAGAAAACCTGAATTTGACAGGTATATGTATAGAAGAATTGTCATTGACTTTTATCTTTCTTCGTGGCGGAGTGGTATGGTCACTGGCATACAGATATCCTGGCGAGGGTTCAAATCCCCGCCGGTCCGATATCATAGTCTTTGGGCGGTTCCGCCTTGGGCTCTGATCCCGAGGTCGTTAAGAGAATCCAGACTTTAATGTATTAATATATATGGCTTATTTGAAATATGAAAGAAACACGTTTAAATGTGCAAAAAAAAATTTATCATATACATATATATATATATATATATATATATATATATATATATAGAGAGAGAGAGAGAGAGAGAGAGAGAGAGAGAGAGAGAGAGAGAGAGAGAGAGAGAGGTTTCATCAGTAATGCACTTAACTTTTATTTTTTGAAATATTGAGCCACACTCATACAAACATACCTACACACACCCACACACACACACACACACACACACACACATATATATATATATATATATATATATATATATATATATATATATATATATATATATATATATATATATATATGAGAGGTAAACAAGCAGCATTTCGAAAAGGTATAAGTTATAATGACCAAATTCTCATTTTAAGATTATGTTGTACAGCAATGTGTAGAATATAGAAATCCACTTTGGATGGTATTTGTGGACTATAAAAAAGACTTTGATAGTGTACACCGTCTAATTTTGTGAAGAGTCCTGTGTTATTATGGAGGTCCTCTTAAGTATCTAAATTTGATTAAGTCTGTTCATGAGCATAACAAGTGCAAAGTTAACATTAATGGAGTCCTATGAAATGAATTTCCAGTGAACAGTGGAGTACTACAAAGGAATGTGTTGTCACCTATGTTCTTTATCCTCCACATGGATTTTGCAATGTATAGAACAGTTGGGGATGGCGGAGAGGGATCAGACTGGATTGGTAACAGGAAATTAGCGGACCTAGAGTACGCTAATGGTGCTGTCTTTATTAGTAAAACACCACGGGACTTGCAAAGCTTGCTTACCAGAATGCATGAAATATCACATGAGGTTAAGCTCACGATATATAAAAGGAAGACAGAGATGATGAGAACGGAATTTGCAATGGAATACACAAGGCACTAGAAGATTTGGACGACCCAGGCCTACATGGCTGAGGACTATGAAACGGGAAGTTGGAGATGATAAATGGCGAAGTATTGGATTGAAAGCCCAAGATAGAGACATCTAGCGTAATCTTCCCGAGTCCCTTTGCATCAATAGGCGTAGGAGGAGATGATGATGATGATGTTATATATATATATATATATAAATATATATATATATATATATATATATAGATAGATAAATATATATACTGTATATATATATATATATATATATATATATATATATATATATATATATATATATATATATATATATATATATATGTATGTATATATATATATATACAGTATATATGTCACTTGCTAAGCTACAACCCTAGTTGGAGAGGCAAGGGCTCAAATAGAGAAAATAGCCCAGTGAGGAAAAGAAATAAGGAAAAAAACACAAGAGAAGTTTAAGAACAACAATAACATTGAAATAAATCTTTCATATATAAACTATAAAAACTTGAAAATAACAAGAAGATAAAAACTTTAAAATAACAAGAGGAAGAAAAACAAAATAGAGTGTACCCTTAAGCAAGAGATTTTTATCTGCTTCATTTTGAACAAGTCGAATGTGAATACCAGCCTTTGGATCCATAAGTCAATTATTTCTATATTTTCTTTTACAAAATTTTTAGTATTAGTTGTAACCATTACCAAGGAGAGTTTCATCTAGGGCACAAACTCAAACTTCTGTTGCTAGGTCTTTAGGACGTTTTTGTCTTTCTAGTCAATTTTATAATGTACAGTTGTTTTTGTGTGTGCAGTTAAGACTGTTAAAAAGTACACAAAAATTAAACTCAACTGAAGTAAGGAAACGATTCAGAAAGTTCAGGTGTACTATCCAGGCAATAGGCTTTTGAAAAGCAATCACCTGATTTAGTGACTGGTATTGGATGTTGTAAAAGGGTAGTTACGGTGTTCTATTGATAATGTGCTTATAGGTTCTAACGTCTCAAAAGGACCTTTTAGTATCTCAAAGAAAGATTGCAATGAAGGGAGAAAGAAAACAGAAATCACCTAACTGTGCACGATTGTTTTTTTAAATCACATGGTTTGGCGACTTTCCTTTTACACGAAATATTTGGCTAATATAAACAAAGATTTACGTACATTAAAAAAAAGATATGACCTTTGTCTAATAATCAAGAAAATTAAAACTTTAACACTTCAAAACTAAATAAAAGCATGGACTGTCTTCGCCATTTCCTTGTTATTTTTCAATGTGTTGCTCGTGCGCTCACACAGTTGTTCCGGAATTGTAAAGATTTGCATATCTACAGTATATATGTGAATGTAAGATGTTTTCAGCAACCTTTTCCACCAAATACACCCCTGCTCCATATGTTCTTGAAGACCACTTAATGGCATTCATGGGGTTCAATCCTTTTTCTTAATTTGAATATGTTGTTAAATGCGATGGGATCCGATGAAGGAAGGATCTTATGATGGGATAGTTAATCAGTGCTTGGAGTGATGATAATGTTATTTTATTAATAAATAAGAGAATAAGGAGAAATAGGGAATGTTCTCCTTTGATAAGTTATATTTGGAAACAGACCATAAATTTACCTATCCACTACAATATTGATGTAGCATTTTCTGTTTATTTTCTATTAACCTTTTTTTTAGAACGTCTATTACAAAAATGAAATTTGCATGAAGCTGTTTTTTCGTAACAGGAGATAGTTCTAGAAAAGAAAATAAGACTTTTAACGTTGAATTGTAAATAAATTTAGTCGTTTCTAGTCCACTGCAGGACTTTATCTGGGGTTTGGCCAGTATCATCACCACGATAGCCAGTGTGGATTGGTGATGGTGATAGTGGGAGATTCTTATCTGATCACTAACAGCAAATCAACCTAGTATGGGTGGCTCTAACTAGTACAACATGGCGATACACCACGTTAAGGTACCCCCACTTTAACATATACCTCACTTCCATAAATAAAAATTGTAATAGACCTCAACAACTAGCATTCAGTATTATAAATCCTTAACAACCTTCGCGTCATGTCTCTATTAAATCTATCATAAGATTTTTTTTCGATGTCCACATACTTTTTTGGCAGAAGGTTAGCCAAGGCACCATCCACCTGTTGAGATATTACTGCTAGAGAGTTATTGGGTCCTTTGATTGGCCAGATAGTACTACTTCGGATCCCTGCCTGCTTACTGCTCATTTTCCCTTTGCCTACACATACATCGAATAGCCTGGCCTATTCTTTACACTTGCTCCGCTTTCCTCACACACCTGGCGACACAAAGATGATCGAAAAATTCTTCTTCACTCAAGGGATTAACTACTGAGCTATAATTGTTTAGTGGCTTAGAAGAGACTAGCTATGGTAAGCAGCTCCTCTAGGAGAAGGACACTCCAAAATAAAACCATTGTTCTCTAGAGACTCTGTACCATGGTATTCCAATGTCTTGGGTTAGAGTTCTCTTGCTTGAGGGTATACTCAGACACACTATTCAATCTGTTTCCTTATTCCTTTTCCCCACTAGGCTATTTTCCCTGTTGGTGCCCTTAAGTTTATAGCATTCTGCTTTTTTACAACTAGGGTAGTAGCTTAGCTAGTCATAATAATTATAATGATAATCTTAAAAAACTTTATCATTTTCTTTTATTATTCTCACGTAACTGATATTTAACAAAATCTTGAGCCACAATCAGATCATTGTTTTCATAGAAACCTTCACTGTTACTGTACCATTTTCTCTGCCTTCTGTTTTACCTTCTTTCGGTTGAAATCCTACCATATACCTTCCATGGTTCGTGAAGTAACATTATGGCCTACATTTATTACAATCTCCCCCATCACATACACCATTGTACAACTATTCCTCTTCTTATTTTCTCATTCTATCACTTAATG
The DNA here is from genome assembly GCF_036898095.1 of Palaemon carinicauda. NCBI lineage: Eukaryota > Metazoa > Arthropoda > Malacostraca > Decapoda > Palaemonidae > Palaemon > Palaemon carinicauda. Next base: position 91,931,782 of record NC_090730.1, on the reverse strand, counting down.
TAATTTCTTACTCTCTCCACCCTCCAATACCTACAAACACTCGCTGCTGCCCCTATTAATCCCATATTCTAATATACCCTTCTTCTTTCCCTCCATAATCCCTACATTATGGAGTCGGTTGCCTGATCTGGCCCCTCCAATGCCTTCTATCAAAGGCATCCTCTTCCACCAAACCTCTTCTCCCTATATCATCCTTTACCTTATCTCGCCAATCGCCATCTACTTCTCTGCTTCTCTTTCGATCTTCTCCCTTTAACAGGTTCTTCCTAAGACCGCCTCACTCCCTCCCCACCATCCATCCTCAATACGTGCCTACACCATCTCAGTCGTGGCACCATTATCATCTCTATAATCTTTAATATGCCTGTCATTCTTCTTATTTCATCTTCTTATCTTGCAACCAGTTATATTCCAATAATCCACCTCAGCATTCTCATCTCTGTTCTCTTATGCTTTGCTTCCTCTTTTCGTCTTAGAGTCCAGGTTTCTGATCCATACATCTACACCGATCTTATTACTGTGCTGTATATCCTAGCTTTTAGGTTGATTGGCCTTTTCTTATCCCTTACCACTTTTGCTACCTCACTCCACCTCCGCAAGGCTGCTTTTATCCTGTTTTCAACTTCAGCCTCACATCATCCCTCCTGCCTTATAGTAGATCCCAAGTATTCTAAATTGTTCCTCCTGTTTTATAACAGCCTCTAATCTACTCCTCCTTCTCTTTTCATTGAATGTTCTACTTTCTATTTCTTCCTTTCCAACTACATTTTAGCAATTATCTCAAGCCAGCCTTATTCTCATAAATACATTCATAAATTTGCTGTTTCATCAACTCACTACTAACAAAACCTAACAACCTTGATTCATTTTAATTTTCGCCTTCGCCATTTATACAGTACTTACAAAAGTTTTTTTTGGATACCATGCATTTCCAACAATTAAATCTGTATACGAAACCTTGTACATAGCTACCAACAATGACATCTCTTTTGCTTTCTAAAAAACTTTATATCTAAATAAACTAGTATTACAACCCTTTCTGACCCAGCCACGTGCAGTTTTAGGCTCCTAAGAATATTCCCCTTTCTCTTTTACTTTTCATTCATAGTGCAATAATCCTCGAACTAACACATTTGTACTTTTTTTACTGGCTCCTAGATTCTTTCTGACATTGCAGTTCTCTACATCAATCATATCTTTACACTTTTCAACTACTTTAATCCCAAACATTCTTAGTAACTCTCACAGGGTTTTCACCCTTTTCTTCACAAAATGTCAGAAAACTGTCTCACTTTGAATAAATGAGCACCTAAATCATTTGTCTACTGCTTTACCTTCATGAGTGTTTCAATCTCTGTATAACAGTGTCTCACTTACAATTCCTTAGACTTCAGGTTTCTTTCCTTACATTATCAACAGTTGGTCTCAAAAACCTACATAAACTTGCACTAACTTCATTCATTCTTGCAGGATTTAGCTCTGCTTCTCTTCTATTTTCTACATGCATCAAATATTTAGAATGTTCCCTCTATTGTCCCATAATTGAATTATATTCTAACAGTATTCCGCGATTTGTATCTTCTATTCTGAGATTAATTTAATCATTAAGCTTTCTTGCTGTAAAAAAAAGAAAAATTTAACTTCTAGACAAATTATCATTCTTCCTAAGGTTCTACATATACATCTTAGAAGTTCCCTGTCTTACCATCATTTATCTATCTTATTCATCATCGTGTATGCTTGTACATGATCATCTCTACTGGCAAGTACCTGCATCTCAAATACTGATTTTTTCTTCATTTACTAAACACCTCACTTCCTCATCACACCATATAACGTAGTTATTTGCTCTTCTTAACCCTCAATACCCACAGACACTCCCTGCTAGCCCTATGACCCTCCTGTTCTAATCTACTCCCTGGATTTTCATTATTTTTCTCCCTTTATGCTCTTTTCACGTCCTTGTTATTAGAATCACTTGTCTTGTCAACATTTACCACCAAATTTCACTCATCTTTCTTTCCAACTTGAACCTCTGTCCATTTAAATAAACAATAATTAGATTTTTTTCTACCTACATTTCTTTACATAACAACGTCCAGAAACTTACTCCCCTATCTTCTTACTACTAATTCAACCAGGAAAACTTTTTTCCTCCTCCTTTCCCCCTTCCCAAGTACACTTACAAATGTTCTCCTTTAGAAAAAAAAAGTATATATATATATATATATATATATATATATATATATATATATATATATATATATATATATATATATATATATATATATATATATATATATATACTGTATATGTATATATATATATATATATATATATATATATATATATATGTGTGTGTATATATATATATATATATATATATATATATATATATATATATATATATATATATATATATATATATATGTATATATAATATATATATATATATATATATATATATATATATATATATATATATATATATAATATATATATATATATATATATATATATATATATATATATATATACATAGAACAGTTAGTTTCATTTCCAAAATAAATCTACTAGACTTCTTTTTATTCATCCCATATATTTCATAACTAACAAAATGCTATCTTTTTTCTGTTACAACGCTTTATATTCAAATCATATAGCGAAAATAAAAGAAAATTCTAAACCCATCCAGGTACAGTTCTTTTCCAAAGAAAAATTTTTCTTTTTTTATCATATTTTTTCCATTCATGGTTACACAAACCTCAGAAAAAAACATTGTGGTATTTTATTCGTTCCCAGCGTCCTCCCAACACTACAGATCTCTACATCAACCAAAGCTATTTACATCCCAGCTACCTCTAACCCAATCTTGATTTGCCATTCACATTCCTGCACTCGATAACCTCACTTTTCCTCATAAAGTACCAGGAAACTATCTAATAAACATTTTTGTCTCCTTTACTTCCATGATCATTCAAACCAAAGACAGTAAAAGACTTTACGGGGTTTCGGTATTTCGGAAAGTTCGTGTGTTACTATAAAAGTTATCCAATAATTAGCCTATTATTATTCATCTAGTGATCTTCCATATATTCATATGGAATCATATTGATCATTAGACTAACTATATTCTTTTTAATACTTATATAGCTTGTTTCTTGTTCATTTACAAAATGCAAGTTAAGGTAAGGCTGTGTATACTATGTATGTATAATATTGCAAATATAACTTGCAGATTATGTGACAGACACACATTCGAAATAGGTCCTGTGCGTAAGACTAAACTAAGAGGGGAGAAGATTAGTAGTGTCTGGTCTAATATTGTCTTTGGCTTATTAACAGTCACATTTTTCTCATACCATATAGAGATTTGGTCAGAACAGATACTATTTTTTTTCTCTCTCTTTTTTTACGTTTAATGTGATTTTTGTTTCTAGAAGTACGAGTTTGTGCTTACATTAGTAAAATAAAGGCTTGTCGAAGTGGCCTTAGCCCCTATTAGGCCCTGCTCAATGTATAATCTCGGATTTTGATAAAGTACACTTAAAATCATATATGCATTCAATATACAACCTTACCTTAACTTTTCATCGATACATACGAGGAAAAGTGCACCATTAAATGATAGTTTATGCTTGAAGGGCAATATATTCAAAATATGCATCTTGTTTTACATATAGCAACGTCATTGCTACAATTGTTCTGACGACTTGAATTAGCGCTATCAGATTGTTAGATCCCAAATTCGCCTGAGAAGGATGGAAATACAGCATAATCAAAAGTTAACTTTACCATGCCGAGCGACAAGGAGGCTTATATTTTCCTTTCCTGGTATCAGTGGCATAGCCAGGGGTGTCTCAGAGCGGGGGGGGCAAGCATGGGGCAAGGTCATATTTGAAGGGGGCACCCCTATGCGAGGCCCAAAGGCCCGAAGCCCTGTGGCAGGGGGTCTGTAAACCAGCAGTTCTGAGACTGTCTGAGATGCATTCTGAGCATCCAGAATAGTCATTTTGACCTAAGAAATGAAAATCAGATGTACCAATTGGAAGACTCAAGTTCAGCCTCATTACAGTTTCATGATTTTCTAGGGGGGAGGGGGATAATCATATGGTCAACCCCACTCATCTTGTGTAGGGGGTACCCTCCCTGGACATAAAACTATGCAGTTTGAACTTTAATTCTTCTCTGTGGTACCTTGAGTTTCAGTTTCGAGAACAAGTTTGAATGCACTCAGCATGATGATAGTCTAGTAATAACACTATACTGAATTTAGTTGCAAACGTACAGCTCATTTATTACTATGTTCCAGTAGGCCTACACATCTTACAAAGCAGTAGAAATACAATGGAACTGCACAGCTTTTGTCACTTTTTTACACAGAAATACAAGTCAGCTTCAGTGATAATTTTACTAATTGGAGAAGTACAACGATGCATACTTAACATACAGTGACATTTCCATACATTTCGTAAGTGCAGTTACATAGTGAACATAACAAAAAAAAACACCTATTCCCGCAATTTATATCTTTTTACTGTATGCTCATAAAACTTGATGCCATGTCAATTAGATAAGAGCAATTTTTCTATTATCATGGTGGTTCGCAAATATATCAACGACGTCATCCAAGTCTAACTCATTTGATCTTTTCCTTTCAATGTGTAGGACACTAATATTGCTTAGCCGATTATCTGTCATAGTGTTCCTCGACTAAGTTTTGATAAGCTTTAGAGCTGAGAAACTTTGTTCAGCTACTGCACTGGTGACTGGCACTGTTTCAGCTATTTTACATAGCCTGTAAAGTTCAAAGAATGCAGCTTTGTATGGTTCTATGATCCCAAGAAAATCTAGAAGTGACTTTCCCCTTGTCTCTGATTTTCGCTCCAAAAGATGTTTGGCTTGGGGGAGCTCATGGACAAGGTCATCCAAGTTTGCAGAATAAATCTTCGCCAAAGGTTTGATTTTTTCCAAATTCAAGAAACCTTCACTAGCAGGATTCAAGGCTTGGATGCCTCGCATGATGCCAGTGGTAAATCTGGCATTAAGTTCACTGGCCACTGTGTCCAATATGACATAAAATATGTCTGTTCTAAACTCTTCCTTAGTGTTGCCACCACGATGCTGCTCAAGAGGCTCCAAAAGTATGCTGACATGCAGTCTTTCAGGGGCTCTTGTTTGACGTCTGCTTCTTCTACTAATTATTAGGTCATTGTGGCCTACATCTTGCACAGTTATGCCACTGTCATTTGCAAGATCAGCTGCATGCTGCTAAATTATGTCTTCCAAGCGTCACTAGTGGTAAGATATCCACATAATTTGCAATAGGATTTAAGTTTCAATTGTACAATTTTCAGCAGCACTGTTTTACATGTATTTTTTCCCTATGATCATATCCAAATTTACTGTTTTTATCTAATTAGTAGCAAATAAGAGTAAATTATTGTACAATTTCTGACTCCATCTAGTGTGTATTAATTAACACATGTAGATATCAGTGTTGAGAGCTCTGTATAACTTACATAGTTTGATCACATAATATAGATGTACAATCATTTCAGTAGAGATATTAAAACAAACGACATGAAAACTTTAAATTCTGAGAGGTGGGGCAAGAAGACCCCTCTCAAGGGGGGCAATATTTTTCCTAGGGGGTCAGTTCCCCCCCCCCCCCCCCCCACCCCCACCCTTGGCTACCCCTTTGCCTGGTATCTCACACAAGTAAGAATTTGGTTGCCATCGGATTCAAGGGAGACCCATCTGTCACTGAGGGGATATTTTTTCTCCTGGGGAACACAATCATGCACAAGGAACGCCTGTTCCTTTGGACATTATATCTATATCTCATTGGTACTTCCTAGGGCCGCAATGACCAAGTTGTATCACCTACTGCCACCGCAAGAGTAGTTCTCATTATGAAGGTTGACGTGCCTTACTTGACAACGGTTTAACTCAAGAGAGAGAATGATTCATTTGATATTTGGAGGTATTTCCTCTAGCTATTTTGTTGATAACCCTTTAATAAGGGCTCTTCTGCCCAGGTAAGCCGTGCGTTAGAATTACGAGCCATTTGCATATCCATGGTCTATTACCATGTAGAAGCTCACTGCTGGTAATTATTATAATTGATAATTACAAATAAAAATTTATTTCTCTAAGGAGTATTTGGAAAAGTAGTTCTCTAGCAACTCATGTGATATTAAACTACAAAGAAATTCAAACAATCCAATTATGTTCATTCATTTGGATTTATATATATAGATATATTATATATATATATATATATATATATATATATATATATATATATATATATATATATATATATATATATATATATATATATATATATATATATATATATATATATATATATATATATATATATATATATATATATATATATATATATATATATATATATATATATATATATATATATATATATATATATATATATATATATATATATATATATATATAGACAGCTCGTTGAAATCGGGTGCTTGAGGTCTCTGTTTCGAAGTTGATATGATCTTCCTTAGATTTTCCTTTTTCCTTGTATCTTAATAACCTAGGTCCGGACACTGCTCTTCTCAAAAATCCGGAATGGTTCTGGGAACTTGTTGGCGAGAGGGAATCTCCTTTCCAATGCGTAGATCAACACCTACCGTCCTACCGTAAACTGTCTGTTCACACTCTTCATACCAAACCTTTTCTTCGTTCGCCCTTGATTCGTCTTCACGCCTTCTAGGGAAAATTTCCTTAACTTGCCGATTCCTTTCCTCAAATCCTTGACATTTCCTTCGTCCGTTTCCTGTCGATCCTTCCCTTTTCCTGCCAAAATTTTCTTTGGCCCTTTGCTGAGGGGTCCTGCAACCTGCCTGTTTGTGCTCTGCATACCAAAACTTTTCTTCGTTTGTCCTAGACTTATCGTCCTCATGCCTTCTAGGGAAAATTTCCTTATCTCGCCGATCCATTTCCTCAAATTCTTGACATATTCTCCTTCCGTTTCCTCTCAGTCCTTCCATCGGTTTTTCTGCTAACATCCCATGCTTTTTTGATAAGCATTACGTACCTCAAATAACATCAACGGTTGTCCGATGTCCCATTCATTCCCCATTTCGTTGCAAAACTTCATTAACGTTGTATCTTTCCATTGCAATCCTATCAGCCTTTTCCTACTCACTTGTCCTACTTCTTATGCTGAGTTTTCCATTTCTTCCAAGTCCATTTCTTCTATGTCCTCTTGTCTGCTCATATGTCGCTCCTTTTTGCTCGGACTTACTTGATAGTTCTCCTCTTGCATGCCATCAAGGGAATCCTCTTCTTCGGAAAACATATCCTCCAAGTTCATTTCTTACAGGTACATTTTTTTTTTCTCTCTTGTCCACTCGTCTGTAGTTCATCTTCGCTTGGGCCTACTCGGGAGTTGTCTTCTCGCATACCATCAATGGAATCCTCTCTGGAACACAAGTCCACCAAGTTCATTTCTTGCAGGTCCATTTTTCCTTTGTCTTGTCCACTCATCTGTCGTTCCTCTTCGCTCGGGCTTACTCGAGAGTTCTCTTCTAGTGTACCATAAAGGGATTCCTCTTCTTTGGAAAACAAATCCTCCAAGTTCATTTCTCTTTCGATTTTTTTTTTCTTCTTCAGCAGCCACATTCTTCTTCGTACTCCTAGTCGTCACACAACTAGGAAGGAAATACGGGTAGTCCTTCTCGAGTTCAGTTGTAAGACTCCTGTTTCTCCGTTACCATGGGACAAGGCACGAACGGCGCTCCACCAAGCTCATTACCCAGCAGGACATCTACTCCTTTGACAGCCAATGAATACTTCACCACAAAGTCAAAATTACCTGTTACCAATTCGCATGAGTGTTTTAAACAGCAAATAGGGGTGACCTCCTCACCTCCTATTCCCTTCAAAATAACCAAGTCTTCTGTGAGAGATTGATCCACCAACGGGTGTACTCCTCGTACCACCACACTATGGTTACAACCTGTGTCACGCAATATCCTGACAGGGGTTCGCTCACTCCCGTCTATTGCTGCTAGCAAACCTTCATAAATATATGGTTTAAAGGCATCCATGCTGTTTGAGTTCGTCCTATTCATCGTGTAAACGTTAGCTGGTTTATTTTCCTCTCCGACCTTTCCCGATTGTTTCTTCATCTTCATGTTCTGTGAAGTCAAACTATCATTAATCACTTGGGCGACTGCTTTCGGTTGGTTTGACTAACATTCCTTACTGATATGGACTCTCTTGCCACACTTAAAACAGACAATATTACCCTTCTGCATGTCTTTCAAGATACTTAAAAGAGGACAATTCGACGTTTGTTGCTGTGTTATTATCGCATTCTACTTAGGGACAGTACTAGTGCTGTTGAACTTGTTCCCATAGTTATTACCGAACTGGTTTCCATAGTTCAACAAATACTTGACACTTGGTCTGAGCAACGGTTGAAACTTTATGCCTGAGGAAGGTTTACGACCGATAATATTGTGAACTTCACTCAGCGAAGCGGCTTTATCAAGCTTCTTCACCTCTCTCTATCAAGTACGTTCGAATACGTTCAGGAATTCCTCGTAGATACTGTTCTAGTATTATCAGTTCTCCCAAATCAGCCATCTCCTTTAAGTTAGCAGCCTCTCTCCATCTCTTAAAACATCATTGTACCAAATAAGTATAATCCAGGATAGTCATTTTCTCGTCATTTCTCAAACTTCGGAACGTTTCATTATAATATTTAGGGGTCATCTGATACACTTGCAGCACACTTCTCTTCACTTCTTTATAATCCATCCTCTGGGCCTGAAATAAGGATAAATAAGCAGTGCGGCCCTTCCAAAAGAGCACACTCAGCAATAACACAGATAATTTATCTTCCTGCCATTTCATTGTCACTGCGAACGTTTCAAAATGATCGAAGAACTCATCAGGAGCCTCTTCTGTGAACCTTAGAATTAAACTCGGGGCTTCCGACACATTAAACACTGGATTGTGCTTAGTAGGGGCCGTCTCAGTCTGCTTTGTCAACTGTGCACAGGCATTCAACAACTCCAAATCCCGCGCATGCCCAGCTTCTTCCATCTCTTCATCTTCCTGTCTTATCTCTTTTTCTTCCTGTCTTCTCTGTTTTTCTTCCTGTCTTTTCTCTTTTTATTCTTCTTGCCATGCTTCCATTTCTTTCGCATATCGTCTTTCTTCTCTCTCTTCTTCTTCTCGCCTTGCTTCCATTAACCTTGCATGTATTGCGATCTCTCAGGCTTCTTTTCGTTCATCTTCTTCTCATCTTGCCATCATATTCAACTTGAGCAAATTCTCCTCCGCTGCAATTCGTCGAATCTCAGCCTCAACATCCCTATCTGCTTTCATGCATTCAGTTTGATGGTCAACCGGTCATTGTTTCGTTAAAAACTCTTCCCCAGCTTCCTCTAACAGTTCAAGAGCTGCCACAATATTCTCTTCCGACAACTTTCTTGAGTTTATCAACACTTCTAAGGCTAGATACTTGATTTGGCTTTAATCATCCCACTCGTTGCATGGCCGCCACATGCCATTGAGATAGAGAGCCACTGAGCTTTAGTTACATTAGCTTTGGACAATTCCTGAACACTTGGGTTATTCAAAAACTTGGATATCAAACTGTTCCATCTTGTAATTTGACAATATTAAATTCCTATCCAAAAATATATCCAAAAATTACACAAAATCTTATCAACACTTTACCATTCAAAACCTTTAATCAAAACACGGCCCTGCTATCACTAATATTTAAAACAGACTCGCTCGATCCCAAGGGTCTGGGCACCAAAAATAATATTATACGATTACGGCTCCCGAGTCTGGGCACCAAAAAAAAACATATTATACTATGGCATGTGACTGGGAACCAAACATATGATATAATACATACTACGACTGGCAAATTAATCAACCTCTCGAATTAAGACTCACTTGTTTGCTTTTACATTAAAGATGTTACACTTTGAAATACTAATACATGAATTTTGAAACAGTTAAATAACTCCCAGACAGAAACATAAAAATCACTGAATGTCCAAAGGTCTCTTAAGTACACTCAAACTAAACTGGGTAATTATTCTTAAGCAAACAACTTACTACAGTTCTTGACAGGATACCAGCATAACTATTCTAAACAAAGGTGGTTTGAATAATACACTCTCTACAAAAAAAAGAAAAATATATTCTATATATATTACAACACTTAGAAAGAATTTACATAAATCAACTAAATCACTCGAAATATTAAGTCTGAACAAAACTTAGGTTAAGAAAAAAAAGTTACAATCTGAAAATTACATATATATTAACTCGACTTGAACTATTGTATGTGAATAAACCCTAGACTAACAAGAGAAATAACATTTATGAAAACTATTCAATCGCTTATTTCACTTGAAATTCTGAATACAATATTTAGGTTTGACACTTAATGATAAATAGATATCCAGATCACAATACAAATACCTAACCTTCCTACAGGGCCAGTTACAAAAACTTTACACAATGCAAACCATCACCCTATTCCAATGAATTCAAAATCACCGTTTTGTCTTACGTATCTTTTCAACTCACGATTTGCTTTGGGGCACAGAATTACTTAGGAGAGGGCACACTATAGGTACTGAACACTTTTAAAACAATACTCTGAGCTGCGTGCAAGAGTGAGAAAGAGGGGTGATGGTGAACTTCAGGCTGGAAATCTCTATCTGACTATCTAACACTGGGGTCGCCTTTTATATAAAACCTAGCTGCTTCCAGAAACATCCCAACGAATTGGAAAGCATGGGGGCCCGGGCAAAAGACGTCAGAGTTACCAAGTATTGCTCTCCCGAACGTATACTCATGCCACGCCAGATGGGTCTCTCAGTCAGCTAGCTCAGCCCACCCTTTGTCCCCGAAATAAAAACAAAGATAACATCCTATCACTAGGTCCTTCGCGAAATTTCCAAAGCACATGGTACAGAATTTTTCAAAGCAACTGGTACACTGCGTATTCTCTTACAAATATTATGCAGTACCTCATAAAATATAAAAGAACATTACTAAGCCCTTGTTCCTGTCGTGTATGATCACATAACTCTCTCAAACAGATTAAGTAAGACTTTGTAACAAAATTACATGAAATGAAAAACATTAATTCTTAAAAACAATGTAAATTCACATATACTGACTTAAATAAAGAATACAATGAAATTAACGACGAAGGTCTTACATAATATACTTGAATCTACAAAGCACAAATAAAATATAAATAGAATCATTAATAAACCACAGTATTTACTCTACACTAGACCAACTTCGTAAAAAAAAAAAATATATATATATATATATATATATATATATATATATATATATATATATATATATATATATACATATATATATATATATATATATATATATATATATATGTGTGTATATATATATATGTATATATGTATATATACATATATATATATATATATATATACACACACATATATGTACATATTTATGTGCGCGTGTGTACGCGTGTGTTAAAAGTAGAATAATACTTGAGATTACCTATGAAACTTTACTTAAATATTCGTAAGAGCTTAAAAGTTTATAATTGCTGTTATCAACTCACCATCTATACCATATATCCTAAACACCCTCCACAACGCCCTAATATTGATTCTATCAGATTTTCTTTATACTTTCAAACTACTCGTCTTCCCCTTTTCACATTTTTATCATTGCTTTTCTTTTCCAGTCAAAATTCTACCATGTGCCCTCCTTGTTGCAATTTGCAATGCTATCATCCCACAATTCTTACAGTCATCTTTATCACCTTTGCATTTAATTTATAACAAATGTTCTTCTCAGCCATTCCTTCGGGATTTTACCGTCATGCAGATATACCTTACAATCACTGGTCAACTATTTAATCACACAATCACTGGTACGTAACATATAATTTGTAATGCCATCCATTCCTGTTGTTTATTTTTTCATCATTTAACCTCTTGATTATCCTATTTTCTTAATAAGTAAATTTCAATTAGCTTTCAGGCCTCTTCAGCCTTAACATTCAACAATTCTTCAAATACTCTCTTTATCGATCCATTACTGCATTCAATCTCTCCATTTGTATTTTTCATTCCAATACTTTTATGCTCATTAAACTACTTCCCAATGACAAAAATTATTATCTCTAGAGTTTTTGGTCACCCTCTCACCTATATTTCTATTCCTTGCTTTTTTTTAATAATCTATATATAAATGTGTGCGTACATTTCAATACAGACACATACGCACATAATAATAATAGCCTTTCAGTCAAGAAACATGCCAAGCACCATCCTGGACCAAAATCGTTTTATTTTTTTTTTCACTGATTTAACTCCTGTACTTCACATATCCATCGAATAACATACCATCACCACCTTCCAATATGGTCTATTTATAGTTCAAACCCACCCTATTTTTGCCTCTCTCCCCGATGACGCTTGGACTACTTTCTCAAAGCGCCAGAAATAGGACGTATCTCTCTTTCGTAACATAACACCTCCAGACCCCAGTAGCTTACGGTGCTTGGCTGGTAGGTTTTGTTCAGTCGAGAAAGACGTGTGTGACGTCACAGCAAGTTAATCCAATCGGTATTGCCGTACAGCGTCAGCCATGTATTATCATCACTGGTCTCCCACGTTGTGAGGACTACTCTTCGCACTCAGGATCCTGTCTTCACGCCACAGGGGATTCCACAGGTCCCCTGCCAGCTAGATAGCCGTATTTCTATGCCTTGTGCCGAAATTTTCGGCTGTATGCTGAATTTTCGGCTGGAACACCATACAATAACTGAATGTAATTTTCAGGTGCTACATTGGATTGTCGGACACGACCACGAACTCCCAGGTAACATGTCTGTGAGTTTTGAAAGACTCAAGTTCTTCGTTGGTTTCGTCCTTAAGGACCCAGAAATGTACCATCACAATTTAAGGTGTAAGCCTTGCACCTTAAACAGTCAGTGCCCTTACACTGTAGGGGCACTGACTGTTTTGCCCTCACCATTGCCGGTATCCCCCACTTCAAAGAGCCTGAGAACTGGCCCTACAACTGGGATACAACTATATCTTTCTTCAAGGACCCATATGCCAGCATCTTTGGTACAACTCATCAGCTCTCCAGGAAGGCTCTCTTCTACGAGGTGCCCACAGATAAAGCCCACTACAAGACGTGGGTTTGTACAGATTGTCTGCAGGATTTCTGGCTCTCTGCTCAACCCAAAGAGCCAGTAACCCAAGAAAAACCTCCACCCTCTTCAACCAAAAAGAACACCAAAAAGAAGACAGAGCACCCTCCAACACTGGACACCCCACCTGCACCCTTGGAGTCGCACGCCTGCAGCCTAGCAGAGGATACAGGTCCAGCCACCTCTACACAAGAGGCAGATATATCTGCCATGGACCTAGATCGTGGAATCCTGCCCACCGCGTAGCCTACAGAGGCACACATGCAGGATTGCAACTGCACTGTCTGCCTCTCTCAGCTCCTAGCAGAAGCCACTGTCATCAGCAGTACACAGGTCTCACTAGAGACCTCACAGTCAACCACAACTCAACCGCCTAAGTTCAAGGTACCTGCCACTGGAGAGACCCCATCATATGCGGCTGTAGCCGCTATGACAGCTGCTAATCCTGGCCTAAAGATTACAGCCAGAACCAACTTAAAAGGAGATATTATCATCACCCCCAAAGATCAAGATAGTGCACGATACCTCAGCAATAAAGCCACCCTCACTTACCTTGATCCTGCCAAGAAGCAGAAGAAAGCGGTGGTATACAACTACCCAACCAAGATACCAGTCTCCCTCATAGAAGAATGCCAAAACATTGTCCAAGCCAAAAGGAAGTTGGGCAGTCGTAAGGCACCCACCAGGGAAGTTATTGTCACCTTCATTGGACCTATTCCACCAGCCTTGGAGCTCGGACTATGGGGAACCTTTCCCATTAAGGACTTGGAAAGGGAACTACTCCGTTGCTTCAATTGTCAACGCTTCGGACACCACAAGTCTGACTGCAGGAGCCAGGCTATCTGCGGAGTCTGCACCGGAAAACATCCACTCAAAATTACATTGATGAGCACAACGCTGGGAGAGAGACCTGGCCCAAGTGCCCTAACTGCTCCCAGCCACACCACACTTGGAATAAAAGGTGTCCAGAATGCTTCAAAAGGCTGGAAACTACCACTCCTACTACCAAGGACACACTGACGATGGAACCAAAGCCGCAGAGGAAACCACGTAAGAGACCTCCTCGGAAGTCAGCCCTAGCTCCAGTACCAGCTGCTGCTCCTGCAGCTACTACTACCGCCAGCCCAATCATCACCCTTCCACTGACCTCCTCAGCTCCAGAACCAACACCTGGTCTTCATCCTTCTCCTAACCCATCCACTCCAACCTTCTGCCATAAATTGGACTCTATGTCCTTGCAGGACCTCATACCCATCACCATCCACCTTATCACCAAAGTCCTATCTCTTCTCAACCTCCCTGGCCTCGGTTAGACCCTAAATCCCATCCTCTCACTCCTCCAACAAAGCTCACTGCCACAGCCACCCTCTGAGCAGAGATAAATCCTTATACTTAAATCTGCTCCTTTCCCCTTCTACTTAAACATTCTCCTTTCCTCTCCCAGTCTCTCCTACTTACTGGGACTTGCTACAATACCACTATTCTCTACTACTAAAAATTTTCTTTCTGGCTCCGAAAGGGGACCGATTATTAGAGCTCAGGGGCGAGCCACCTACTCAATTGGCCTTTGGGCTAAGAGAGATATAATGCTCTGGTGCAGAGCATAGTCTAGGCTCTAGGTGCAGAGCAATAGAATAGGAGCACTCTATGAATGCTTCTATAAGAAAGTATCATTTTGACTCAATAGCTCTAGGTGCAGAGCGTCTAACTTGACCTTGGGGCTAGGGCATATTGTCCACAGAGCCCCCGTCCGGATAAAATTCGGGGCAATCTAAAGCAAGCAAGCGAGCCATGTAAGTTGTTAGAAAACAACGGGATCATCTTATATTTTTGACAAAATCATGATTAGTAATAGCTGTTGGGAATTTAATAAGATTCTCAATATGACTGGAAAGCGTCCTGGTGTGTTTGAGGGGAAAAAAGATTATTGCTTCTTAAAGAGTACCTTGTCAAGGAAATTCTATGATTTTGTTCGGGTTAAGCCTTCCGCTCCTGGTCCCAGTGGTCAGTAGTTTTTCTGCTCACTGACCCATCTTTGACGACTATCGGCCTAGCATTGGGCTACTCTTATGGACATTCTTCAAAGAAAGACGCCTGGATTATCTTCACATGTGCGATGTATGATGCTGGTGAATCTGTGCACATTAATACTTTCCCCCCATTCATTCATTCATTATTTTTCATCAATATCCATCATTTTCTATTCAAAGTCATCCAGGTTTTTTGGTAAAAAATTTTTAGGGTGCCTCAGTTGGGTGACCTCTCTCATAATGTTATTTTTCTTTTAACCGTTATACCTAATGGTAAAAAGGTGACCGATTATAATCATTCTTTGTCATGCTTTTGAAATTGTTTATTAATGTGGAAAATATGACGGTGCACAAGGCAAATGACCCAAGAATATTAATGTTGAAACAATACTAATCATATTACACATGTTAGTGTATCTAATACAACAGACAAGCGTTCATAACTCATTTAATAGTTACTAAAGGGGAAAATGCATGCAAAATTGAGGGGTTAGGTTAAGTTTTAAGAGAACTGTCGAAAAACTACATATTGTATTGAAAATGTATTATGTTAGCTGTACTGTGCATAAAATGAGCTACTATCCAAAAGAAAAATGAAGCTTCTAGTTATTACATTTACCAAGTAAATCGCGATTGAATGTTGAAAATTTTCAATCGAGATTTCTGTAATATTTTAAGAATGGCGCTTGGTATATTTCTCGACTGACAGAAATAGTATATATATATATATATATATATATATATATATATATATATATATATATATATATATATATATATATATATATATATATATATATATATATATATATATATATATATATGTGTATATATATATATATATATTTATATATACATATATGTACATAAATATATATATATATATATATATATATATATATATATATATATATATATACATATATATATATATATATATATATATATATAATTTATATATACATATATATTCTGCATATATTTAATGTGTATGTGATTACAAGATCTATTTATAGATTCCCAGATGTGTATATTCCTAGTTAACTACAAATTGGATACCTTTAATCTTATTTGTTACCCATTGGTATTAAAATTAAAAAGGAAAATTTCATTATATTAGGCCCCATTTCCATTTTCAAGAGGTCTTAAGCTTTCAAAAGCCGTTGGTGCCTCGTTTCTGAGGACAATGAGGATAAATACAACCCGTAGTTGAATGGCTCGATGAGAAAGAAAGAGAAATCCGTCAAAACCCTTCACATGGAAAGGTTACAAAGTCAACCCAACGTAATGTGAAATTAGGACTTCTGAGGTTTGTTCTGTGGTTGATGAGGAGTGGTCGGGACACAATTAACAACGTTGCAAATCAATATGAAAAGGATGTTTGCTGTGTTGAGAGAGAGAGAGAGAGAGAGAGAGAGAGAGAGAGAGAGAGAGAGAGAGAGAGCGAGAGAGAGAGAGAGAGAGAGAGAGAGAGAGAGAGAGAGAGAGAGAGAGAGAGAGAGAGAGAGAGAGATGATTCTTTGAAGGGAATATCACAATTGAC
>NC_090730.1:91884963-91912463 GCF_036898095.1 Palaemon carinicauda | reverse complement strand
TGGGTGAATACTTTTTAAGAACTATTCAAAAACCAACCTCTTAGTTTGGTTCTTAGTCAGGGATTATGAGCAAAGCACTGATAGAAAATATTGATGATCGAAATACTACACACTTTACAAAAATAAATATATTTTATAAACGTTACGACAGCAATTCACAATAACTAACACCAAAAATAAATCACTCGAAATATTAAATCTGAGCAAAACCTTAGACTAAGACAAGAAAATGTTACCCTATGAAAATTATACAATCACTTGTTTTACTGGAAATTAATTTATAAGAATATTTAATCTTTATAATCAATAAAAAGAGTTAACACTTTAACACTCTAATAACCATACAATACTGAAATTTACATATATGTAACTGTTACACTTACGTCTTTTGGTTCACACGAGGTTACCGAACAGTTAAGAAAAATAAATATACTTCACTGTTTAACCTGAATCTCGCAGGGCCAGTTAAAAAATTTTATATGACAATGTACTTACATTAACACACTACACTTGAATTAACATCCAATAAATTTCACCAACGTTTGAACACTATACGAGATATACGTTGGGTAAAAAGCTTATTCACGTTTGAGAGAACACACACTTGAGAGGAGAGATGGCAGATGAACTTTGGCTCTAACGAAGGGATAGGCTGGGTCTCTTCTGCTTCTTATGCATTCCTGGTGGCTATATATATTTAATTAATACTTCTAAAAGACTCTAATAGATCATTCTCGTGACATGAGGGCAAGGCTCTAGCAGTATAAGGTTGCCATTACATTAAATTTGAAGAAGGGGGTAGTTTATCCACGTGGAAACATAAAGATGACGTAATCTCTCGTGCTCGTACAGCATACCTAAACGAGTTTACATAAGACTTGAAAATTAATTCTTAAAAATAACGTGAATTTACATATGCTGAATTGAGTGAAAATGCAATTACATGAATTACAAAAGTCATATGTAATTTACATACATTTACTTAAACCTACATGAGTGGAATTCTCCTTACGAGCTAGCTATACATCTCTTAAATACACAAATGAAATACATGAATAAGATATTTATTCCTATACTAGACCAGCTTCGTAAGAATATATATATATATATATATATATATATATATATATATATGCATCTATATTTATATATATATATATATATATATATATATATATATATATATATATGTGTATATATATGTACATATATATATATATATATATATATATATATATATATATATATATATATACAAATACCTTTCTTAGTGGGGATACATTAACGAGGAGAAAGGTTTGCGTATTGTCATGATCATCAGAGCTTTTCTAGTCAGGGCTAACTATACTAGGTTGGTTTGTTGTGAGTGTTCAGACAAAAATCTCCCACCATCACCAATCGGCAGTGGTCAGTGTAGTGATGAAAACTGGCCAAAATACAGACTTGAATAAAACAACCCCGTCTCGGCCTCCAGTCTCCAGCGGCAGTGAAACAACTCCCCAAGGTGGCGAGCAGTTACATCCCATTTCAGGTAGTGCTAAAAATCTCAGGAATAGAACAGGCCACCTTTAAATACTGAACCTTACAACATACAATGTCAGTGTTAATGGAAAAGCTGAAGGAAATAAATTGGGATATGATAGGATATGGTGATATTAGAAGAACTGCAGAATTTTAGATAGAGTTAAAAGAGGGCCGTATACTCTGCTTCAGAGGACATGGAAGGAACAAAGAAAATGGAGTGGGTTTCCATGTTAAATAAATCTTATAAGTAACATAGATAGATTGATTATCAAACTAAATAAGAAGTATAAAACTAAGATCATGCAAACGTATACACCAACAACATCCCATATACAGTAAGAGATGGAAACTTTTTATGAAGATCTAGAGGTATCTATGAAAAAAACGCGACTTAATTTACATTTGTTTTGGGTGATTTAAATCATAAATTAGGTCAAAATAAGAGAGAAGAATCAGCAGAAGGTGAATTTGGAGTAGGCACAAGGAATGACAGAGGAGATATGCTTATAAAAAGTTCTGAAAGAAACAATCTAAAAACCATGAACACCTTTTTTTTATAAAAAGGAACATAGAAAATAGACATTGAGAAGCCCGAATAGAGAAACAAAAACTCCTCTACCTCGCACATATCCAATGTAAGATCATTCAAAATAAAGCACAAGATTTTGAGGAAGATTATAGTTATCAAGTTCTTCGATTCTATCAATCAGATTACTGGGAAGACGAAAACCTAGCACTGAAAAACACCATTTTAATGCTAGGCTCATTGTCATGATGGTATTTATTAGATTCAATTTCACCTACTTTTCAGCTCACCTTTTGAGATAGATAAAAAAGACAACGTGAAAGGGAAACCTTTATTTCTTCCAAACACAAGTAATCTGTCTGCAACAGATTCACCACTATCAAACTGCAAGAAAAGTTTGCCACTCTCAAGAAACTTGTATTCATCTGGTATCTTACCAGCAGTCAAATTAATCGGAAGTCAATTTTCCAGGGGTCAAATTACCTTAGTCAAAATACCGGAAGTCAAATTATCGACCATAGAATGATGAGATGCAAAATTTGTTTAGCTATAAGGAAAGAAAGAGAAAAACTAATTTTAAGAAAGAAAATAAACACTTCTGTAATAGGAAAAAAATCTTATACGTTTAGTTTATCAATTCTCGTCATTTCCAGCTACATTATAAAATGGAAGCGAGTAATTAATAAACGAACAGTAATTTAGAAAAATTAGTATTTGAATCAGCACAAGAGATAGGTGGAAAAGTTCCTAAACAAGATCAAAGAAAAATATCTGAAAGACCAAGAACCTAATAAAGAATAGATTGGAAATGAGGGTAAGAAACGAGAGGGATGAAATAGAATTAGCAGAACTACCCAAAACAGTAAATAAACTAAAAACTCAAGACATTTGTAACTCAATCAAACCAATATTGAGGAAACAATAAAGAAGCAAGAAGCATAAAATTGATGAAAAGAACACTTGGAACAGGGCGTCAACAAATGTTAACTTTAAAGGATAATAATGGAAATATTATCAACACTGGAGACAAAGTGGTAAAAACTGTAGAAGACTTTTATACAATACTATGCTATTGTGATATAAGAAATAACTTTGCCACTAGAAATAATGAAACACTTTAGCCGGTAACAAACGTAACAGTAGAAGTATAGAAAGCATTATAAGGCATGACAAGAGTCAAGGCAGCTTGAGAAGATGGCCTAACATTTGATTTGATAATAGATGGAGATGATTTCATAGCAGTAAAACTGGCTGAATTTTGCACAAAATATCTGCAAAAATATTCTACACTTATGTCTACACCTACAGCTTGGAAAAAACTTTATCATTATACTAATTAATAATGAGGGAGACACAAAAGACCTGAAAAATTAGCATCCAATAAGTTAACTCTCATTAATATATAGAATATTTACAAATATAATTTTAGGCTAGTCTTTAATCTACCAAGAGCGCAGGCCGGCTTTAGAAGCGGGTATTTAAAATCTGACCATGTTCATATAATTGACCATCTAATGGACAAAATCTACACAGTACGATAAACCAATATGTAGGGCATTTATAGACAATGAGAAAGCTTTTGAAGACAAGGAATGGAGGAATCTTTTGCTAGAACATTTGGAGATATCTTTACAGTAAGTACAGCAATCATAAAACTACATAAATATAGTGAGAAAAATCCCATTTGAGAAAGTAGTTAGCAAGGGAGACCCCATTTCTCAATAATTCACAGCATGCTTAGAAGTTTTTTTAAATTTAAGTTGGGAAATGTATGAATATATATTAATGGGGAATGCCTTAACAACTTACAATATGCAAATGCTATCGTTCTTCTTAGTGAATCATAGAAGGAATTTCAAAAGATGATAGAAGATTTGGATAGAAAATGCAGAAATATAGGACTAAAAATGAATATGAGTAAAACTAAGATAATGTTCAATGAAAATGTAGAGACAACAAATAAGGATTATGAATGAACGTCTGGAGATTGTTAATGAATATACGTACTTGGAATAGAAAGTGTTTTCCCAGGACACGAGAACGAAATTAAAAGAAGAATAAGTATATGTCTCCATATATTTGTATATATGCATATATAAGGACTGTATATATATATATATATATATATATATATATATATATATATATATATGTGTGTGTGTGTGTGTGTGTGTGTGTATGTATAATCCAAAAAAAAAATTTGCAGTTTCTGATGTCGAATTCACCGTTATTTCTAGATTTACTGCAATTGAAGGAAAATTCATTTAAAACGTATTGAGCATGAATTGTGACCTTCGCATTACTAAAAGGCAAATTTCATATTGCAAGATATTCCTTTCAAGAAAAATATTTTGGGTGATACTTAACAACATATCGTGGAAAAGTTTAACGTCTCTCTGTTGGATATTTAAGGTTTTGAATGATATATTATTAATTGTTCCAATAAGTTGAAACCTTTTAAACCAAAAAAAAATATTTAAATGGATTTCGCAATTTTTTTTCCTATCACTTCCTTCGATCAGTATTATTCTGATTAATATATATATATATATATATATATATATATATATATATATATATATATATATATATATATATAAAGTAAATATGCAAAACTTACGTTCTTTTGATACAAAATTTTAGTATCTTAATTACATTTGTTATGAAATGATTCCCCTCAATGAGAGAAATAACGATTATGACATGCGCGTGAGAGATAAAGTTCCTGACTGCTTGGAAGAGAGAGAGAGAGAGAGAGAGAGAGAGAGAGAGAGAGAGAGAGAGAGAGAGAGATAAGAAGGGAGTTTTCTATTCGAGAAAAGATTTTGAGGTTATTGTCTCAGCCCTCCTGTGTGGAAAACACAAAGCTTTATTTCTCGAAAAGTCTATTTGTGTAACAGAGGAGGTCTGGGTTTAGGGATCACCCCAGAAAACGTGGAGATATCGCGATTTTTTCTTTGTTTTACCTAATGAGTACAAATGATGTTATCAACACACGCATTCAGAGCCGCTTTTGTTTTCAACTTGTGTGCACTCAGGAGGGTTCCCGGCCGCTCGCTGCCTCAGATTGTGTGGGGGCTCAGAGGCTTTTCACGTTTGTTCATTTCCTTTCCTTGTTCTTTCCTATTATTTTCATATTTTTACCCTTTTCGCCCTTTGATTTTGAACGTTGCTCATCAATGATACTTCATAATGGAGCGTCATATCAAGAAGTGATTCATCGGCACATTAAGCAAGGCCGAGCGCCTTGGCAATTTCCTATAGGAGTCATAACGAACGCATATTTCCTTCGTCATCTCTAAAACAATATGGAATGGGGAATGGGAATGAGAGAGAGAAAGGGGCAGGTAAAATATCTCTCTCTCTCTCTCTCTCTCTCTCTCTCTCTCTCTCTCTCTCTCTCTCTCTCTCGTTCTCTTTCTGTCTCTGGAAACCTGATCAACGCGAGCTCGATCCCTTTTGTTTGGGTTTCGATCCGCTTTTGACGAGTTCTGTGGCGTCGACTTCATTATCCGGCTCTCGTGGCTCTCAAACCGAGATTTTTGTTGGCGATAAAATTGCAGCACACTCGCCCTCCCATTGACAAAACAACAGAGGTCTATTATTTCTTTCTTCTAAAATATGTTGAAAAGAAGCGTATTTTGGGAAGCTCTGAGATTCTTGGAGAGCGTAGTTATGGGGGGTTGAATTAAATCAAGCGAGGGTCTCTCATTTGCACGTTCTTCAATAACAAAAAACTTAACACTTCACTCTCGCTCCGACGCTGTGGAGAGTCATTAATATTAAAAAACCATGTTCATGATTTATTATAAATTGGTGTTGAACGGACAGCTCTGATTATAGCTTCGTCGGGTAAATTACGTAGTCAGCGTTTCGCCCAGGGGCGCACAGAATAACTTGGCAGCATATCGTTGGAATGCAGACGGAATTATTGCAGGAAGTCCTCGGGTGTTGGGGAAGAACGGGGAGGATGGGGAGGATAGGGAAAATGAGTTGTCGAAACAAGAGTAAGAGGAATGGGAATATAAGGTGGGGGGAAAGAAGGGAGTCAGAGTGGGGGAGAAAGTAAGGAAGGGATTTTAGAATTGGGGAAAAGAGGCGATTAAGACTTGGGGAGGAAGATAGATGGTGAATCCAGAGGAGGTGGGGAAGAATAGAGGTAGGAACGAGCGTGAAGGATTTGTACGGAGATTTGTAAAGGTGAAATCGAACGGAATGAAACGTCTTGAGAAAGGAAATGCAGATAGATAATGGAATATTGCTCTTAAAAGTTCAATATGACTCAAGGGCCCATCCAAGGATGTCCTCTTGAGATATTTTCAAACAACTCTCTTGACAGATAATAAAGATCATTTTCAAAGTTGAGAATTTATTTACTATTTTTACGTTTTTTTTTTTTATATTTAGTCATTTTTATTGAATAATCAAGTATATTTTTTCAATAAAAGGCATTCAAGTCATCGGTATTAGGCTCGGAAACTTTAAATCAATACTTCTTTGAAGGTTATAAGTTGACAGACTATTAGCTGAAATGTTTCCCCAAGGGCCATCCAATTAAGCTTTGTTACTTTTAGCTTGCTCCCAGACCATTTTCTCTCTTCTCTTTTCATGGAATATATATATATCCGTTTTTCATATGATGACGCATGAAGTCTTAACCTGTTATCTGTGTTAGTAGTAAGGGGTATTTTTATTTGTTTATTTATCCCCCTAACAAATGCCTCAGTATCTGTTTCACAGGCAATATTGGTTTAAAATTGTTGATTACAGCTATCCATGCTAACAATAAAGATTTGCTTTTGTTATATGATTTTCGGGCGAAGGTCCTTAGGAGTCAAATTTTGACAGTTGGGGAAGGCAGCCTGCCAACATCTTGTACTTCAGAATGGACGAAATCACAGGAATCGTTTCTGCCGGGCATATCCAGCCGCACGATGTCAATCCACCTGCCACTTTGCAAACGACTAAACATTTATGTCGGAGTCACATTAGACACAAGAAGCACAAATTCCATCATCAGTTTTGACACCTTGACATTTATGCCCAGCACTAACTTCTGCAATCAGTTACTACTTGTAAATGGTGCTAAATTCTTCCGTTTTCAACACATTAATTTTTTGCTTAAAGGTCTCTGCCTGTAATGTAATAACCACAAAAACCTTTCATTTTTTTAGCAGCTTATCGGTATTTAGATTTATGTTAATCTCGAGACATCATATCTTGCTAACAATTATCTTTCAGTCCGCAACATTTCAATTGCCCCACTGTAGGAGCATCTTTCTTTGCGTTGTCTTCACACTGCATTTACCATCAATAATTTCAGTAAGCTCCATAGCACTTTCAAAAATCAAGCACAATTAATTTCCGTAGAATATGGTACTCTGTGCTGTAATTTATTATTATTATTATTATTATTATTATTATTATTATTATTATCATATATGTATATATATATATATATATATATACTATATATATATATATATATATATATATATATATATATATATATATATATATATATATAATGGCATTATCATCATCAGTCATCACTAGTCCACTGCAGATTAAAGGCCACAGACATGTCCTTCCACTCGCGTCTGTTAATGTTCTTCCTGTGCTAGTCTTTAACAGCAAATATTTTTACTTTGTCAATCCATCGTTTTCTCTACTTACTCCTTCTTCATTTGCAACCTCTAGGAACTCATTCTGTTATTTTCAATGTCCCTCCATTATCTGTCATTCTCATTATATGTACTGCCCACGTCCATTTCTTTTTATTATATGTTGTTAGAATATCCTCTACATTAGTTTGCTCTCGTAACCATATTGTTCTTTTTTCTGTCTCTTGGTGTTAATCTTATCATTTTTCTCTCAATAGCTTTTTAAGCTGTAACTAGCTTACATTCTAAGGCTTTAGTAAGACACCAAGTTTTAGATGCATAGGTTAATACTGGTAGGACCATCTCATCAAATCCTTTTCTTTTTAGAAAAAGTGTCCTTTTACTTTTCATAATCTCATTCCGTTTGACAAAAGCTCCACATCCTATGCTTATTCTTCTTTTAACCTCGGTCTTATGTCCTGGGGAAATATTTACTGTCTGTCCTAAGTATGTGTATTCATTAACAATCTCTAGAGGTTCGTTCATAACCCTTATTTGCCATTTCTGCATATATATTGAAGAAAATCTTAGTTTTCCTTATATTCATTTTATTCAAATCTTCTATCATCTTTTGCAATTTCTCCCATGAGTCACTAAACAGAACTATGTCATCTGTAAATATTAAGTTGTTAAGGTATTCCCCCTCAATATTAATTCTACATTTTCCCAATTTAGGTTTTCAAAAACTTGTTCTAGGCATGCTGTTAATAATTTAGTAGAGATGGGATCTCCCTGACTAACTCCTTTCTCGATTGGAATTTTCTCACTATTTTTATGGAGTTTTATGATTGCTGTACTTCCCATATAGATATCGTCAAGACAGTGTTCTACCACAAGATTCATCTATCCCTTGTTTTTTAAGGGATTTCCTTACTGCTTATATATATATATATATATATATATATATATATATATATATATATATATACATATACATATACGTGTATATATATATATATATATATATATATATATATATATATATATACATAATTGTGTGTGTATGTGTATATATATATATATATATATATATATATATATATATATATATATATATATATATATATATATATAGTTCATTTACTTTAGCTCTATATGCTGTACATTCATAAATTGTCACAAATGGTCGTTGTCATTAATTCATTTACTTGTTAATCGGTATTATTCTGTCTGATGTGAATTTATAAAAGTGCTGTCATTTGGTTGATTTCACTTTTTAAGTAATTCTCGTAATTTGAGTTTTATTGAAACACAAGATGCTTTGCCATTGTTTATCTAAAGGTATCACCGAAGTGTATATCCAATAAACAGTTGTTTTGATTTTTATTTTATTTCTCTCTTGATTAGAAGCTGATATCATTCGACTTATGTGACCTGAAGATGCTTGAAGTTTTTTAAGGAAGAATTGTCATCATAGCAGCTACATTTTATGTTCTTGACCTAGCCATTATGCGGAGGCACCAGTTAGGTATTAACTGATAAGCGGAGTGAAGGTAACTAACTTTATTTGGATGGAGCATCAGTATATATACAACCGGTTCCTGTCAAGAACGGCACAAAAACTCAAACACAATGAGACAAGCATATACAGGCATTAAAAA
Source organism: Palaemon carinicauda (assembly GCF_036898095.1). NCBI lineage: Eukaryota > Metazoa > Arthropoda > Malacostraca > Decapoda > Palaemonidae > Palaemon > Palaemon carinicauda. The sequence continues at coordinate 91,903,149 of NC_090730.1, read as the reverse complement.
TTTCTCAGTGCAAGGGGAGAGCAATTAGGTCAATACACAACAAAAAAGAAATACCATTGCAGTGTGCAAGTGTGTGTGATACGTGTACGGTACATGGCTACCCCTGTAAAAAAAGACATACATATGAAATAGAGTGCCCTGCTCTTGAAAAGGTGTACTTTAGGTGGGTCATCTGACAGGAGATATGCAGGTTTGAGGCAATCAATGGAGACCCAGGGTCCATGTAGGGATCGTTAACAGTGGCTTGTTAGTGTCATTGCGCAGGAAAAAGTACGCTGCCGAGTGCAGATCTGTCGGTATGTATTACTTAGCTAGGAGCTTGTAAGTCTGGCGGCATGGAATAAATTCACCCACAACCTGACGTAGGTGTAAAGAGTTTGTCGGAGAAGGTTGCAAGCGGAAAATATTTGGCATACACCATTTCAACTGCCGAGACATCCAGGGTGTCTTTAGGAGTGGTCCTTCGTCCCAGGAAGGCCCAGGGAAGCTGGGTAAACCAGTTGGAGTCCTTGCAACGGGACATCAAAGCTGCTTTGAAGGTACGGTGAAAATGTTCAACCATACCGTTGGCAGCAGAATTGTATGGGGATTTCTGGTGAAGGCTGATACCCAAGAGATTCACTAATGACATCCACAATTGAGAGATGAAATTGGTACCCCTATCAGAAGTAATATGCTCAGAGATATTAAATTTCGCTATCCATCCTGAGAGCAAGGCAAATCTACACGAGGCAGACATTGCAGTTTCCATGTGAATGGCTTCAGGCCAATGAGTCGAGTGGTCAATGACATTAACAGGTAACGATGTCCTTGTGATGTGGGCAGGAGACCTACAACATCGACGTGAATGTAGGCAAAGCACCGCTGAGGTTGAGGAAAGGTGCCCACTCCTGCATACATGTGTCGATGTACTTTTAAGGACTGGCATGATGTACAGGCATGGACCCAATACTTAGCATCCTTAGTAATGCCATGCCAAATGAACCTTGTCTTCAGTAGCTGCGCAATAGACGGCACAAGGAATGTGAAAGGCCATAAATGAAGTCAAACACATGTCGGTGCATGGGAGAAGGTATCCATGGTCTAGGTCTACCAGTACTGAAGTCACAGAGGAGGGTGTCATTAGAGTCGTCGAGAGGGGCATCCTCCCAACAGAGCTATGTGCAGGAAGTCCTACGTTCTTGGGATCTGAATCCTTTCGTTGAGCTTCTGCCAAGACGTTGCAATCCAATCCCAGGTGAATGGCAGCCAATGTATTTCTTGACAGGGCATCGGCAACAGGATTCATTTTCCAGGGACGTACAGAAAGGTACAATTGTATTCAGCCACGGCGGAGAGACGTTAGCGTTGACGGGCGTACCAGGCGTCGGACTGTCAAGTGAAGGCATGCACCAGAGGCATGTGATCCGTTCAAATGACGAATGGCATACCTTCCAAGAAGTGGCAAAAGTGACAGATCCCCAAGCGCACCACCAGCAATTTCGCGGTCGAAGGTAGAGTAGGCGGATTCTGCATTGGAGAGTTTTTTACTGAAGAAAGCCAATGGGCAGGGTGAGCAATTGACCACCTGCTCAAGGACTCCCCCAATAGTGACGTCGCTGGCATCGATCGAGAGGAGAGATGCATGTGGCGCGGGAAAAGGGAGAGCAGCAGCGGTTGATAGGGCATTCTTGGCGTTGCAGAAGGCCGCTTCTTGAAGAGGACCCCATTTCAGGCCTTTTGGCTTGCACTTCAGGAGTCATAGAGGGGGCCAAGAATGGCAGTGATGGCTGGCAGGAAATAGTGGTAATAATTGATCATGCCCAAGAATTCTTGCAGTGCTTTGACGGTTTAGAGCATGAGAAAGTTCTGAACGGCTGCTACCTTCTCAGGGAAGGGTTGGACTCCTTCAGGAGTGATGCGGTGCCCTAAGATTGATAGTTCATTGGCGCCAAAGGCACACTTGCTGTGCTGGACTTAAAGGCTGTTCTGTTGTAGGTGATCAAGCACGATGCATAGATGACAGGGTGTTTCTCTTTGGAGGAAGAGAACACAAGTATGTCGTCCACATAATATACACAGAACAGGAGGTCCCCTAACATGCCGTCCATGAGACGTTGAAAAGTGGCCCCAGCATTATGAGGGGTAAAAAGGAGTAATTAAAGGTGTATGTACCAAAGTGGGTGGTGATGGCAGTCTTGGCAATGACTTCTGGGTTCATGAGCACCTGATAATACCCCTTTAGGAGGTCAAGCGTGGAGAAATCTTCGCTTTATGCAAGTAGGAGGTCACATCGGCGATGTTTGGGAGGGGGTAGTGATCCAGTTCTGTCTGCATGTTCAGGCACCTGTAATACAAATGAACGCAGAGAGCCATCTTTCTTCAGGACTATGTGAAAGGGTGACGACCATGGGTTTAAAGCCCACTTCTTCAAATTCAGCGAATGTTTATACAGCGGGTACTAAATGATCCAGTGCCAGACATCTGAATCTGACAAACACCTGGGGCCCCATCATCTTAATATGGTAATAAATACTGTGTTTTGCATGAACCGTGGGAGTTTGACGAAGTTCTGGAAGGGAAACTTCAGGGTATAACGTGAGGAGGTGGACGTAGTCATCCGTATGTGCGCTGATGCGGATAGCAAGGTCAGAGGGGGAGTGTGGGAGGGGATTCGAGGGGTACGAATCTGAGTTGACTAACCGTCAGTGAGCTACATTGACCAGGAGGTGGAAATGTGAAAGGAAGTCCACACCAAGGATTGGCAATGTGACGTCCGCAACGAGAAACTTCCAAATATTTTTAGCACTTCCAAACTATAATGTGAAGGATTCATAACCAAGGTTGGGTATCACAGATCCATTGGCGGCTACCATGCGGACATCAGTGGACTTAGACAGACTATATCATGTCCTGGAGAGTGGCTTCGGCAGAGGAGAACGGCAAGCACCCATGTCTACCAAAAATTGCACGCCCGTACCTGAGTCATGTAAAAGGAAAAGATTAGTGACATGGGAGGCCACCACCGCAAGCGATGGCCTACTTATATGTTTTTTGGCCACTGACAACCCTTCACACATTTCTTTGCAGCAGCCCTGAATTTTGAATGGTAGTAGCATAACTGCAGCCGATGGGCATCAGTAAGCAGCTGTAAAGGTCATTGATTGGGGCGTAAGCGAGTGGTGGGTGGTGGGCGGTTTTGTCGCAACTCCGGCACGTCCCGGGGTGGGATTCTGTGTTCTACCGCATTCACGTCAGTTTCAGTCGGTGTTGAATAATTGTTTACTTCGTCAGGAGTGGAGGCGTTGATGAAGGATTTGAAGGCGGTAAAGTGTCTGTCCATAAGGGCGTCGACTTTGGTCATCAAGTCCTTCATGGGCAAAATATCGACATAGGGGATGGCAGCGAGTACAGGTGCCGTACCCAAAGGGCAGGCAGTTGATTCACTTCACGAGGAGAGCCATCTGCGGCAGGTTGTAGACGAGCAATACTGGTCATTTCCCTGAGGGTGAGCTAAGCCCTTTGGCGATGGTGAGTACTGTTCCAGGGTGTATGATTTGAGGGCATTGTACGTTATTTGTGTGTCCCCTTACTCGCACAGCCAATCAGAGATTTCTGGGAAAGTGCCGTCGGAGATTACCACGAGAACGTAATCTGCTTGGATAATTGACTGAGTCATGCCTTTGATGCAAAACTGGACTTAAGCACGCTGGAACCAGGCGAACACTTCTCCTCTGGCGAGGATGGTAGTTTTAAGGGCATGGGGATGATAATATAGTCAGTGTCTGAGGGCGTCATCATCAAATGATAAGGCACAGCAGTGCGGGAGAAAGCGAGAGGGAGCTGGACACTCCAGTGGTCACCAATGTGCGGAGGCACCAGTTAGGTATTAACTGATAAGAGGAGTGAATGTAACTAACTTTATTTGGACATAGCATCAGTATATATACAGCCCATTCCAGTAAAGAACGACACAAAAATTCAAACACAATGAGACAAGCATACACAGGCATTAACAAGTTATCAGCGCGAGGGGTGAGCAATAGCAACAATATACAATAAGATAGAAATACTGTTGTAATGATACGCGTGCGGTAAACCACTCATCAAAATGGATATACTGTCACTGTTTCACTTGTACGACATTTTGCAGATTCCTGTCGATTTGATAGTTAAAAAATAATGATTCTGTGAATTAATCATTGTTGTTACAGCCTGAAAATTTGTTACTGTATTAATAGAGTATGTTAGTATAATGATAATAATGATGACGAGTGACGTCATTAAGAAGGAAATATTTTCCTTCCCTCGTCATATAGTCATTATCGTTTTCTTTTCTTATGGAATTGATATAAATTGACTTCTCATCAATAAAGGAGGCGAATACCATTTATAAATCAAACTCTTCCCATGAAAACTATAGTTGAATGTTTGAAATAACGTTTGTACCAAAAATTATCGCATTTGATATATAAAGTATGAAGGCAAAATGTTGAGGTGATAAATACTAAAGTTATTGTAGCAATTTGAATGAACGTTAATGATTACGACTAAATACTTGTTTTTGGAATCTAGTATTATGGAATTTTTCATTTCTATTTTCTTTTTTTGCCATTCATTATTAATGAATGAAAAGCAGAAGTTATAGAAATCATTAGAGTCAATAGAATACTTTTCGTTGGTTTACAGAACGAATGCCAACCGTGAATATTATTAGAACTTGGAATGTTAATACATGGACGTTTTTGTGTTACATGAGTGAGCTCACGTGTGCGTGTTTGCTTCCTTACACGAATGTGTATATGATGGGAGTTAAAGGATGGTTTTGTGCCCTGAAATTTATGAAGGCTTTCTCCGTGTCCTCGTTCGCTCGTTTGTGTGTGTGTACTTTGGCCTTTTTGAGCGTTTACGTTTTAAGGTATCATTTACATGATACTGTATTATGATTATCGTTTTGTATTTATTCTAGTTTTCTGGTATTAAGTCTGTCAACATCATTCCATTTCTCTTTATTTTTAAAGAATATTTTCTTTAAATAAAATACTGCTGAGTCATTTGCAACTTAAAAGACGTTCCATTAATCGTGTATGTACAGTATGTGACTTAGAATCTTATTATATTTTTTTTCCAGATGCACGTATCGGGTTATCTTCTCAGAACAAGAATTTACATTTCATGCCAAACACAATTTTCAAGTTATAGAGATAAGACTGACTTATAATATTTGATTCTCCTGCTTAATTGGAACTGACACAAAGCTGCACAAGTATGCCAAGAAGTAGTCTAATGCATGACTAAAGTATAAAATACTATCAAATAAGTGAAGCCGAATCCGCTGTTCGTTTTTAGTAAACCATTCAAGTACTCTAAATATGATAAAAAAAAGCTAGTCATCAGGCGAACATGTAAAAGATGACACTACATTTATAGTATAAACGTTTTTCAAATTGGAGGCAAGAGTAATCGACACTTTGTAGTGTGGTAAATTTTACAACAGTTCTCCTCTGTTACCAGAATCATGCAATGCCTCTCTGCCAACAAAGTGTGCTTTAATAAACTCTTAAGAAAATCTCGGAAAATCTGTTAAAGTCAAGAGCTTTAAAGTTACACAATAATAAGCACAAAATCCCCATAAAAGGCATCCGCAGCAACAGCATTAAATATTAAAAATAATGAGAGGTAATGACCCTTGTCATTTACTTTGGCAATTAGAATTTTTAATATAACATAATCGTCTTTACTGCCTGTATTACTAGTAGCCACCTGTTTCATATATATTCATATTTTCCAAAAACGCTACGGTGATTGTTTCTTTTTTTTTCAAGGACATTACAGCCAAATTTTGTATAGCCACTTACGAAAAATCAAGTAATTCGTATTCCTGTACTGGTCATTAGAACAATGGCTGTGAATGGTGACTGAACTGATGGTGCGAAAGCCAGAGACTGTCCTTTGATAAAAGCAGTATATACATATCTTAGTAGCAACTGTTCTTTGTTAAAGATTCAGTCAGAGAAAACTATATAGAGAATAATTAACAAACCTTTTAGAAAAATGCATGAAAGGTTTTGATCACCGTGGACTCGGCTGTTGTAATTCTCTTGAATGAACATTACAGTTGTCTGAAAATATACCAAGAGATAATGAGAGTGATATCTGATGTAATGGAATCCCAAACCTGAGATCATGATGGCTGATGGGTCCACACCCTATCGTCTTTAAGAAAAAAATAACGATGGTGTAAAAATAAAGCCCTCAACCTCAACCAATAACAATGGGGGTTCAGTGTCTTGGCTATTGACATTTATAATAAGGCTGTCCTCATCATTACCGGCCGCCCTTTGATCTCCCGAACAAACAAACAAAGAGTATTCTTTGATCTCATAACAAACAAAGACACCCTCCGTCTCCATCAAGAGCTGCGTCTGAAAACAGAGAAGTCAGCGCGAATCTGATGGATGCAATTTAAAGGTGTGCTATTGATGAGATAACATTACTATTTTTTCTCTTTCTTTATCTCTTATTTATTCATTCACTCTGGGATGGCGTCCCTTTGGATTTGAATTTCCGCTCTGGAAAGCGTTTCGCGTACTGTTATGTAACTATCGCTACATGGAATTGCGTGTGTTTCTAATCACAAAATTTCAATCATTTCTCAGATGAATAACTAGGCTTGATTTTAGGTAGTAATTCAGATTATCTTCTTTCAATCCTCCTCCTCCTCCCCAGTTTGCCCTACGCCTACTCTTCTTTCTTTTTTCTAAACGTATTTTCTCTTACCCTTTTTATATAAGTTGTGGCTAACATGTTTATCTATTGATTTCGGAATAAAAAAAGACCTGTCATCTATTAATCAGATCTTCACTAAAACATGTCTGTTGTCATGATGTCATTGCACTCGCCAAATATTGTATCTCTTTGGCGTGTAGACCTACATTAGACCTCTAGCCCCGTAAGCTAATCATAACTGAAGTTATAAATTCGCTTTCAGTAACCTCTTCTAACATCGCATATGATAGCTTTCGGAGTAATGCTTCAATGGTTAGCGTACGATGTCGGTCAGGGTAATTCTGAATTAGAATGATGGTATTGTTTCTACAGGAAACTCAGAAAAATTCCTGATAAATGATTACCATCTCTCCTAGTTTAGTTTTTTCTCCTATATCAATATCCTTAATGCTGCTTCCTGTCATGTTTAGCCTATGGCAACATATGAGAGCTTAGCAGTTCAAGGGTGATTTACACAGATCCAAAATTAATGATTGGGAACCAAAGGGATGACGGCGATTTGAGGAAAGGATGGCCAAGGAAATGCGACAAGTGTGCTAGACTTTATAAATGAGCACTCACCATGAACAGTAATGGTGTGTGGAATTCTAATAGTAATAGAAGATATGTAGAGAACAATGAAAAAAAATTGTGGTGGCACAAAGTGTATGCACGGTAGAAAGATAATTAATCAATAAATTGTTTAACTATCAATATAACTAAAAGGACGTCCCAAAGGATAATCTTACAAAAGCAAGGTTATATACGAATACTTCCCCTACCCTTTTAGTCTCCACCTACCCACATATCACGTTTTAGACGTAATGTCTATGCTTACTTCAGTAAGACTTATAATGTTTCTGATTTTTTAATGTCACCTTAGCATCTACTTAATTTCTACTCACATAATGAATAATGTTCGAATATTTTGCCTTGATTTGACATCTGTAACAGCAAATCTTCACACTTGATACTGCTGAGATTATTGTGTCAATTACTGAAATTCCTGTGCTCTAATTTTTTCTGTAATAACTTATAATTTTACAGACTATTTTTTGGCTCTCCAAGGAATGAAATTGGCACTTCAGTTCCTTAGTTCCTAGTTGTAGCCTTTCCTTTTGTTGCTAATCTGTTATATGCCAGATAAAATTTACTGACAGTCGAATTAATCATCATCACCAGTCATATTAGATGACAGTATGACTTGTAAAGATGACCAAAGATTGAATTTAAGGATAGATATGCATTATTAGGAATGGAATGTAACATATAATCATGAACATTTATAATTTCATGATATTTATCCACAATATCAAATTAAAAATTGACAAATGAGAAATACACAAACATTGCGTTATGGTCAGCGATTACCATAAGGTAGATTATGGAAAACCTACTTCAATGTCTTTTCTCATGATAATTGATTTACCATTAAAAATAGCAAAACAGTAACATCAAAAGAATATAATAGCCAGCAAACATAACAATAAATATATTATGAATAATGTTAATATTTACAATATTTTACAAGATTCACAAAATACTCACAGTTCAACTATTAATAACAATTTACAGAGATTCATCGTATTTTAACACAGGCCTGTATTTTATAAGTCTCTATGAGTTGAGAGTCGGATGAAGAAAGGTTTGACGACTTCTGAAGGTCAACAGCAAAAATTTTTAAAACAGTTTCGAAGGCAAAAGATGAGAATCAAGGAACACAGCCTATGGTGATATTCGATCTTCTGAGAATTCCTTATCTACTTCCAAAAATTAGTAGTTACAGCAAGTCTGCTTTGCTGCTTGAGCGAGTCATGCCCCGAATACGAAATCGAATTTCAGCACGCTGAAACCAGGTTAAAGCTTCTCTACTGGCAAAAGGTGGCAGTTTCACTGATGCGGCGTGGATAGAATTTAGTTCGTTGACTGACATATAAGAGTAGGGAGCACCGATGATCGGGAAGGTGGACGGTCAGCTGTCACCCTAGAAGTCACCAATGTAGCAGGCTGATAAGGATTTTAACGGAAAGAGGAGCTGGACATAACTGATCTTATTCAAATAATATAACAAGCTTATATACAAATGGTTAAGGATAATATTGTCATAAAACTTTACCAATGTGAAATATGCAATGGCAAGCTTAAATAGGGTTTTCTATTATCAGTGAGGGAGAGAAAGAGCAATAACATTACAGTGTATGAGCGTGTATAGAATACATGTGCATTACAATCTCGATTACATGACAAGTGTTATTCATCTAGTGAGATACTTGCTTATCTTTTCTTTTTTTTTCTTTTTTTTTTTTTGCAATTAAAACATGGAAGCTGAGTCTAGTTCCTGACCCATCTAGTCAATTTCTCCACATTGATGTATGCTTTGATAATGCGGAGAATCGAGTTTTGTAGACAAATTGAAGCTGTGAATGGAACCTAAACATTCATAGCACTCATTAGCAAGTTTGGATAAGTTACGACTTACTCCAAATTTGCTTGATATCCATCTCAGCCCTTTCAAAATCAACCTTTTCTCTTGGATCTTTTTGTATGTCAATAAAATTATCCTTTGTTGAATCGTTGTTTCTCATTCTTGACGTATCTACTCAGAAACTGTTTGGGATTCTAACTGATTCCATGCTAAGATTTCATATTTGAGATGTAACTCAAAATTTGTACTTTTGTACTTTTTTTCACAGGCAACGTTTTACCATCTCTAATAAAAGATATTTTCAAAGGTCAGAAAGTTTAACATGCCGCTTTCAACATGATTCCAGTTAGATTTTTCTTTTAAATGCAACCACTTTTTGGCTTGAATAATGTACACATCCCTTCCCTATTTTGATATGTTCAAATCATTGGGGAGACTTGAAATATCAGCCAAATATCCTAGAGTAACAATAGAATTTTCATCGTCAAAATCATTTGCCAGGAGGAATTTTCATGCTTTAAAACTTCATCCTGGATTTCCACTATACGTGGGAAATACAGCCAAAACTCTGCCAACTTAACTCTCTGTGGTACAACAGCTCACTGCATTTCATCCTAATTTCACTGTATTATTCCTTTTCAAATAGCCGATGATTAAGTGCACATCCACGAATAAAGTTGACAGTTTTTACACTATTTTCATCACTTCTTTAAGATTCTTTCGCAATGTTATAGATGCCAGCGCATAGTGATGTAGAGCACATGATATGATGATCCTGTGAGGTGTTTCTCCTTAACGATAGGACTGAATCCAGATTACTTTCCAATAATGGCAAGAGGTACATCCATACAAATTAACCCAATCAAATCCCATGCTAACCCTGGTGACCAAAGAATGATTGGATCAGTTTCAATACGTCAACTGCTTTAGTTAATTTTCGAGTGGCTCACAGAATAAAAACACTACCTTTTAGTTTTTTTATGTGCAGTACATGGTGTATGTACTATGGTTTGAAACCTTAGATAATTCATCGACTGTTTACTCTCGCTGGTAATTTGATATTTTTTATGTACTGGCTCATGCATATAATTTTCTTGTGTAAAGTGTCATTAGATGATAACATCAGACTCAATTGCTTCATGGCATCCTCTTCCAGCATGATTTCATTATTTTCAGCTGATACTATGGTAATTTGTGAGAAAAGGCTAAAATACAGGTTTAGAAAGATCATTAGTTTTCTTTGTTTATATAGTTCATGAATACATAAGGTAGCGCATAAGCCTGATTGTAAATTATGAATTACTAATGCCATTTACTATGCATTTCAGGGCCGTGTCCAATTGATAAAATTGATAAAATCCTACCAAAACATCGGATATGGGTCACATTTTAAATATAGGTATTTGAAGTCACAGCCTAATTGGCAAAAATATGCAGTAATGTCTAATGTGAATAATAAAGGCACTTACCAGAGTAAATATAAGAAATTGAAAGGGTAACTTAGCTAAATTTAGACGCACCCAGAGAGAGGCTAGTTGTGACATGGACTATGACATCAGACGTAATACCCAGTAAACTTTCCATTCACAATAGTAAATACGCCCATAACAGGAGGAGGACAGCAGAGCATTCATCCGTCAAAGCCAATCTGTTGTACGTGACTGCTATCTGGTGCTTCACTTATGGCAAGCCTGGCAAATTGTCCTCGGGGCTGCAAGATTGCTTTTGTGCTGCATGTTTTTGCTGCATGCAATAAAGAAAATAACCGCATGCGTCATATGATTAATATTAACAGGTAAGTGGATAACAGATCATGCACAAACACCAAATGATTCAGACAGGAAGCCTAAATTAACTTTTATAGGGGTCATACTTGAATGACGAGTTTGGACAAAAAAAATGAGATATAGAAATATTTTGTTTATATTAATGTATTTCTAAATTTTCACAATAAGAATAAGAGATGACAGATTTTTTCCTGACTGCAAACTATCTCACTGACTAGCTTTATCAACCATACTTAACAATTTACCAATGTTACTGATCTCCTTATATATATATATATATATATATATATATATATATAGAGAGAGAGAGAGAGAGAGAGAGAGAGAGAGAGAGAGAGAGAGAGAGAGAGAGAGAGAGAAGAAGTGTATAGGGTAGCTGTTTGTGTGTCTTCATTCATAAAGTGGCTAAACGACTGGAGTGTCTAGTAACTACGTCATACTACAGTAGAGTATCAATGAGTGGGAGGGCCTCCAGTAATGACGTCTACATAGTCTCTCTCTGGGTGCGTCTAAATTTAGCTATGTTACCCTTTCAACTTCTTAGATTTACTCTGGTAAGTGCCTTTATTATTCACATTAGAAATTATTGCATATTTTTGCCAATTAGGCTGTGGCTTCAAATACTTATTTCCAACCTGTGACCCATACCCTATGTTTTGGTATGATTTTATCAGCGAAAATCAATTGGACACGGCCAAGAAATGCATAATAGTATTATATTATTGTGCCATAGTATAGATTAATAAATTAAAATCAAATAAATAATAATATCCAAAAATCTATTCCCATATCCCCAGTATTTGGGTCCCATTCCCACAAATGGTATGCATAAACTCATTTAAGAACATACATCTGAATAATGAAAAGTGTTCTCACAACAAGGAAAGTTTGATGCCTGTCTTACAAAAGACGAAATTTCTGGATGTTTGTCTCCTTCTTACTAACTCTGTTTCTTTTTCATTCTTGGTACGTGTTAAGCTTCCTTTCTTGACTATTTCTCTCCTACCAGCGATGTTGACTATACAATTTTCCTTCCGTCAAATTCTATGTCCTTCCCCATTTTATTTGCATGTAAGATCCAGAAGTTTCCTATTTCTTTAAAGATCAACCAAGAATTTAATGATGAACTACTTCCTAAGTTTTTATCTGAGAAATGAGCATGGAGCAACAATATCCTCAACTATATTAACCTTCCTAATCTTTAATTACCCTGGTGTCTTAACCTCTATTTGCTAAAGTTTGTAGGAAATTATTAAATCTTGCCTTCAACATCTTTTATCTCGAATCATCAGCACGAATTATATAAAAAATCGTTTACTGAGAGGAAATGTTGTTTCCTGTTTTATTGATGTTTTCTTATCCTTTTTTATTGTAAAGAACCTTTTTCTTTTCCATTTAAAATGGTTTTCTATTTCCTCATTACTTCTCTTTCCACATATTGTTCTCAGCATACTGCTGTACTGCTGGCTCTATTCTCTTATATTAATACCTTGGCAGAAATTAAATACAACACACCTGTTCTCTCTTTACTTTCTAAGCACCCTGCACTATTCTTACTCTATCAGATTACATCTGCCCACTCCAGACGGAGTCCAATACATGAATAGAAGATGAAAGACTATTACTACTTATTTCTCTGTGCAGTCATCCATTCAATTCTTCTGTATGTTAAATGGAAATGGAACCTTTGTAGCTCTATTACTTGCATTTTTTTTAAACATTTCAATTGTCCTTGAATGATCACATATTTCAAGTTGCTATGTCTGATTTCTAAAGTATTTTCCCTCGTGCTCCACCTTCATCAGTCACTGTTGCTAAGATTTTACTGTTTTAAAGCGTAAATTTTATATCTGAATCACTGCATCTTCTTTAGTTCAATTTTTACGCAAACTGCACCAGGAGAACCTTAGATAACACATGAGCACCTCATTACACATGCCAGTGCAGTGTCCCAGTTACATAGTAAGACTACCACAAACAAACTATTTCAGTGGTGTTCAATCAAATATTTTTTTTTTTAATGTATGGAGTTTCCAGTATTCGTAAAGTTCCATGATATAATTATGAGAAAAAAAGACTACCAAAGGCAGTCATTGGCTATCGTTGTTCAAGATAGAATACACGCACTATACACAGTTGACTTTGTCAAGAACGGATAGGCAATTGACAGCGAACAAGGATCTTGTTTTCTACAGAATAAAGCAAAGGATTATTATTATTATTATTATTATTATTATTATTATAACCTAAGCTACAACCTTAGTTGGAAAAACAACATGCTATAAACCCAAGGGATCCAATAGGGAAAAATAGCCCAGTGAGGTAAGGAAACAAGGAAATGAATAAACTACACCAGAACTCAAAAACAATAAAAATTAAATATTTTAAGAACAATGACAGCATTATATTGTATCTTTCATATATAAATTATAAAAAAACTTCAAAAAACAAGAGGAAGAGAAATAAGATAGAACAGCGTGGCCAAGTTTACCCTTAATTAAGCAAGAGAACTCTAATCCAAGACAGTGGAAGGCTAAGGTACAGAGGTTATTGTATTACGCAAGACTAGAGAAAAATGGTTTGATTTCGGAGTGTCCTTTTAGAAGAGCTGCTTACCATAGCTAAAGAGTCTCTTCTACTTTTACCAAGAAGGAAGTAGCCACTGGGCAACTACTTGAGCGAAGAAGAATTGTTTGGTAATCTCATTGTTGTCAGGTGTATGAGGGCAGAGAAGAATGCGAAAAGAATAAGTCAGACTATTAGGTGTGTGTACACAATGACAAAATTAACTATAACTAGAGAGAGGGATCCAATGTAGTACTGTTTGACCAGTCAAAGTATCCAATTACTCTCTAGCGGTAGTATCTCAACGGATGGTTGGTTCCCTGGCCAACCTACATACTGGAAAAACATGATATACCTCATCCAAGTAAGAGATGGGCAAATGTAGCCTGTGACAGCAGAATGCTAAATGAGGCACCAATTAGATAAAGAAGAAAATGAAAGAGGAAAGAAAGTTACACACTTAGCAAACAGAATTCCTTATTACGCATTTGATTACCATGGCAAAGAGCCATACAACTAACCCATCTATACAAAGTTTTTCAAGCTTGATTCGTTTCAATCCTATGATGGGATGGCAAGAACGTTAAACCAAATTTTAAACATTCATAGGATCTTATCTCATTTCTGAGGAGAAACTCGCACAGGTTTCCTTAAACAGCCTGATTGATGATCCGGTTAAGTAGCAAATGTAAAAAAGGAATGTTTGATACCTTAGGCTGCTGCCACACAAGCAGTGATTGGTCAGGTACAAGCAATGGCTGATTGAAGCTAAGATGCACTAATTCCAAGGAAACTATTTTCAAAGAGAACTGGAGACATTGGCTAGAATGGCCTCATTAGAATCAATGTACTTCAAAATTAAGCTTCAGCCTGCTCCGATATGCACCTGCCAAATAGTCGCCTGTTCGGATGCAGCCTAACAATATGGAAAATGCCCAATTTCTTTACTGAACAGTTACATTCTAACAGTACAGGATTGTTTCAGATTCTTTTACAAACCAAATCATCAACCTAGTGAAACAATTCAATAATCAGCAAAATCGTTTTCTTCACTCAATGGTCCCAAAGATGAAGTAGTGAGGTCACGCCTTCTATTCTTAGTCAGTAAAAAGGAATTGCACTAGAAATGCTATTCAAGATTTTGGAAGATCAATAAACTTTAAAGTATGTAATTCCAGTGACCCAGGTAGTAAAAGATGCTGATCGAGTTACAAAGAAAGTAATTTCTGTAAAACTGATATTACTTAAACCCAATAACCTTCACAAGCTTTCAACGAACTCCATATTCTCTCCCGGACAGTAAGAAACTAAGGAGAATACAGGAATGCCAAAGAAAAATATTAATGCTTACAGTGCAAGACAAGAAGATCGTATTTCAACCCCCAAACAAAAGGAAACTCGAGAATGGATATGATACAAGTGCTTTCAATTACATATTCTTGCTACCAAAAGTTTGAATTCAAATAGTCATTCCCAACCAGGGTTCCATGAGAATTCATGTTTTAGTTACTTTTATAGTTACATGTCATTTTTTTTTTTTCGTTAAATATACCTTGAGATTTCATAGGTGTTATGAGCTAATCAGTTAGGACTTCTGTAGTCCCGTTTTCATTTCTTAATTAGTTTGCCTTGAAAAGAGGAATCTACTAATATTGAATGTATGCTACAAGCAAAATGTCACTGCAGTGCTTGATACAATTTAAAAAAAGTCAAGACAAGAACTTGCTGGAAGGCATGAGAATGATGAGCTACATCAACCACTTCTCCTTCAGGTAAAGACATTTGATTTAGAGGCTAGCATTGGAGGCCTTGATAAATAAATATCTTTCGACAAATTAGGAGAGCAACAATTAAGAGAAGCGTTTCAGCATTTATACTCGGAAAGCAACACCCAACTACATATTCTGGGACAATTCATGAAGGTACTTATTTTAGATAGCTTTCATCATTCAATTAGAATTTAAATCATATAAAAATTACTGAGGTTATACTTTTTGGGATCAGCAATTTGTGTGATAAAAATAATTTGCTTACATTTTTTTAAGTAATAAAGTCTCAGGACATTTAATTAAGCATTTAAATACTTGGTAGACGTAGAAATAGAAACAATCTTTAATCGTTACTGTTTTGGAACATTTACTCAAAAAATTCTGGAATGGAAATGGATTTTTCTTCATTACCAAGGCAACCACAAGGATATCAAATAAAAAAAAAAAATACTAAACAAGATCAAAATACTGTATGTAGTGAGTATCCATACTATGGGCTTTATTGTGGACCGCGACGAGAGATAGCACCTTACTGAATCTCTGCAATTCATACAAAGGTGATCAAATTTAGCAGAGCAAAGTTACATATGTTCACAGGAGGATCACTTAACACTGCCACAAAACAGGTAGATCTGTATCGTGCATAAAATTATAGCAATGCACAAGCACTGCAGCAGAGAATAACCAGCAGTACAAAGTTAGTAGCTGGAGAGACATATCCTGGGCTACAATGTTCGCAAGAACCACCACAGTGCAATCATCGACCTTTGTTTCTTGAGATAAAATGCAAAAGGCTATCTATCTTATCATAAAAACACACCCGGTTATATTTTCGTGTAAATCGACAGAAAATTCATCCATCATACCTACTTTAGAGTCCCTTACTTCTATGATGACTTAACCTGTAAGCCCGATCCTATTGCCCCTTATTGTTTATTATATACTATACGTCTATTATACAATTCGTGTATTTCTTAGGAATATTACTAATTTCGCTCTGCTCTTCCAATTATCTGTTCGTCCTTCGGTATCATATTCTTCTTCTTTTTTATCGAATTCCCCCCCCCCCCCTGAAATATTACAGGGGACATTTGAAGGAAAAGAAAAACAAGGTGACAGCAGTTATATATCTTGACAGAACTGAAGCAAACATTTTCGTAAACAAAACCAAACCCACCCTCACCTTTATTCCAGGTCCTCTCACTCTGTCAGCATTGTTTTGACCGTTGTTCTGTTGATATCTAGTATGTTGGATATTCCCTCTTTTTCACAAGAAATGTGGTAGCACCCAATGTAACACCATTCCTGCTTTTTAATCACTGGGGTGTATGGATCCTTAAATTACTTCGTTTTGTAATTGCGCATTCTTTACCACTAAGCTCGGTAATTTTTTTCAGCTTCCTTTTTTTCCTCCTATCAAGCATCTCGCTTTTTTCAATTGGAAAGCTTAATTATTCCATCAAGGTCTGGTTTCAATCTTTTTTCGAATTTTCGTCTGCTTTTGTCAGAGAATGAATGCTGTGAAATGACTCGCGGACCACATAAAACACCCAATTACGAAAGTCAGGAAAGGAGGATAACGCAATATTGTATAAAAGCAGAAGTCGTGCAGTTACCTATGCATTGAAACAATTTCTCCAATTTAAAAGTGCTCTTTGGACTTCTTCCTCGAGAGCCATTGGTTGTGAAATAACTCAATTCCCTCAGAAGGTATTCAAAGACTCGGTTAAAACCTATTAAAGTTTAATATCCGTAAGACTTCAGTTATGTTATGATCCGTATCGCCTTCGAACCGATGTGCCAATTAGGCCCGTGGGTTAATCCCTCAAACTTATTTAGGTCACGTGGTGTTTACTGTACGCTGGGTTATACAATAATCCTTCATCCGTCAGCATTCACTACAGCGTCATTAGCACTCCTCCCTTTGATGTCGAACTGAATGACAACATTGCTAATCACTTGTTTTACCAAAGAAGAAGAAGAGGACAAGTGAAGATTGGTCCCTTTGGCATTTCATATAAACAGTCATGGATGAAGAGAATGACAGTGGACAATAAAACGAGAAGAGCTCTGCCTTTGATGAGGACACTGAGAACTAGCTAATTGGTGTGACACCCACATGAAATTCATCTCACTTCGTGCATTCGCTTCTTTATCAAAGACAAGTGCAGCGGATGACGGGTGTGCCTGCAGTTCTTCCCAGAAAAGATGTGAGAGCAAGTATTAAGTAATTAAAAGTAGAGTTACATTGAAGATTTATAGAGCTGGATTCCTTTTTTTTTATCGGATAATAATTTTGCGTGAGCTTCTATTACTTTAGTTTTATCATTTTTTTACAGCTAAGTTTGAAACTGTTGGTTTTTTACTTTAGGTTATCATTATGAGCTTATATTCTTCTTGGTTTGTTTTTTTAGCATATTACGATCCTCGAAAACTATTCAAGTTAAAAGTGACATGAAAATCAATATCCTAGCATAAAGACAAACTTCCCATTATGAAATCAAAGAAAAATGTAACCAAGACAGTTATCAATAAAGGATCTTGAAAATGTCTGCGTCTTTTTCTTTAATAGAACTGTAGAAGCGATCCATTTATCACGGAAATGCCAATTTGTGATAGTTTTGCTTAGTCTAAAAGGAATTTATATATTCTTTACTTTACTATTGGCAAGTGTCTATTGCTAGTGAAGTATGAATTAATTGTTCTCAGGTATCCTGAAATCGTCGTTTTAACCTTTCAGTTTTGTTGCTTCAATTTTCAAAACATTTCGATAATATATAGATTCTCAGTTTTAAGATATTGTCAAAATTAGTATTTTATCTGGCAAACTAAATGTACCAAGATCCATGGGTACCCTAACATAGGGGCAGGAGGGCCACTAACCCCCTAAAAT
>NC_090730.1:91874963-91879963 GCF_036898095.1 Palaemon carinicauda | reverse complement strand
TCTTTCAAAGTCACACTCAACAATTCTCTTAACTTTCACCAAAGCATTTTCTGCAAAACCCAAATCTTGTTTCCCTTTTAATAGCCTCATGGCGAGTCGCTGACAAGAGCTTGCAAATTTGGGTTAGTCAATAAAACAATCAAAACGACCTTTTTACCTTTTCTAACATTTATGCTTGAGACGATTGACAATTTGAAGGCAATTTGAGATTGCCCTGGTATTCCATATTTCTCCTTTTGGAGCTCTGACAAGAAAGCATTTAACTTTACTATTGACGACAAAAGACAAATTGGAGACAAACAATGAGTTGGGGAAGCTTTGAAGACTTTGAAGACTTTTTGGGGTCTGTTAGAGATCTCCAAAGGGCCCTCATGGTTTTCAAAAATAACCTATATACAGGAACTCTATATTGTTGGCTCGGCAGGGCTGCCCGCTTCCCGCTGGCTGGGCGACCTTCCCCCCTCCCGCTGGCAGGGCGGGGCTCCCCCTTTCCCGATGGCAGGGTGGGGCTCCCCCCTTCCCGCTGGCAGGGTGGGGCTCCCTACATCCCGCTGGGCGAGCGGGGCTCCCCACTCCTCGCTGGTAGGGTGGGGCTCCCCCCTTCTGGCTAGTAGTCCGGGGCTCCCCCCTTCCTGCTAGCAGGGTAGGGCTCCCCCCTTCCCGCTGGCAGGGCTGGGCTCCCCCCTTCCCACTGGCAGGGCGGGGTTCCCCTTCCCGCTGGTAGGGCGGGGCTCCCCCCTTCCCTCTGTCAGGATGGGGCTCCCCCCTTCCCGCTGGCAGGGCGGCGCTCCCCCCTTCCTGCTGGCAGGGCAGGGCTCCCCCTTTCCGCTGGCAGGGTGGGGTCCCCCCTTCCCGCTGGCAGGATGGGGCTCTCCCCTTCCCGCTGGCAGGGCAGGGCTCCCCCTTCCTGCTGGCAGGGCGGGGCTCCCCCCTTCCCGGTGGTAGGGCAGGGCTCCCCCTTCCCGCTGCAGGGCAGGGACCCCCTTCCCGCTGGCATGGCGGGGTTACCCCCATCCCGCTGGCAGGACGGGGCTACCCCCTTCCCGCTGGCAGGGTGAGGCTCCCCCTTCCCGCTGGCTGGGCGGAGCTCCTCCCTTCCTGTTGGCAGGGCGGGACTCCCGCCTTCCCGCTGTCAGGGCGGGGCTCCCCCTTCCAGCTGGCAGGGCGGGGTCCACCCTTCCCGCTGGCAGAGCGGGGCCCCCCTTCCCCCTGGCAGGGCGGGGCCCCCCTTCCCGCTGGCATGGGGGGCTATCCCCTTCCTGCTGGCAGGGCGGGGCTCCCCCTGGCTGCTGGCAGGGGGCTCCCCCCTTCCTGCTGGCAGGGGGGGCTCCCCTTCCCGCTGGCAGGGCAGGGCTCCCCCATTCCCGTCGGCATAGCGGGGTTCTCCCCTTCCCGCTGGCATGGCGGGGTTCCCTCTTCCCGCTAGCATAGCGGGACTCTCCCCTTCCTGCTGGCAGGGCTGGGCTCCCCCTTCCTGCTGGTAGGGCGGGGCTCCCCCTTCCTGCTGGCAGGGGACTGCCCTCCTTCCCACTGGCAGGGCGGGGCTCCCCCCTTCCCGCTGGCTGGGCGGGGCTCACCACCCCCTTCCTGCTGGCAGGGCTGGGCTACCCCTTCCCACTGGATGGGCAGGGCTCCCCGTTAATAAATATAAAAAAATACTGTAATTATATATATATATATATACATATATATATATATATGTATATATATATATATATATATATATATTATATACACACAGATGAATATGCATATACATATATCTACATACATAGTTGTCGCAAAGTTTGGCGTATTGGCAGTAGCCTACTAGACACAGAGCCCGATATAGCAGGGATAAATTGACTCTCAAAGGGCATATGACAAGCAATGATCTAAAAAAAATTAGAATCTTGATGCTAGAATTTTCAGCATATTTTGAGGGCTTTATGAGGGTTGGTTCTTCATGTCATTTTCTCCGCTAGTATGGTGGAAACTCTTAAATTGGACTTTTGAATCTTCTCAGGAATGGGTTCAGTCATATGAGGGACTAATTTCAGGTCATCATCTTAACAGAATCCAAATTCTTCCATGTAGATTCCAACTGTGCTTTGAACTGATCCAGTTCCATAAACATCAGTCACCAGCTGATCAAAGTTTTCTCGGTCACCATGAAACACTGTTCCTTCAGGTTGATCCTTAACCATATCACTATTACTGATTACTAAAACACTTTCAACCATGTATATGCCAGGACTGTTTCTAATTCAAAAGGAAAAGCATGGGACTCATAATTACCTAGTTTGTTTAGGAAAGTAGTTGATTGTTTAGATTTGAAGAGATGGCGGATTGTCATACATAGTACAATATGCATTTTCATCTTCCACTGTCCACCGGTTTCTGCTTTACACATATCTTGACTAAATGTTAGTACTAATATTCATTCTCGATCTGATGGATCCCTCTTACCACAGATTAGTGTAAATACAGATTGTAGAACATAAGCAGGAATTTCTTGGTTGAGAGTACACTCGAGAACACTATTCTATCTTATTTCTCTTCCTCTTGTTTTGTTAAAGTATTTTATAGTTTATATAGGATATATTTATTTTAATGTTATTACTCTTCTTAAAATATTATATTTTCCTTTTTTCCTTTCACCACTGGGCTATTTTCTCTGTTGGAGCCTCTGGGATTATAGCATCCTGCTTTTCCAACTATAATAATAATAATAATAATAATAATAATAATAATAATAATAATAATAATAATAATAATAATAATAATAATAATAATAATAATAAGGAACGTCATTAGATTTGGTGGGCCATAGAAATGCCTTAGTTTCTTTGAAGGTATTGAGTAATTTAGTGTAAATCTCAAGACTAACTTCTTTGATCCAGTCATCATCTCACAAATTACAAGCAGAAAAACAATTGTTTTCAGTGATTCCAAAGATTTACAAAATATCAGTGTCTCTGTATATGGGGATGATCAGAAGTCGGTGCTATCTTTCAGGTCAGAACAGTGTTCAATCTTCAACCTGAGATTGACGAGTTATTTCAAATTCTTGTTTATTATTGCTATTGTTGCATAGCTTCTCATTATACACATTTCTAAATGACAAAGTTTTAGAACCCGAACTTTGTGAAAATGCTTTCTCTATACATCTTTTCTTATCTGATGTTTCCTCAGTTTCTGTGATGGTGTAACACTGCTGGGGTATTCGTCTCACTAAATACTGCTTGGGTCGGCACTCATGGAATTAGGTCTCCCTTGCGAAAAGATCTAGTCCTCTTATTTTACGTAGAAATCTTCATCATTTAGTTAAATTTTCTTTTCTTCAATGTTTTTATATGCATCTGAGTGGAACTTCTGCAAGCTGTGTATATTACCAGAGTCCTTTACCTTGTCACCTTTACAAAATATACAGTATTTACCAAAAATAATTATTTAACATTTTTGGCGGGCGACTTATTCACTTACATTCAAGCATTTGTTTTTATGCTTAACAATGTGCGGCAACCAATTCATAAACACTCTCGTCGACAACTTTATAAACTGGTAAATAAACAAATGAACAAATAAGTAAGAAAAATAATTAATCTTAACTTCGAACTACATTTAGATAAATACCTTTAAATTTTCTATAAAAAGTTAAAGGCACTTTATCTTTTAAAATGAATTTTGAATTTGTCAGGAGAATAAATCATCACTTGCTTATTTGGATTTATCGGTTTGAAACGGATAGAAAAGTTCTGGTACCTATTTGGATATAACGTAAACTTTGGCTAAAAAAAACATGTGATAAGGACGTTTTTATAATGCAATATGTAATTACAGATTAGTTATTTTTTCCTGAGAGGATTTTGTTTGCAAAGAGAAATATGTTAAAATCAATATTTTTTTCGCATTGTCTGTGTACATTTTGTATTCCTTTAGAAATACATATTATACTATTGAAATGTTTGCTTTTTTACATATGTTTCTTGATATATTGTAATAGTCCCTGCAAAATATTTTGAAAGTCGGAATATGATTGACCGCCCAAATAAAGGCTTAATGTAGATTTATGTGAGTCAGAGTTGAGCGTAGCGTGAAAAAAGGGGTTTTAGTCCCCTATGAGAGAACGGCCCCGAGTTGAGAATGGAAGTAATAATATGGTTTCTGGAAGGGTTACAAGATTTCGGTGTTTGGATAGATGGATAAATTCCAAATTATCAAAGGGCTCAGTGCACGGGCCAATACTCACCTCGACAAAACTCTCTCAAAATTTACGTTTTGGTCAAATTATTATTATTATTATTATTATTATTATTATTATTATTATTATTATTATTATTATTATTATTATTATTATTATTATTATTATTATTATCATTATTATTACCTCCGCCAAGGAGGTCATGTTTTCACCTCTGTCTATTTGTTTGTCACCAACCTAACTTTATAACTCATGTATGGTTTTTTTTTTATTATTATTTTACATCGAACCATATCTGAAAGTACTTTTTCTTTCATCGGTGACTTCAACAAGGCTAATGTCGAAATAATCTAAAGTAGCTATTAACGGAAGGAATATTTTAGCTGTGATACTCCAATAATTTCTATACGATTTGGCGGATTCATGATATATATGTGTATATATATATATATATATATATATATATATATATATATATATATATATATATAGATATATATATATATATATATATATATATGTGTGTGTGTGTGTGTGTGTGTGTGTGTGTGTGTGTATTCAGTAATTGCAGTGGATATTCGAAACGTCAAATGATAAAACAGATTGAAATACGGAAACTCGATTTGTAAAATTTTAATGCTTTCACTGGCAAAAACCCCCCTTTGCTGTCTTTGATTTTCTAAGGTTGGAGAGGGCTCCGCCCATTTCATAATAGTAGTAAGAAGAGCAACACCTTGCCTGTTTTGTCACGGGAACACTAGAGACATCTGACGAAAGATTTCCCCAGAGTGTCGGCGTTCTTTTGATTCTAACTGTA
>NC_090730.1:91862463-91869963 GCF_036898095.1 Palaemon carinicauda | reverse complement strand
ATTTTACTTTCCGAGTTTAAAGTTTTGGCGAAGTCTCAAATATACCTGCACCATATATCCATAAAATAGTACGAAATGGGCCACTAAAATTATATTTTGATTTAAAAAAAAAAAAAAAAAAAAAGCAATTGCCATAAAAAGTAAAAAAAAAATCAGGAATGTTTAGTTAACAAAGACACAAGTTTATTATAAAAATTGAGTCTTCATTAATTATGTTTTTTTTCTGTTTTTTAGCAAAGTGTTATCTTTTTGCAGGTGCAACTCCTCATTGAAAGCTACACCATGATGACACAACTTTCTCCCTTCTGGTGTGTAATATTTCGACATTCAATTGAAATTGCTTTTTATAAATACTGTTTTGTTTTGCTTGTAAAATACCTCGAACAAAGTGGTCTTGATTACATAGAAGTAGAAAGGGGGTTTTTATTTGTCCACAACATTACGCCAGATATTTGGTGGGAAGGCTTTCAAGCGTGGTATGGAATACCAGACAGTGAATGCTCCAGCCTGTTACAAACTTCGGTTTGAACAACTACTAAGTACCAATTCCACTGCCTCTTTCACACAAGTGTCAATAACTTCTAGACGATCTGTATAATCATGAAAGACAATCCGTTGATGCTTTAGACCAGTGTTTCTCAACGTGGGCCATATGGCCCCCTTGGGGGCCATGAGAATTTTTCAGGGGCCACAAGACAAAATTGGAAAAATGGGGGGCCATGGGGGGCCACAGAAAATTTAGGACCCACAAAATATATAAATGTGTAATATTTTGAAATAAATCATTATTATGCTTCGAATATTCTGTTTATCATGCTTGACTTTAGTTTAAACATCATTCAATTCAATATACAGTACCAGGTAATTTTTGCAGACAGTGAAATATGTGCCTGCTATGTATGACCTCACTCTCAAATGAAAGTATGCGTCCCAGCAAACTGAAAAAGCATCTGGAGACTGCACATAAAGACAAGAAAGACAAGCCGCTAGATTTCTTCAAAAAATTACTTGATGAGTTCCAAGAAAGGATGACAGTGAATCATATGTTTACCCAAAAAGTGGCAAAAGTAGATAGAGGGATGTTGGCTTCTTACAAGATAGCAAATTTGATTGCAAAAGCAGGTAAGCCTCATACTATCGATGAATCTCTGATCATGCCGTCTGTGGCTGTAGTGCTTTCAACAGTCATGAATCAGTGTCCACAAGAGGTAACTAGTGTTATTCCTCTGAGCAACTCCTCAGTATCACGCCGCATTGATGAGATGGCAGCTGATGTTGAAAGCCAATTAGTCTCAAAACTGCAGGTGAATGAATTCTCGCTTCATCTCGACGAATCAACTTTACCTGATAATTTTGCTCTTCTGGTGGTATTTGTCTGGTTTCTTGATGTTCATGAAATATGTCAAGAAATGCTTTTCGCATTGAAATTAACGAATGACACTAAAGGTGAATCCATCTTCAAAAAACTTGAGGTCTATTTTGAGGGGAACAACATTACACTCAAGAACATTGTGGCTTGTGCAACAGATGGCGCTGCTGTTATGATTGGAAGGTATCAGGGATTCAGTGCTTACTTAAAAAAAGCTGTTTCTAATGTTGTTTGTGTGCACTGTGTTGTTCACTGGCAGCACCTGGTTGCCAAAAACCTAGCAGGACGTCTGCATGAAGCACTTGGGCATGTTATCAAGGCTATCAACTTGATAAAAAATAGTGCACAGAAAGATCGCCTCTTTCAGCAATTATGTGAAAAGAACAATGAAGAATTTGAAAATGCGTTGCACACTGAAGTCAGGTTTTAGTTCCAAACACTTGAAATATTAAATAATTTCACATTTAAATAACCTTAACCTGAAATTACAAGGAAAAGGAAACTGCTTTACGCATTTTAAAAGAAGTGCTGTCATCTTTTCACATAATTGCTGAAAGAGGCGATCTTTCTGTGCACTATTTTTTATTGCACTTTGGGAGTGTTATCTCTTTCTTTAGTGGGACAACAGAACTTGGACAGAAACTTGTTGATGCAAAGAGTGACATCTTATACCTGTCAGACATATTTGAAAAGCTAAATGTTCTGAACAAAGAGCTTCAAGGAAATAACTCCACCCTGTTTTCCTGCTAGGAGGCAATTACTGCATTTAAAGGGAAACTCAAGCTGTTCTGATTGAACCTTGGAAGACGAGAGTTTGCACAGTTTCCTTCCTTAGCAGTTATATCCACCAAACTGCTTGATGATGACCTAGCAGTGAATGTTGACCATCTGAAGCAGTTGCATAATGATATGGAAACTCACTTCTCTGACCTACTGCAAATGACTGTGCCACACTGGTTTGTGGATCCCTTCATTGTTGATGTATCTGAAGTTGATGTCACCCTACAAGAATGTCTCATTGAACTTCAGAATAACACAACAGCTCAAGCAAGGTTCAAGCATGGAGGACACCAGAAGCTGTGGATGAATCAAGATATGTATAAGTAGTACCCAATACTCTGGAAAGATGTGAAGTTGCTCTTACTTGCCTTTCCCACATCTTACTTGGTTGAGACTGGTTTCAATCGGGTGATGTGCCTGCTGTCAAAGACACGAATTCGCCTTGACATAGAAAAAAAAAAGAGGCAATTTACGTCTCGCTCTATCAGCTTTCAAGCCAAACACTGACAAGTTGGCAGCCTTGCATCAGTCACAGGGATCCCACTGAAACCTTTCAAGATAAAGCCAATTGTACCTACATGTATTCCTTGTTTTGTATTCCTTTTGTAAATAAATAAGTATTCAAATAAAATATTTTTCTAATTAATAATGTTATTTGATTTATACCTGAAATTAGTGTTTTGAGTACATGGTACTATTCAAGCTAGAACCATTAATAGACCTACTTCCCTAGGCGTATTAAGGGGATGGACGGATGGCGGGTGCTGGGGGGGGGGTGCATTAGAACTCAAAGTTGGCATGAAGGGGCAACAAGAACTTGCACTGGATTGAAGGGGGCCACCACCAGAAAAAGGTTGAGAAACACTGCTTTAGACGAAATATCTGAAAAGTATTCAGCAGGCATGGAAACTACCATGATAAGCAGCGATGAAAAGGAAGAAGTAGGCACCTTCCTTTTGAAGTACTTAGAGTAAGTCGAATGTCTGTTGCACATCTTAAGGGTGACTGAGAAGAGTATTTAGCAACCCTCGACAAGGAAATCAAATACTTCTTTCCAAACAATCTGTACAACTATGCACAACTGATTCCATCGCACTTAGCACAGATGAATGAGTTGCAAACTGAGATTCTTAAGATGTGGAGAGCTCTCAAAAAAAAAAAAAAAAAGGTGACTTCTGAGTAAAAATTTCGGGTACACAATTCACAAACCTCTTTGTAGACCATACATTGGAACAAGAAATCAGAAAGTTGAAGGCTGTAGGAGGAATCACAGGACTAAACCAAAATGAGTTGGCCTTGGATCGATTCTTACTGGCTACATCAAAGCTGAGACGAATTGTCACTGATTTTCAACATCAATATTCGTCAGCTGCTGACAAAACTGCAGAAGAACATTACCAACTGACAGGCACCATTACAAAATGCACTGTGAACAACACAGAAAATTTGGTGCAGCATTGTGAAGCATTACAGAGGTTCTCCATTTGTAGATCATAAGCCACTTGTTAACCCTGTATCCATGATAGACATACCAGATGCTGTCAAGGACGACATCCTTGGGATGAGTAAAAAAAAAAACAAGCCCGTTATGAGGTGTTTGTGATGCAGAGATGGACAAATGATTCCCCAGCATCTCTTTGGGATCTAGTTGAATAACTAAAGTTGGAAACCTACAGCACTTGGTTGAAGAAGGCCACCATTATTGCTGGGAACAAAGTTGTTAAATTGAGTGAGTTACACAAATAACCTTGGTAAATTAGTGGATAGCATCGAAAAATATGAGATGGAGGTGACACTAAGATGTCTTTTCACTACGGATGGAGCATTATTGATTCCAATAAACGCTCCAAGAAGAGGTCCATTGGCGGACGAAACTGTTGAGCATTTTTACATATACACAACTTTCAATTTTCCTTATGTAGACTACTATATATATATATATATATATATATATATATATATATATATATATATATATATATATATATATATATATATATATATATATATATATATATATATATATATATATATTATTATTATTATTATTATTATTATTATTACTATCCAAGCTACAACCCTAGTTGGAAAAGCAAGATGCTATAAGCCCAGGGGCTCCAACAGGGAAAAATAGCTCAGTGAGGAAAGGAAATAAGGAAATAAATAAATGAAGAGAACAAATTAACAATAAATCATTCTAAAATAAGAAACAACATCAAAACAGACATGTCATATAATAAACTATCAACAACATCAAAAACAAATATGTCATAAATAAACTATAAAAAGACTATGTCTGCCTGGTCAACAAAAAAGCATTTGCTCCAACTTTGAACTTTTGAAGTTCTACTGATTCAACCACCCGATTAGGAAGATCATTCCACAACTTGGTCACAGCTGGAATAAAACTTCTAGAGTACTGCGTAGTATTGAGCCTCGTGATGGAGAAGGCCTGGCTATTAGAATTAACTGCCTGCCTAGTATTACGAGCAGGATAGAATTGTCCAGGGAGATCTGAATGTAAAGGATGGTCAGAGTTGTGAAAAATCTTATGCAACATACATAATGAACTATATATATATATATATATATATATATATATATATATATATATATATATATATATATATATATACAGTATATATGTATGTATATATATACATATATATAATTATATATATGTATATATACATATATACATATATGTATAAATATTCATACATATATATATATATATATATATATATATATATATATATATATATATATATGTATATATATATATAATCATATATGTGTATATATACATACATATATATATATATATATATATATATATATATATATATATATATATATATATATATATATATATATATTAAATCTGATTGATAAGAAATAAGTTAGATATAAAAATCTGTGGAAAATGAAAATGTAAATTTGTTTTATGATATGTGTTTCTTAAAAATATTAAAATCTTAAAAACAAGAAATTGTTTAGTATAGGATGAAATGTCAGATAACTTTCCCTGGCCAAAATTTAATTTTGCATGTGTTTTAGAAGTAGTACATCGGAAAATATATGCTGGTTTGTTAAAGTAGTGTAATCATAAAAAATCCATGGGTCAATCATGTGTGACCTATTTGCAATCTCGTTGAAATTACTTCTATTCTCTTACTCTTTTGACTTGATGATTCTCATGGTGATGCAATTCGTTTTATTTGTTTCATTTTATTATTATCTGGTTCGTTATTCCAAATGTTTTCCTACTTTGTTACCATATGATGCAACATTCTAGTTACGTACTCCTTAACTGGAAGTTCATTGCCGAATTATGGTAAATCTATGGCTGATTTAACAGGGTCATCCACTTTTTATTATTACCAAACACTCCAACATGGGCCGGAATCTAACATATTTCAGTAATTGTTCCTTTAGAATAGAATTTGTTAAGAAGTTCTTTAATGTATATTACTTGGTATTCCCCCTACCTTCAATCGTTTTAACAATGTCTATTGCTAGTAAAAACGCTCTTAGTCCCGATGTAGATGCAGATGCTTCAGTAGGTAATGAGAGCTGACATGTTTTGTCTAAGGATACTGCAGCACATCCAGCATCTTTGGAAGATTTTGAGCCATCGGTATATATAGTATAATGAAGTCCTTTCCTTTGAATACTTCCAATGTACGCTGTTTATGGTGAACAGGAGTAAAGTTATATATCTTTGGTAAATGAAAAAGATGAGAGCATATTCTCTTTTTCCTTATGATTCAATGTGGAAGAAAGAAAGGTGGCTAATTAAGATTCATTCACTTGTTTTTAGATTATAGTAACCTATTTGCTTCTATGGGGAATGGCTGTTCATGATTGTTTATAATTACTAGGGGCGTAGGAGCGTCTTTTCCAGTGGAGGGGGGGGGGGTGGTTAAAGTTTGAAATGGGGCTGACGGCGATGAGTATGGTGGGCCTCCCACAGAAAAAAAAAAAATTACGAGGAAACACTCTTGAATGCGATTACCTGGCATCTGACAGCAGATTGTGGCAACAACAAAATCATATTTTTTGAACGATTTTCATGTGACCAATTACAATTTTTACACAATGAACATCACAAATACTGGTAGCCCTACTTGATAAATTTACCAAAAACATTCTAACGATGTTAGTTCTTTGCTATAAACACATTATATTATCGATCAAGTTTGGGCTATCTGATTTTTAATCTTACCATATTTTACTTACGATTTATATCAATCATTTGTTTTTCAGTTCCAATTTTGTCTTTGTATTTTTAACGTCTTTTACGTTTTTAGTTTCCTCTAATTTCTAGTTTACAGAAGACAATTATCTGTTTTAATTGATAAGTATGTTATTTGTCTTTGGTTTTAAACTATAGTGATAAGGTATGAAGATGAAACCTTACAAACAGGGAAGTACTCCTTAAATTTGATAACACTACAATGGTCATAAAAATTCAATGGTTTCAAAATGCCTTTCTATTAGGGAAATAATATATATCTATCTATATATATGTATATATATATATATATATATATATATATATATATATATATATATATATATATATATATATATATACTGTGTGTATATATACATATAGATATTATAATATATTACGGCTGGCAAATTACATAGCCTCCCGGGTTCCAAACTCACCTGTTTATTTGTACATAGATCTTTTACACATGAAAAAATTAATACCCGAGCTCTGAGAAAATTATATAACTCCCAGACGGCAATTTATAAAAACACTGATTATCCAAAGGTCTCTTAAGTACTCTCAAAACAAAACTGAGTTATTAATTACTTGAACTATTCAAAACAATCTTTTTGATTTTTAGTCAGGGATTGCGAGAGAGCTCTGTAAGAAATACTGGTGATTGAAATAATACACACTTTACAAAAATAAATATATTCTATAAAAATTTACATTAATACTGAAAATTATTACCAAAATGAATCACTCGAAATATTAAATCTGAACAAAACCTTAGACTAAGACAAGAAAATATTACACTCTGAAATTTATATAATCACTTGTTTCATTGGAAATTATTTTTTACACAAATATTTAATCTTGATCATTAATTAAAATAGTAAACACGTTAACACTCTAATGATTAAATCCTCAAATAAATTTACATATAAGTTACTAGTACACTTACGTATTGGATCACCGAGATAACTGAACAGTTAATCCAAAATATATACACTTCACTGTTTTCACCTAGATTTAACAGGGCCAGTTATAAAGATTTATATTAAACACGTATTCATATTATTACAATACACTGGAAATATTATTCAATGGCTATATCAACGTTTGAACA
>NC_090730.1:91844963-91857463 GCF_036898095.1 Palaemon carinicauda | reverse complement strand
CTAAATTCATCCGATTTCTCTCTTATTACAAGAGTGTTTATTTTCTTCCGTAAAATTTGTTATTCGTTTCTTTCTTTCTATCACTGATACTTTAGAATTCACCTGTTACCTGCAAAATCTATTTTAATACGAAACCCCGCTTCATTTTCTTTGTTCCTTTGATGTCCTCTGAAGCAAAATATATGACCCTCTTTTAACTCAATATAAGAATCCCCAGTTCTTCTAATTTCACTTAATCCTATTCTATCCCAAACTATTTATTCATTGCAGCTCTTCTAGTAACACAGCAAGACCCTCCCTAGACAGGGTCTTGACACTGAACGTTGCGAGGGTCAGTTTTCAAAGGTGTCCTATTCTATTCCACACACACACACACACACACACACACATATATATATATATATATATATATATATATATATATATATATATATGCATATAATCATATATGAACTGTGTATATTCAGTGTATAGTTTATGTATATATACATATATGTATACGCACATACACACACGTATGTATATATATATATATATATATATATATATATATATATATATATATATATATATATATACAGTTTTCTATTAAGAAAGGCATTTTAAAAACCTTGATTTTTTATGACCAATGTAGTATTATCAAATCTATGGAGTACTTCTCTGGTTGTGAGGTTTTCATCTCAATATTCTAACACATTAGTTTAAAACCCAAAACAAACAAGTGTAATCAGAGATTTCTGACCTCCACCAAAGGGTCATAGAGTTGCCCATGGCCTAAGATCTATCTGTGGTGGAAAATTAGTTAAAATCCGTCTATTTGTTTTGACGTTATCTTTAAAATGGCGGAAAATGAAAATCCTAATCTAGAATCCGAATCCGGATCATCTCCAAGAATTACCAGGGTCATCCATGACTTAAGATCTTTCTGTAGTGAAAATTTTGTCAAAATCCGTCGAGTAGTTTTGACGTAATCCTGTCCACAGACAAATAAATAAATAGACAAACCGACTCGAAAACGTAACCTTCTTGGCGGAGATAATAACGTGATTATTAATTAAAACATAAGATGATTATCCTCTGTAAACGAGATATTACATGAAATTGAAAATATAAAAGCCGTTAAAAATTCAAAGATAAAATTGAAACTGAAAAAAATGATAGATATGATAAATCGTAAGTAAAAGCATAGTAGGCTTTGATATTTGATACCCCTAACGATCGATTTCGGAATAAGTTTATCGCAAAGAATTAACATCATTTGTATGTTTTTTGGTATATGTATTAAGTAGGCATGCCGGTATTTCTCGATAGTCATTATATACAAATTATAAGTTGTCACAAAAAAAATCGTCCAAAAAAATAGGATTTTTTTTTCTGTTGCTACAATCTGCTGTCAGTTGCTAGGAAATCGCATGGAAGGAGTTTCCTCGTATAGAATGTTCCTGGGGTAGGACCCCCAGACCACCCCACCGACAGTACCTTTTCAAGCTTTAGCACTCCACACCCACCCGAAAAAACGCTACTGCACCCCTTAATGACCATATCTTTTCAAATTGCCTTGAGGAGTGGTGCCTACCATTTCTCGACATTCATAGCCCGTAAGCTTATTGTTTTGTTCTTCTTTGTAGAAGCGACATGCCAGACTGGTTCGGCTATAACCCTGGAAGCAACATCCCTTTCATTCCTTTGGAGATCAGTGTCCATGGGCTTGAAGTTATATTCCGATGATGTAGTATTTTGGATGTTATAAAGCTTTCCGTTGTAAGACAGGCCAGGAACATCCTTATGTTAAACTTTTATGAAGGCAATTTTAACCTTGGAGGGGCCTTCAAAAGTGACGTAGATTTCAAAACGCTGTTTATCCTTTAGGGTTGTGGTAGCCTATTGGAAACGTCACTCAAACTCGATAGTTTCTTGTAGTAACTGCAACCTCACCATACTTGATAGCTTAATAATAGGGACTTTCAGGGAAACCTGTAGGTCTACCTGCTTAGTTATCAGCAACCATTGCCTGGCCCTCCCTGGTCCTAGCTTGGATGGAGGTGGAACTTGGGCGCTGATCATATGTATATATGGTCAGTCTCTAGGGCGTTGCCATACTAGGGCATTGTAATTATCACTTGCCTTTGCCATTTATGAACGACCTTTAAACTTTTCAGTTTTCCTGAAATGATTTAAAAGTTTATATATAATTTCATTATTCATATTACTGGAAATTCAGCACAATAGAGAACCTTCATATTTTCATTTTTAACCCCCAACAGTTTGAGCCCCTTTGGGTCCTGGGGAAGAGGGAAACAAGGATCCAGTGATATCACTCGGCACAATTATTTGCGGAGTGATCTTTTTCATAGCCGATCTCATCATCGGAATTTTTCTTATTCGAATTATCAGAGGTCATTAACAGTGTCTGCGTTTCACCATTCAGTCAAAGGGTACAGGAAACATTAACTTTATTCATTATTATTGTTTTTTTTTGGGGGGGGACAATAATCAAAATGTACAAAGAAATATGAGGAAAAATGAGGTCAAGGGAAAGAAAATTTTAGACGAAGTTTTCTAAAAGACACCCCACTAGCCTTTCAAGGAATTAATTACTCCATCAAAGCCGGCTGTGAAAGTTGACTCTCAAATATCCACTCCCTACCCTGCCACGATGTGACCGTACCATTATGATTAGAGTGGCTCAAGTGTAAGCTTAGTTAGACTGTGAGCATTAAAGTGGGAATGATTGTATAATCATTCCCACTTTAATCTTATTGGCAGGCAAACTGAACAAAATGCCCAGAGTCCTATCTATAAAAAAACAGCATACCTCTAGAATGCAAGGGCGAGTTTTCTCCACAAGATTGTTCAACATGCCAATATGGAAATATTAACACTCCTTCTATCGAAACAATATCGATTAGTTAGCAAAACCACCACAGCTCTAACAATTGGTTAAAAAAAAAAATAAAAAAATAAATAAAAATAAATAAAACATTGCCAGAAATGGTATCCTTCCGAAAAATCTATACAGTGAAAAGGGGAAAAGTGTTTGGACAGCAAGGTGGGAGACATTTGATAAAATATGATGGAGGTTGAAGTAATAATAAACGATAGAAAAATTATGAGCAATTTTGAGTCAAACCGAGGAAATATTTATTCTCCAGTCCGAGAGCCTTCTTGCCAGTTGCGAGGCTTTAACAAGGAAATTATATTTCGAGCTGAAGCTAAATGACTTCTTCAAGGCATTCTCTTATTAAAAAGGATGACTATTCCCTGAAATGAAAAAAGGCCCCTCTTTCTTATAGCTATAACAAGATCTGCCCGAAAATTCTTATAAGAATGCATTGAGTTAACATTCATTCACACTGGAGCTAACGTGGAAATTATTATAATTTCTGAAGCAAAGTGAAAATAACATGAGCAATAACAGGACTTCGGTTTATGCTAATTAATACCACCGTGGTTATTGCCTTTACCACGCAGGCGATGACTTTTTCCTATTTTGCAATGTTCAGAATAAAAATTCAGTTGAGCCACTTACAACAGAAGATGATTTATTAACTTTATTTATAAAGAATTGGTAAAGTTGCCAATGGAATGCATATATTGGATATCAAATAAAATTGAAATATCTTTTGTGTATGGAAACAAGTGAAGCATTTGTGATGCGTCACTGTTTATTACAAAGATTTGGTTCACACTAACACTAGCACTAAGAGATGAGGACTATAGATATTAACCGTATATATAGTAAGCAAATAGGGGGAAAATTAGTGAATCTCTTGTTGGGTAGACAGAAATTTAAAATCTCTGTTCTTTGAAGATTAGTTACACAAACATGTCTATTTTTCAATCATTCAGAAATAAACTTCAATGTTTTTAAGATATATTTATTTCTTAATTGGCACCTTTAGGCCAGTAATCCTTTCAATATATCAAATAGCAAACATTTATGCTGAAGAAAAATAAGAACATTGATTTTGTAACTTTATCGGTGCCCCTTCTACTTGTTAAAAAAATCCTGTTCGATTGGCAAAATATTTGGATTTCGTGTAAATTTGTCATTTAATAAAGTAAAAACAACCTTATAGCTTAAATTCTTGTTTGTTTCTTTGTCACAAAAGTACAAGGCTCACTGGTATGAATACTAACATTTTATTTTACCCTTTTTGTGATGAATATTTTGCTGTTTAACTCAAAAGTCATTGACATTGTAGGATAGAAAGTCTATACTGTATACATATCAGATAAGAAAAATTTAAAACTATTGGTTTGAAAAGGGGGAGTCATATATTATTTGTAAAATTGAGTTGACATATTGATTTGAACATTTTCCTTAAAGATTCTATGGATATTCAGGTGAACCAATAAGGATCTGTTTACTTCTAAAGATGGGAAGACTTTGACCCTTAGTTTCAAAGAATTTCAAAGTAGTGTGGACAAAGCACTTGTTGTGAAGGCTATTTCCAAGTGCTTCTGGAGTCCAGATGTTGAAATTTTAAACTGTCTATAGCCATAATGTATTCAAGACTAAGTGTAAATAAATACTTAATATATTAGGCAAAATATGACTTTTGACTGTTTAAAAGTATGATAGTAATAAGTTGAAATCAGTCTGCAATTTCTTTGAATCTCGGTGCTAAGAATATTAACATTGCATAGGTAGACTCACATTTAAGATATAGAACCAGTCATATTTTCTTAAGTTTGCATAACATTAATTAGATATTTTTAATCAATTAATTCATGAATTA
Organism: Palaemon carinicauda; assembly: GCF_036898095.1. Lineage (NCBI taxonomy): Eukaryota > Metazoa > Arthropoda > Malacostraca > Decapoda > Palaemonidae > Palaemon > Palaemon carinicauda. Next base: position 91,852,721 of record NC_090730.1, on the reverse strand, counting down.
AATCCAAGGACAAGTAGGATAAGTTCCATTCGAACTGAAAACCTTCATTAACTATTTTTTAATTATGATGCAAACGATAATCGTAATTAGTTGCTATAACAAATCCGATACTTCTGGAATGTCGTATGTTTCAGATTAAAAAACATAAACAAAAATGGAAGGTGATAGATAAAGACATATTAGTCCACCATCCGTTTGACTTCAGTGTGCAAAAGAAATAACTATCACTACTCAAGGGCAAAGGTCTATACATATTTTATTGTGCGTCTGAGGTCCATGGGGTAAAGCTTACTTCAAGATATGGTAAGTTGTTTGTTTGCTAGATGCATTCTGTAGTGAATCTCAAATGAAGTGAATGCCATCGCATCCCCGTAAAATTGGCGCAAATGCAGTTGCTCTACTTTATAAATTCGTGTTAAATTTTTGGCGTTTTTTCTTCTCTCACATCCCGTTGTTTAGATTAAAAATTAATAATAAATCGTCTCCGAACGCTCGTACTGTTGTAGGCGTTACGGGAGCAATCATCTTTGAAACAATTGTTTTTATATATTTATCTATCAAATTATCCACTATCCAATACCTTTGTTAATAATCAGTCTTTTGTTTATTGTAAAATTTCGTCATTTATCCGATAAATTTTTCTTCTTCCTCTCTATCCCCTTCACAACTTTCATCTCCCACCTCTCTTCAGAACTCTTCTTACTTCAGGTCCCTTCCCTTATATTAAACCCTTGTATTAACCTCCCTTACTCACTCTCTCTCTCTCTCTCTCTCTCTCTCTCTCTCTCTCTCTCTCCTTCCCTTCTTTAATGCTCTCGCATTACCATTATCATCATCATTGCCATCACCCTTCTTCTAAACCTTCCTCTGGAAGTAGATATTTTTCTGTCTGCTAAAATTACCTACGAGGAAAATAGCCTAAATTATCCGTCTGTAACAATAGTATCTAATAACATTCAATAGATGCACCGAGAGGTCAGAATTAGCCTTATCTCGAATTTCACGTAGTCTTAATGCGCTAGTTTGATCCTTGGGAACAATGTTGATAAGGGCGATATTCATATGGTACGGGTGTAAGTCTCTACCTGTGTATGTATGGGTTTCCGTGAGTCTTTTCACCTTCACCACAATTTTCATCTGTCAGTTGTATGTCAGATAATTTAATATTTGTAAGGAAACGCATTATAAGCAAGTATACACTGTATGGTGATGATACATCTCGATTATGTGTACTGCCGTCTGTTGTGTCCATGAGGGTTGAGCGAATCCATGCGGAATTTTATTCAAGCGCACAACTTAATCCTCTTATCATTAGGGTTATCGTATAAAGCATTAAGCTCCGTTGCCATCAACCTCTTTATCTCGTGTAATTCTATGAAAGTGTGAGTTTTGCTTTCCTCTACACGGATTATTATTACCTTATCGAACTCTATTTTGCCTCAAAAAGATGCACTAAAGAAGGTTCTTTTGAAGTAATAGCAAATAATAGACGAGTAATTTGATCAATTGGCTTAAGTCTGCTTGTATGATTGTCTATCTAACGTGATTCAATACTTTTAATAGCTATGTGTTATCATTTGCATATTCACTAGAAAAACTCTCTCTCTCTCTCTCTCTCTCTCTCTCTCTCTCTCTCTCTCTCTCTCTCTCTCTCTCAAATGCAAGGATATTTACGCCTGTTTTATTTTGAGCCTGACTTTATAAATTACTTTTATTCTTGCTTGAGATCCCCTCTTATGGCACGGAATTTTATATCTATTTTCTTTGAATGTAGTAATGAAATATAACAAATAACGAGAAGCCAACCAAATGAGACAGAGAGAGGTGTGTTTGTTTCACTCTATTTTTAGCCTTTATTAGGTCAATGTAGACAATAGTCTTTGTTCAATTTGAAAAGCCCAAAACATGAAGAGTGGATTAGCCTTCTCTTAGACGGTAAGAAGTGTCCGGCCTGACCAATTCGCTGCCCCCTTCCCCTCACACAGCCCCTTCAATTGTTGATGCTGCTCGTCCGAGGGGAAATCGAAATCGAAAGACACCAGAAGTTCACAGATAATTAGTCAGCAATATGAGATTCCTTGTTAGTGTGAGGGAGAGGACCAGAGGGTTGGGGTGGTAGAGGATAGAGACACGGAAGATTCAGAAAGGGAGGGAAGGTTTGTGCTCCTTGGAAATGGGGATAAATGTTGTCGGTGGGGAGGAGGGGTTGAGGGCTACGATGGTCTAGGTTCTTTTCTTTTCATCGCTATCCCTTGTGATGTGAATATGGCGGTAATGAAGCGCGTTTGTTACTCGCATCCTGCCTCTCATTTGGATGTTTTTGTCACACCCCCTTCCTGCCAGCCTTCTGTGTTTGTTGTGTGTGTTTGTACGTGTCAGAGCTCTCCACAATCAGCGGCCAAACAGCGCTTTGTTTATGCACCCTCGGCCGCTACACAGTAATTAAGCCCTGTTAACTTTTTGTCTGTTTTCAGGGGCCCGTGTCCCCGGTTTTGTTTCTCCTTCTGAAGGACTTGTTTGTGTGTGTTAAATATCAAGAGCAGAAAGTAGAAGGGGGACAGGAGGGGGAAAGGTAGTGAGGGAAAGGATGCCTACCCTGCTAAAGTATAGTGGGGTGTAAGAGCGTGCGATCTGGCAGAATGTGAGATATCCACCTGTGTTTAAGATTCCTGTGCCACTGAGGACGGAAAAGAATAAAAGAGCCGCAGGAGTAGGAAATGTTTCCTTCTGTCATGAATTCAATCTCTCCTCTGAAAATGTCTGTCATTTTTATGAAGATCACCTATACGGTATTCTATATTTTTCAGCAATGCAATATCACAAAAACAGGGCTCATAAACGCTTCATGCTTTCTGTGCTATTGTTACTACTAGTAGTTGTGGGATAATATTTAACCCGTTCATTTCAATCTTAGATAATGATGTACCATCACAAAATTAAAATTAAAAAGATTATCGCCAGTTAATATGTATATAATTGTTATTTTCATGTTCAAGACAACATAGAATTCAGATCTTGATAAAATCATTAATGCTCTATTTTTGTATTTTACTACACGATAACATCAATTTTTATTATCCCTTGCAGATGGATAACATTAATACAAAATAAGTCATGGCACAAAAGCACAAAATAACCTTTCTCTAACGTAACCAAAAGTAAAAGCTTATTTGAGTACTACTTACACTTTGAAAGGAAAAGATAGAACTCTTGAGATTTGATTATTTTAGGAATACCCTATTATTCAAACTCACACTCAATTGCTCACTCACATTCACACATATACACACACACACACACATATATGTATATATATATACAGTATATATATATTTATATATATATATGTATGTGTGTTTGTATGTATACATGTGTATATATGTATATATATGTGTATATATATAGATAGATAGATAGATAGATAGATAGATATATATATACATATATATATATGTATATATATATATATATATATATATATATGTTTTTTCAAAAAGGCCCATAAAAGAAACACAGGAAATATGAATAAATCACACTATATTTCGGTCAATAAACATCGACCCTCTTCAGAGGGTCGATGTTTATTGACCGAAATATAGTGTGATTTATTCATATTTCCTGTGTTTCTTTTATGGGCCTTTTTGAAAAAACATGTTAAACTGTTCGATTACAGTTATAAATAAGACATATATATATATATATATATATATATATATATATATATATATATATATACACATATATATATATATGTGTGTGTGTACATTTTTGTGATTGCTCTTACTGTGTACTTCCTATTTCCCTTGCTTTCCATATAGCAATTAGCGGAATCTCAGAATTCAAAATAATATTTCAATATATAATTAAGATTATTGCTATCTATGTCAGTTTAAACACGTATCTTTATAGTTCAGTTGATTACGTCAAGGAAATCAACTTATGGACGTGACTTAAGCCCCACGGTCCCACAATACCTGAAAATGGGGGTTAGCTTGAGCTTCCTAGCCAAGTGATTTGTTTGATGCTCAATCCGGGAAGCTCTGGTACTGTATACGATCCCAGATTATCGCCCGCATGTCCAACAAAATATAAAAGGTAACCAACGTCTGAGGGGTCACGGAAAAAGGCGAGGGGCTTGCACCTCTCCCTAGAGACTTTACGAAATACCAGAAGGCTGAACTACTCTTGTAACACATTCTTCAGAGGAAAATGGTTGTATAGCGTTGTAGATTAATGGAATTTGAACCATAAAGCCTAGCACAGCACTGGAGAAGGGGAGACCATTCAGATCAGGGTGCAAATGGAGGAAAACCTTGCATTTGCATCATAAAGAAAAAAAATTGAATGAGCTGCTAGGACACTGATATGGAAAAAAAGAAAATTGGACTAATGGATGGGTAGATAGGTAAGTAATTGTTTCAGTAAGGGACTGAATGGATGTTCTAGAGACCCTTAAGTGCCCACATTGCACCACGTACGTAAGGTACATTGACGTTACACCCCCTATGATATATATATATATATATATATATATATATATATATATATATATATATATATATATATATATACATATATACATATATATACATATATATATATATATATATATATATATATATATATATATATATATCCCACTTTAATGAGGTTATGAATAGGAGATATGAAAGGAATGATTAAATTGATATACCTGAAGCGGATGAAGACCTTGATTTGCCCATGAATATATTCAGTGTGCTTGAAATCGAAGCTATCCTAAAAAAACTAGAGATGGAAAGCCCCGGGATACGATGGAATAACTGCCGAGAAGATACTGGCCGAAAGTGAAGTGACTCCCAGGCTACTTACAAGATTATTTTGTAAAATGTGGTATGAAGAGGAAAACCCTGATGAATGGGAATTAGGAGTGTTGGTGAAAATAGCAAAGAAAGGAGACCTGACTGATTGCAATAATTACAGAGGCATAACACTTAGGTCAGTTGTTATGAAAATATATAGTATGCTTATTCCAAAGAGACTAGAGAGAAAGATTGATGGCAATCTGAGAGATGAACAAGCAGGATTTAGAAAAGGTAGAAGTTGCAATGACCAAATTTTCATTTTGAGTCATGTAGTACAGCAATGCGCAGAATATAGCAATCCCCTTTTGATGGCATTTGTTGACTATGAAAAAGCCTTTGATAGTTTGCACCGGCCAATTTTGTGGAGAGTCCTTTCGTTATTATGGAATTCATCTTAAATATGTAAATTTGATTAAGTCTGTCTGTTCATGAGCACAACAAGAGCAAAGTTAATGTTAATGGAGTCTCATCAAATGAATTTTCAGTAAATAGAGAACTACTTGGAGGGAATGTGTTGTCACCTATCTTGTTTATCCTCCTCGTGGATTTTGAAATGCGTAGAACAGTCGGAGATGGTGGAGAAAGATTGGACTGGATTAGTGATAGGAATTTAGCAGACCTAGAGTATGAGATGATGCTGTCCTTGTTAACAGAACACCACAGGCTTTGCAATGCTTGCTTACCAGAATGCATGAAATATCCCACGAGGTTGGGCTGAAGATAAATAGAAGAAAGACAGAGATGATAAGAACGGAATATGTAATGGAAGATGAAATATCATTGGAAGGAGAAAGGATTAATGAGGTAGAATTATATAAGTATTTAGGAACTATGATTTCCAATACAGGGACTTTAGAATTAGAGTTTAGTGAAAGATTGAAAAAAGCCAACCAGACAATGACTAGGTTAAGTAAAATTTGGAAATCAAATCTCCTGAAATTACATATAATAATATCAGACTATATATCAGTTTAGTGAGATCGGTGTTACTCTATGGACATGATTAATGGTATGACAATAAAGCAATCTCCAATAGATTTAGAACATTTGAGAACAAACCCCTCAGAAAGATATTGGAAGTTAAATGGCAGGACGGGATTAGAAATGAATCTATAAGAGAGATTACTCGAGGCCATATATGGATAAGATCATGATGAGGGGTAGATGGAGATGGTTTGAGGATGCTCTTTGCACTCCCCAAGAGAGATTAGTTCACCAAACGTTCAGCAGGGCTCCACAAGGCACTAGAAGAGTTGGAAGACCCAGGCCTACATGGCTGAGGACTATGAAGCTAAAAGTAGGAGATGATGAATGGAGAAGTATTGAATTAAAAGCTCAAGATAGAAACAACTAGCGAAATCTAACCGAGGCCCTTTGCGTCAATAGGCGTAGGAGGAGATGATGATGATATCCCAATCCCTGGACAAAAATTTAAGTTTTATACAGTGAGATCATTGGAATTTTTAAGAAAACCATGACTCTTGTAAAATGTTGTGCGAGATCTTCGGGCTCTCTTATAGGTGACGTGCCTCTAAGAGTTATTGTTGACAGGATCTTTCCATCACAATGGAGACCCACAAATATATTAGATTCAGCGTACTGATGTAGCAACAATACTTTCCTTGCTCAGAAAGAGTCAGTATCACTCAAACGCACTCAGAACTTGATTATGCAAGCCCGAAAATAGTGTCCGCCAGAATATCAAGTTGTAGTTAGTAACATTGTTAATTGTTATCCTGATGTAACTGTAATTGGAGACGAGCGACCAGGGAAGATTGATCGTTTTCCTTTTAGCATTGAAACGGGGCAGGCAAAGCTGATCAGGTCAAGGCCTTATAAGGTACCCATTCATTTCCAGAGAGAGATAGAGGGAAATTAGTAATTAAGCGAACAAGGTATTATCGGTGAGAGCGAATCACCATATAGGCTTTTCCAATTGCAGCAGTTAGGGGGAAAATGGCTCTGTAAGATTGTGTGTTTACTTTAGAAAGTTGAATGCAGACACTAAGGACAATGCATTTCCATTGCCCTCGATCGAAGAGTTGCTCGAAAAGGTACGGGATACTAAACATTTTACAAATATCGATTTAAAAACTATCAAAATCATATATATATATATATATATATATATATAAATACGAGTTGTGTTGTCAAAGTCGTCACAATTATTAAGCTTATTATCAAACAAATATACTAATAGAATACCGAAACCAATTGTATGAAATATTTCGTGAAATTGGTGCATTGTCACTAATCTTTTATCCACCAAAACATTTTTTTTATATCTGATGCATTTGTTAATGAGATTTAGACTGATGAGTTTGCGCTAGATCGATAGGAAGAGGAGGTGTGTCTGAAAGGAAAGCCTTTATGTGTCGTCAGATGTGGAGGGATGGAAACATCCCTCATATCTAAGCTTTTTCCTTATTTTCTCCTCATCCCTGATCAAAAGTGGAATTGATATCCTTCATTATAATTTCGAGAATTGTCTTTATTGTCTTTATGATATTTGTTTATTTTCTTAAATGTTTTACGTTATGTCGAAACTTCGTTATGAAATGCATAATGATATTGAAAATGAGGTATCTAAAGGTCTTGAATAAAACTGATGAAATCATAACTAGCACAACAAAATATGAAGTCTGGAAGGTAGGAGCAAAAGCGTTCAGGAGAGAGAGAGAGAGAGAGAGAGAGAGAGAGAGAGAGAGAGAGAGGGAATGTTTGAAACGCTAATTATACTAAGTATACTAATTATAGTAAGGAAAAATAAATGATGTCATACATACTGTAAGTGCATTTAAGTGTTTATACGGCCTGTAAATTACTTGGACATCTACAGTCAATATGTATTGAAAGTGTAAACGGTGCAATAGCTCGAGTTTTATTTTACTAAACAGTTTGAGGATGAATTGAG
>NC_090730.1:91827463-91834963 GCF_036898095.1 Palaemon carinicauda | reverse complement strand
AAAGCAAACCCTTCTTGCTACAGCAATAGCCATTTACCACAGGTCACATCCAGGAGATGAAATTCCTAAGCTTGAGCTGATGGAGTCAGTTAAGATCATTACTAAGGATCTGATGAAGGCTGTGGCTCCTAAGCTTCTTGACTCCCCAAAGCCAGCTGGAAAACCACAGAGCCCTATGTATAGCTCTTTTGAACTAAGAGAAAAAACATTTACCCTCACTAACTTGTCACTAACTGGTGATTTATTCCTCTCATGCCTATTTATAATGTACTTGGACCTTAGAAGTCTGCTGGTTTGCCAGGGTTGCATACCATCACTGGAGCGGACAACTATTGTAGCTTTGCTGCAAGGGAAAGTTAGCATTCTGAAAAGTATTAAAAAAGGCAAGTGATAACGAAGTATCAACTCCAGAAAAACTGGACACCACACCGATGCTCAGTGATATAGTTCTGGCCAGGATCTAAAAGTTTATTTGCAAAATATACTTGCCATTTCCTAACTATGATTGCCACAGTTCGGAAGCTGATATGGTTTTTGTTCACAAACAGGTAGATGCAGACTGAAAGATTACCTCCTACTTAAGATGCGCGGCAACAATCAAATGTTACACAAACAGGTGCAGCTAGCAAAAAGCCAGCCTCATCTGCATAGTACTCAGTGCATGTTGTGAAATCGATGAAGTGTGCACAAACGACAACGCTTTGGTTTGTGAGGAAGACTGAGCCAGAAGATTGATTCTGCAGAGCAAAGAAGATGCAGATGGAGAAATGTGAACTGTCTATATCACGCATGTGAGGAAATTTATGCGTTCTAATATTTGCGCAAATTTGTTTAACTGATGCCAGTTTCCATGATATCATCTCACAATTATTTGCAGGTCCATGACAGAAATATTTACTATGGTATAGCTTCTTTTGTTATTTTACTCAATAAAGTAATAGTACAAATCACAGCTATAAAAAAAGCATCAGAAAAACAAATCAATACAAATAAAAAATATGAAAATTTAATATATTTTCTAAAACTTTACTCACAAATTCACACATTTTCCTCACACTGCAAATATCTTTTTAATTGTAATCTGGTACATCCTTGAAATATCTACATGGGTGGTTTGCTTTCATACCAAAATTGAACGGAATTGCAAATGCGAATGTCCTATATGGCCCATATGTTAATACTATGCCGGTATTTCTCTTTGCCTGAGATAATGGGTAAATTCCAAGAGTTTTATTATTAGAAGGTACATTCTCAGGCTTATAACACATAGTAAATGGTTCAAAGTGGGTAAATAACTCCTATCAATGTCTCCAAAGATGTAGGTTAAAATTATTATCCAAAATAACTGAATATTTGCTAGCAAGGCAGCCCTTGACAGACATAATTAATCACATTATGTATGTATGTATGTATGTATGTATGTATTAATGTATTTATACATAAATCAAGGCTATGATATAATTAAATCTTGTTATTTATAAAGGATTATTTCATTTGATTATATTTGTAATGCAGAAGAGTGATCTGAGCAACGTAGTTACAAATTGCAAAATTTTTCATTAAGTTCTTAATGATTTATCAAATTTGAAGAATGCATCACCTTCCCCTAACATCAACAACTGTAGCATTTCCTGTCATATACTTTGTAATTTCATGTGTAAATGTAACAGCTATATTGCTTGTTATATGGCCCTTAAACCACATTTTCAAGAAATTGAACTCCCTCTCCAGTGCTATATACTTCAACATGTCTTGAAGCTTTAATTATACTTCTTAAACTCCAAATTAACATTTTTTTTTATCTTATTACTATTAGTTAAAAAAGATGTCTGACCCAGGGTCTTCACAAACTCAGAATATTTACTGAGCCTTTCTCTCCCTAAGAAATTTTCATTCCTGGGCTCCCTTTTAACTAAAAAACTTTTTCCACAAGGTCTTTGCCCAATTTGATATGTAATTATGAGCACCAATTTCCCTTTCCTCGATAAAGAAAACTCTTTCAACCTTTCCACATTTATCCCTTAACTCCAAAAGGTCCACCAAATTATCCCCAAACATAATATTCCTAAACTTAAACTCTGGGGCATTGCAGTTCTAACTTCATCGACATATACTAGCAGTCTATGCAGTAGTTCTTTCAGTATCAATCAAATTAAACGAGATTTTACGCTTCGACCAGAAAGGTTTTTTTATCAAAATCACCTGATTCTCATAAGTCCATTTGATGAACATTAATTTTAACAATACACAGCAATATAGATGGTTAGTTATGGTATCCCCGTTTGCCTTATTGTGAGCAAACACCGGATAAACATCAATGCTATTTTCCAGGCTATTGGCATCACTGAGGAGCTATAATTTCCAAATAGAATCTTTAGTATCGTGTACAATTGTGCTCAAATTTTACAGCATTTGAGTAATTCCTGGCCTATTTCTGCCTACCTTGATATTAGGGTTCATTCTAAATTCTCATTCCATACGGTATAACCTTTCTACTCCTTGGCACCTGGAGAAATATTCTTACTTTTATCATTATCAGTCAAGGAAGCCTACTGCGTCAAATAACAGTTGGTACATAAGGAAGACGTTCATTTAGAGCCACAGTCATGGAAAGTCCTTTCATGAAATTTTGATAATTTTTGCTCTTTCCACTCTTACTTAAGTATCTTGGTTTTCCCCTTTCCATCACCACCATTATTGAAACAATTTACCAGAAATTGCAGATTAATACTATTACAAATCCATTCCTTAAAGACATCGATGACTATATATATATATATATATATATATATATATATATATATATATATATATATATATATATATATATGTGTGTGTGTGTGTGTGTGTGTGTCTGTGTGTATGTGTGTATGTATATATATATATATATATATATATATATATATATATATATATATATATATAGTTAAATACGTCATTAGGTCACAAAAATAACAGTTTTCTTCCCTTATATATACCATTGGGAAGGCATTTTCAATATTCACTAAGCGAACCACCTTATTTATTTCATATCTTGATAATTTAAACCTGCCAAATTGAATAATATGGGTAGAGATGGTCAGTCAAAATTCTTACCTTCTCTTGATAAGAGATTAAACTCATTTTGCACTGATGCTGTGTACTATAATTTTTTTACTCTTTTATGTTCAGTACTTTTATTTTCTCTATTAATCCACTCTTTTTTTCTTTGGTTTTTCTAGTATAGGCTACATTTGTAGCAGTTGTAGTAATGAGGTAATTAAGATTAGCTGATTAACACTTGCAACCTTTCAAAGTTTAACCTATATACTATTTATACTATTTACCATTTAATGTGTAGGCCTATAATTGAATTTTTTAAACTTTTCTGTATGATTTGTATCTGTTATAGTCTTGATATGATCCATACACTAAAATTATTCACATTTTTCATTAACACTGCCTGCCTGATAAGTTTCTAATGTAATGATCACTGTATGATTCAAATGCCAAAGTATTTCCAGAATTTTCTCAGTAACATTGGTAATACTAATTCTATTTTTTAAGAAAGAAGTATCTAACCTGGCTTTTGACACCTATTATTTTAAAACTAAGTAGACTTCATTTTCTCCCCATGCTCTATTAAAACATACCCAAAAAGGGATCAGAAAATTATTCAATTTATTCTCTGAAATCCATAGATACAGAACTATGCATTCATTATCGACACTTAAAAATATTTCTACAGATGCCCTCTTGCCTTGAGCAGGAGAAAATCCTCATCTACTCTTCTCATTTCTTATCACTTCAAATTTTGCATAACATCGTTATTATTGAATTCTTACAGATTTTTATTTTTCTTCAGTACCTATAATTCAACTCATCAGGGTAAACAGTGAGAAAACCAAGCGCTTCCCTAATTTCTAGTGGAAATCACCTTAATATGTGGTGTCATGAGACTTGATAAAATAAGAATTGATGATATCAGGGAAGAGCTTAGCATTGAAAGTATTCTGCATTTGATAGAAAATGTTAACTATGATGGTATGGGCATGTACTTTAATTACAGTAGTTGTGTAACCTCCTTCTTTTAGCACTCGTTGGAGAATTGATAATGTTGCTCCATTATGTACAGTATATGTCTTTGTGGTAGCTCAAGTCCAGCTGATTACTCCCCAATATTATCTAAAGTTGTTGAAGATCATTTAGTAAAACGTAAAAATAGGTTTGCTGAAAGTAATCATCTCTTCCCTAGTTCGCAATTAGGCTTTCGTGAAGGCCTTGGAACACATGATACCCTTCTCCATTGCTGTACAGAAACCCCTTGATTTTGATTAGGAAGTTCGTATAATTGACCTCGATTTTAGGGTTGTCCTTGACCATGTTAATCATGAGTAACTTGTTTTCAAACTCAGGCAGTTGGGAGTGGGTGGATCTTTTCTTAATATCATTGATAAATTTTTGAGTAAAAGATTGCAAAGAGTTGTTGTTGATGGGCACCACGCTGAGTATAGGAATATGATACTTGGTATTCCTCAGAGTAGAGTTCTTGGCCCATCACTTTTCATAATATATACACATGAAATGGTGTTTGGCCTAGAGAACAAGCTCGTTGTATATGCAGATGATGCTAGTCTCTTTACATCAATTCCATCTCCTGAATATAGAGCTGAGGTTGCTGAATCTCTTGACTGAGATCTAGCTAAAATTAGTGCATGGTGCAAATTATGGACCATGAAGTTGAACTCTAACAAAATTCAAAGTATGATTGTAAGTGGGTCGAGGTCAGTGGTTCCTCAGCATCCACATCTCAGCATTGATAGTGTGTTTTTTTTAGCTCTGTATGACTCTTTTAAAATTTGAAGTGTAATTCTTGATAAGAAATTTATTTTTGAGAAACACATTCGGTCTGTCTCTTCTTCCATTGCACAAAAAAAAATAGTTTATTGAGGAAGACCTTTAAGATTTTTGGTGATTAATCTGATCTGAAGTGTTTTAATGGTTTCATTCTGCCTTATTTCCAGTATTGCTCTCCTGTCTGGTGTTCAGCTGCTGAATCTCATTTTAATTTGTTGGACAGGAACTTACGGTCTATTAAATTTATCATTACTGATCTAGATATTAATTTCTGGCACCGTCGTTCAATGTACATAAGATTTTTCATAATTCTGATCATCTTTCACATTCAGATCTTCCCGGACAGTACCACCCAATTCGTCATACTAGGTAAGAGTTTGCAGTTAATTCTAATAGTCATGCCTTCTCCATCATAAGGCTCAATACTACACAGTATTCTAGAAGTTTTATTCCAGCTGTGAACAAGTTTTGGAATGATCTTCCTAATCAGGTAGTTGAATCGGTGGAACTTCAAAAGTTCAAACTTGCAGCGAATGTTTATAAGTTGAACAGGCTGACATAAGTCTCTTTTTCATTTTCTTATGAAAAATCTATTCTAATGCTGTTAGTGTTCTTAAAATATTATATTTTAATTTTTCATTACATCTCTTATAGTTTATTCATTTACTTGTTTCCTTTCCTCGCTGCTATTTTTCCCTGTTGGAGCCCTTGGGCTTATAGCATCCTGCTTTTCCAACTACTGTTGTACCTTACCTCACAATAATAATAATGATAATAATAATAAAAATAATAATAATAATAATTTTTTTAATCACCCATTCTTCACAAATATAGTTTTCATCACAGATCTGAAAGTCCTCTCTCGTATTTACTATTACTTTCCCTTTCGTTATGAGCCATAGCATAACTACAGGTAATTCTGAAAGTTCTTTTTTGTTATCATTGACTTACAAAGCTTTCAAACATATATTAGACTTAAGCTTCTTACCTTCATAGGCTTTACTTTCCCTTACTGGTGGTAAAGGTGTGTCGAGTTTCTACATTATTTTTGTAACACAAACCTATAGTTTTGAGTCTCATAAACATATTCTTTTGTAGAGTGTAGGGTACTGAAATCAATAATGTTCTTTAGCATGAAAATCACAGTTCATGAAATTACTCAGCTTTGTTTTAGGAATAGCAATTGGAATATCAAATTGTTCAGACTCCTTTATCAAATATTGTAAGAGTTTCATACTACAGAGTTCTCCTCAGAATATTTTTAAATTTTGATCCCCTAACTACTTCCCATTTTCTTTTTGATCATAGCACTTAGTTTTAGGGGTAACTTTTGATATAGGTTGCAGTTTAATTTACATGATGATTGAGTGTGTCACTCCAAGTTTTTGTGGAATTCTTTAAATATAATAATCTTCATTGCAGGGCTTTGCGTCATTAACAGCTTTCTTTTTAAATATTTATTTCAATCATATTTTCTACATGCCTACCCCTAAAAAGTAACCGTTTCACCGTGTGTTTATATGCCAACACTTTCCTTTAAATGCAGCGTTTTACCTGCTAATCTGCTCTTTAGATAAGAAAATCTATTCGGTTCACTCAGGTCTTCCGTGAACCTCAGCAATGACCAATCCTAAAGTCTGGTCAGTTCTTTATAATTTCTACATAATATGGGTAGCTGAATTTTACTGTTTACAGTTGATTGCAAGACTTGTTCCAAAAAGAAAAAAAAAGTTATTTCTCTCATCATTATTGTAAATACATTGGCCCTCGCATCATGAGTATTGACCTCCAATGTTATTATGTCTCTCCAGATATGAAGAACCATGGCTAAAAAGATAAAAAAAAAAAAAAAAAAAAAAAAAAAAAAAAAAAAACCCTTGATGCCACAAATCATTAGCCACTAGTTTTCGAAGTGATTTAGTTAGGAGTTGTATGGTAGCAACAGAGTAATTTGAAAGCTGACAAGGATGTTTAAAGTATTTTATTACAAGAGAATATGCTTCAAATAAGTAATAGAAACAATTGTTCTTTTATCAAAGAAAATGCGACAGAATTTTTTTTTTTTAGAATTTGGTGAAATGGAACTGCTTATTTTTTTCTATGAAATGTGTATAACAAGTCAACAAATAATTTGAAAAGGGGCCTAAATAAGGTAGAGGATGAAATACTATGAAATGTTTGTTTTATAAGATTAAACATAAAAGATAAAGCTGTTTGTTAACACATAGGCCTACTGATTAAGATAAGGCTTTGGCGAATATATATATATATATATATATATATATATATATATATATATATATATATATATATATATATATATATATATATATATATGTGTGTGTGTGTGTGTATATATATATGCAAAGTTACTAACTTTTGTTTTGAACCTCTTATTCTGGAATCTTAAAGTATTTTAGCCCCTTATTATGATTATTATTATTATTATTATTATTATTATTATTATTATTATTACATACTAGGCTACTACCCTAGTTGGAAAAGCAGGATGCCATAAGCCCAGGAGCTCCAACAGGGAAAATAGTCCAGTAAGGAAAGGAAACAAGAAAAACTTATTTTTTTAAGAAGAGTAACATTAAAATAAATATCTCCTTTACAAACTATAAAAACTTTAACAAAACAAGAGGAAGTGAAACCCTCAAG
>NC_090730.1:91819963-91824963 GCF_036898095.1 Palaemon carinicauda | reverse complement strand
TGTATATAGTTCATACATCTGTATCTATATCTATCTATAAAAGCGCACACATATATAATGCACATGAATATTGCCCTTTGATGTTAAAAAAGATGAGAATAAATTTTATATGGGACTCGATACCTTATGTACAGACATAAATTCAATGTTTACCTTTATTATTAAATATGGCTCCTCCTGCCCTCTCACCCTCTTCGTGAACTACTAGAGCTGCTTGCGATGTTCCCTCAGTGGAAGTGATATATGTATGTCTGTTTCATTCCAATCATATTCAAAAGATCTGGTGGTACCTCATAGTTAAAGCAGGTTTTTGCATGTCTTTTTAGCCCCGAACGGATCCCAAAAATGGCATTCATCATTTTCGTCTGCATTCTATTTCTTATCTTATTTTTCACAAGATTCATCTAGCTAAAAATTCTTTCAACTTCTGTATTTGAATGAGGATACAAAACATTCTTTAAGATAGTACTACACTTCGATCTCTTAATCGATGTAATTGATGGCATTTTGCTATCAGTGAAGCGTGCCTTGCATAAATCGTTCAAGTGATCGCAAGTTGACACTGAAGTATGCTCTGCTATAAACAATGCCATACGTCCTTTTGCAATCTGAACTTCACTTGATTTTCTTAAAGGCTGAAACGGTATTGTAAACTGTCTGGCACTGGCTTAAGCGGCATTTGCCCTGTGTGTGTGTGATTTTTTTTTCTTTTTCCGTGAGCTTTCAAGTCACATAACTTATGACACAAGCACGCACTAACAAAATTTACAAGCAGGCACACTTTCACCACTTCCCTTCTTTTTCAGTTAACCAATGTTTTAAATATTCATCTTGAATCCACTCCCTTAAAAATTTCTGTGTATATTTAGTCTTTGGCATTTTGAATTTAGATTCAATATACCTCTAGCCTATAGCAGTCGCGATAGTCAACCTTAACTTACAAAGACTGGTTTGCGTTGGTCCGATTACACTAAAAATCGGTCAACGTTGGTTGGCAGGGATAAAACAATCTTCAGTTGGAATCATGAGTGATGCCTGTATGGTATGTTAGTAGGCAACTTTGTAGCAACTGGTACTTGGAAATACAAGAGTCAAGTTTCGAAAATTCTACTGCAATTTGATTTTTGTGAATTGAATTGGATTAACAATTAATGAGAACATGTTTTAGGGGAAAAAAAATCCAGAAAACCGCTAAAATTTTTCTTACAAAGCTAAACTTTTCCGCTAGCCGCTAAACTCATTTCTTTCCCGCTAGATTGAAGCAAAAATATCCAGATCTAGCGGGAAAACCGCTAAAATGGCAACTCCGGGAGAATAGAAAATCGCTTGTATCACCAGGAAAGACGCGAAAATACACCTCTTTTTTTGTGACTGGTAATGTTCACTGATACTTTCTGTTACTTTCTGAATAGTTTATTTTAAAAGTTACATGAGACTACAAGTAGAAATACAACAAAAGCAGTTTTACATATAAGCATGTAAGTGTGAGACGATGCACACACAAACCATCCAGGCCCCTCTTTTGTTTTTTTAATGTGCTGTTAATATATCACTTAGTACATCTGTCACAAATCCAAGTTTCATTTAATAATGTTTTGGCACCTTTATTACCACACACTGGATGATACCATGTATCACATTCTGGGCATTGCACTAATTTGTCAAAATAAAAATTTGGTCGATTGCATGGACAATCCATTTCAATTTTATGATGCGTGCTTTTCACCTGAATTGGTGATTTTCTGGAAATTTTTGGAAAAGGTTCAAATTTTTTTCTTTCTAAACATTTTATTAAGTGTGGTCTCATCTGGCTTTCATCATAGATCCATGGACTAGTTCCATCCTTTAATAATGATTTTAAATTGTTACAGCCAAATTCTACAGCATTAGCAATAGCATACACTCCACAGTCATTATTATTGGTCTGCAACACTGGACTGTAACTGTAAATATGGTATTCAGTTGCTACTGATTCAGGAGAACAGTATAGTTGTAAGATTTGGATTTCTGTTGCTGATGTTAATGAATGTTGGGTAGCACGCATGCTGTCTATGATGTATGCATTATTGTCATTGGTTTTCACAGAGAGAATCCAGTGGCTGTGGCCATTATACTGTATTTGCATTGATGGTCCATTTTCAACATATTTGAACCCCCCCTCAGGACCTAACTTCCACTGATTGTCTTTATACACAGGGCATTTTATTGTCTCTTCCATGCCTGCAATGTGTGGGAATTGTCTTTTCATGATAGTGTGAGCAGCAAATATGTGAATGTCATTCAGCCAACCATCTCTTTCAATTAAAGTTTTGTCCTGAATTTTTAAATCTGGGTCTCTAATCCACAACCGTGTGGCACGTTTTTCTTTGACAGGTGAATCTGAAATGACAATAGTCTCTAATTTAGATTTTTGCTTACTTTTCCCATCAACTTCAGTTGGTGATATTTTACTTGTTTTATCAGCAAATAAACATCTCTTAACTGAACTTGACAGTTGTTTGCGTTTTCTGCTGGTTGTTTTTGGAAGATTTAGATCATTCTTTTCAGCGGATTTAGTTTTTTTATTTTGGGTATCTGAACTAGTTAAATCGGGCAATTTTTCATCTGGTGTTTTTGGTACTGCTGAAAATTTCTGTTCCAAAAAGTTGTTACAATTTACTGGATTGGTTTCAGAAGCTATATTTACACCAATAGATGGAGATTCTATATCTCCAGTTTCACCTAGCATATCATTTTTCCCTGTGGAATCAAATGACTGTCTACTCACTGATTTAGTCCTATTTAAGCTCAACCTGAGTTGCACCCTTTTCTTATTGGATTTTTTCAAAATTGATTTAGGTGGTTTGACTGATTCTGAAGCTTTGGTTGATTGTTCAGGGGAAATTGTCATCGGTTTTGTTTGGACTTTCTCAGGCTGGAGATTCAATGTAGGGGATGGCATATTAGAAATTTCAGCCAGAAATTCTTGTTCAAGGGAATTTTCGCCAGGCATGTTACAATTTTCTGTGGGAGAGTCTAGTTCAAGAGGAATTTCACTTATGTCATTGTTTAATGGATTGTTAACTACTGTTGCTGTTTTGGGGGTGGACGATGTTAAAGTTGCTTCAGAATCTGGAGCAGCACAAAATGAATATTTATAGTCATATTTACGAGGTTGTTTTTTACCTGTTTTTTTGTCAGATCTTTTTTTACTTTTCTTATTCAAAAGTGAAAGGTTAACTGGTTTAATTTTCTCTGTAATTTCCATTCCTACGCTCTTTTTAGCAGCTAATATATGGCAGCACACATTTGTTGCTGAACACTGACAGGTTGCTTTAGGGAAGAGTTTGACTGCAAAATGATCCCCTTTTGGATCTTGTACCATGAAGGATCCCATATCAGAAACCAATCTTATCATTTGTTTATCTATAATCATTTGAGCTATAGCTATCTTAGACATACTCTTTTGAACAAATTCCAATTTCTGTTTGGTTTCTTTATCTGTATTAACTTCTGCATTGTCAATAGATTTTATACTCACTACACTACCTAAGTCATCATCACTACTATGTACTGCAGTCAAGGGCAATTCAGATTTTGGATTCAGTGTGTCATCATTATTAGTACAGAAATTACTGATGCTAGCCTTAACTTTATCAACAATGTCCGCTGGGGCACATGATTCAGTGGGAAATTCAGTTTCATCAGGGTTTTGTGCAGCTCCCAAATACTCAGGTTTTAATTTAAAATTTCCAAGATTGCAGCGCCCACGCAGTATTTCCCGCCAGTAATAATTTTGAAGGTAGTAAAAACAAAGTGTCATAATGTCTGCTGGTGCCTCTTTCCATTTGCGCAGTCTTTTTATTACTGTGTTAAATGTTTCTGCTCCATTGTTTGTTATGCCTGAAAAAGGATTGTACACATTATGCTCTTCTAACACATAACGCACTGAATGTTGTAGGATGTCTTCACGCAAATATTTGTTAAAGTATGTGACTGCACTTTCACTCCAGTTAATAAGTGATTCATTGGTATTTTTCTCAAATGCTTCAAATGATTCACTGTGTAGAATTTTATTTAGATGAGAAAAGTAAATTGGAATTTCTTCTTTTTTAGCACCATTTTCTACTAACATTCTTTTAAAATCTTGTTTTATGTGATTCCAGCAATGTAAAACTTTGATGTTTGGCAAAACATTTCGAAAAGCATTTGCAATACCCCTCTCCTTATCAACTACAACTGGAATTTTGCATTTTTTGAGGTTAGGAACTCGCCTTGACAGTGAACGTAAGAAATCCTCATGAACATATTCCTGCTTTTTTCCATGTAACATAAATGTTAATGGAATGAAAGGTTGTGATTCAAACAAAATATGTCGAAAGCATACAGGTGTTATATAAAAATTTCCTAAATTGAAAGTTGTGTCATATACCAGATATATCTGATCTTCTGATTTTGTGATCACTAACTTGTTGAAATCTGCCAAAATATCATTGTTTGCCATGTATATTGTTAATTCTGGGTAAGTGATTATCTTGTGTACAAAATCTTTTAATTCATGTGCTATCAAATTTGTGTTGTAATAATCATCATGGGTTATTTTCCTATTCTGTGATTCTGTTCTAACGGTATTTTTTACTTGGGTGTGGTTCCTTGGTTTTAAAACAGCCTCATGCTCACCATTTAGGGGCTCATTAACAAGTTTCTGGTAAGTATTGCTTGGTGGCTCTTCGAAATCTTTTTTAATTTTTTGCAAAACTGAACCACATGTTCGTATATAATTTCTGGTCTGTTTTTTTGAGTTTTTGTGAGGTGCTGGTTCATATTCTGTGTGGTCACCTAAGTAATGTATTAAGACTAAATAGGGATTTCCCACTAACCACCACCCTATCCTGACAAATGTACCCTCCTTACTCATTTTGTGATACTGTTTCTTAATTGTTGCAGTTTGCCCTTTACCCTGGGGATACTTTTGCATACCATTGTTCAGTTTCCAAGTGTACTGGTCACATCTCCAATCA
>NC_090730.1:91804963-91809963 GCF_036898095.1 Palaemon carinicauda | reverse complement strand
TATTCATGCATATTATGCTAACACTGAAGATCTCAAATATAAGCTCTTCCCTGCAAAGCGCACGTTAGAAAAACGCTACAGGGACGTAAGTGATAATGGAAGACATAAACCATTGTTACACTTACTGAAAACATTTAATCCATATGAGGAGGCATTTCTGTAAGGCTACCTATGTCGTTGGCTTCAGCGGAGAAAAGCTTATCTGCTCTAAAAATTTTAAATGCAATGGGCAATGTCAGATTAAACAATCTTGCTCTGTTGTCAACTGAAAGTATGAAGGTTAAAAGACTAAATTTAGGAGGATTTTTAGGTAGGTTTAGAGAAAATCACGGGAACAGAAGAATATTGTAAAAATGTGTCATGTTGCAGTGGTCTGTTTCTTCATCATATGTAATGCATATCAAGCATATATATATATATATATATATATATATATATATATATATATATATATATATATATATATATATATCATATCATATACACATATATACACACATATACACACACACACACTATATATATATATATATATATATATATATATATATATATATATATATATATATATATATATATATATACTGTATATATATATATATATATATATATATATATATATATATATATATATATATATACATATATATATGCATATATATATATATATATATATATATATATGTATACACACACAATATATATAAATATATATATATATATATATATATATATATATATATATATATATTATATATATATATATATATATATATATAATTTCATTAATCCATTATTTTTTTATGAGTACCTATTACATAATATTCTTATGAAAGTTATTTTTTTTCTTGTATTTCCATTATTACATTTTACAATTTCTATAGATAGAGGAAATGCAGGAATTAATGCATTTTGCATAGCCTACTACATGTTTTTAAGTTATCTGTAATTCTTCTCATTTTGTGATTACGTATAATTATAATGTACCTGATTTCTAAATCTCTGTTTTACTTAATGCAATATAATAGAATCACAGATACCTGTATAATGCGTGAATATCCACCGCTGATCTCAGCATATGTCCAAATACCCTTCTCATGTGGCTTCAGAATGCTTCTGAAATTGGCATTTATACGATCGCTCTAATATCCTAGTGCCCTCCCATAATCAGCTGTGCCCTGTAGGTGCCCACCTAGGAGGATTACCCACCTAGGAGGATTAATTTTTCCTCCAAGGTGCCCACCCTCTGACAAACTTCTAGCTACGCCACTGCGAGCAAGGCCCCAGAGTAGCCAAATATTACTCTCTCAAACGCTACTCACGCCACACCAGACGGCTCTCTCAGTCAGCTAGCTCCGCCCACTCTTTGTCCCCGAAATAAAAAAAAAAAGATAACATCCTATCACTAGGCCCTTGCAAAATTTCCAAAGCATGTGGTAGAGAATTTTCCAAAGCATATGTTACTGAGCATTCTCTCTCAAACATGACACAATCCCTCATAAGATACAAAAGAAAATTACATTAGCCATTGTTCATATCTCGCACAAATCCCACAACACTCAAATAGTTACATAAGACATCGTAACAAACATAAGTGAAACAAAAAGTTAATTCTTAAAAATAACGTAAATTTACATATACTAACTTGAATAAAGAATAAAATGAAATTAACGACGAAGGTCTTACGTAATTTACACTCTCTCAGGCTTCTTCCTTCTATTCCACCATCATCTTCAATTTGATCAAATTCTTCTACACTGCAATTCGTTAAATCTCAGCCTCTACATCCTTTTCTACTTATATGCCTTCAATTTGAGGGTCAACCAGTCTTTGCTTCGTTAAAAATTCTTCCTCAGTTTCTTCCAACAGTTCACGAGCTTCCACAACATTCTTGTACGACAACTTTCCCAAGTTTATCAACGCTTCTAAGGCTAGACACTTGATTTGGGTTTATTCATCCCACTCGTCGCATGGCCGCCGCATGCCCTTAAGGTAGAGAGCCACTGAGCTTTAGTTACATTAGCTTCTGACAATTCCTGAACACTTGCGTATTCAAAAACTCTTGGATATTAAACTGTGCCATCTTGTAATTTAAATATATTAAATTCTTATCCAAAAAAATATCCAAAATTAACACAAAATCTTATCAACACTGAATTTGTTCAAAACTTCAATCAAAACATGGCCCTGTTATCAACAATATTTAAAACAGACTCGCTCGATCCACCAAAAGGTCTGGGCACCAAAAATATATTATACTATGTCTTGTAACTGGGAACTAAGCATATAATATCATATATACTACTACTGACAAGTTAATCAACCTCTCGAAATCCACACTCACTTGTTTGCTTTTACATTAAAACTGTTACACTTTAATATATCAATACGTGAATTCTGAGGCAGTTAAATAACTCCCAGAGAGCAATATATAAAACACTGAATATCCAAAGGTCTCATAAGGGGACCGTCCGCCATGTCCGCCATTTTTTTTTCTAATGGTCCAAAATGCATCATTTCTAAATATGTTTTAGACATATATAATACCTTCGTCATATAAAAATTTCAAGTCAATTGATCAAAAACTCTTTGATTTATTAGCAGAATCGTGATTTTTAAAAAAAAATATATACATTTTTCTTCACTTATATGGCACCAATTGTATTGAACTTATACTATAAAAACTACTTTATAAACCAAATAATTCTATGAGACAGATTTTTTATTTTCCTTTTTGTTTCTTTTTTATGAATTTTTATTTTTTCCCTCGTCTAGATGCAAAATAATCGTGAAAAAGAAAGTAGAAAGCAAATACAAAATCTGTCTCACAAATTTGTGGCATTTTTATTCCTCTTTTCAATATCTTTCTCTCTAAAATCGAACAATAAATGAGTGAGAAAAAATGTACCTAAGTGTAAATAAGTATGTTTTTGAGTTATGAGCTCCCAAAGATTTACAACAAATTTTCGCTTCTTTTCTTGAAGAAATCAAGATGATAACTTTTATTATTCATTCCTACATAAACGCACCCTAAACGAGGTATTTAAACCCTAAGTTTACTATTACACTTGGCGTAAGGATATCATGAGTTGCCAGCGCTCTCTCAATATTGCCAGTGTTTTTAGTTAGTATGTTTCAGCTTTGTACTCTTATTTATGTTTCCCTCTCTTCTTGGCTCTTTCTTCTTTTTCTCTGCATACTTTTTGTTCTTTCTATGTCCTTAGGTAACATTGGCCTTGCTATAAAGTTCCCAGGGATGTTGTGAAAACACAATGTACATACGGACTACAAGTAACCAAACATATGCATTATAACTTCTATATGAATTTGGAAACTCTGGCTGCTGTTCTCGTAGTTTTTGTTCATCTACCCTCTACCAGTACCTTCCATTTCTGCCAGACGTACGAGATTTCGAAACATAAGTGAAGAAATTGCTATTTGTGTGCAAAAATAAACACACAAAGACGATTCTGTCAAACTCATTCATGCAGACGACACAGTAAGAATGACGTCATCATTTAGAGACCTCTATATCTTCATTCTTGTTTCCCTCTCCTTGGTTCTCTTTTATTGTTCTCTGCTTACTTTTTGTTCTTTATATGACCTTAGGTAACATTGGGCTTGCTATAAAGTTCCCGAGGACCGTGTGAAAACATAATGTACATACGAACTACAAGTAAACAAACACATGCGTTATAACTTCTATACGTCTTTGGAAACTCTGGCTGCTGTTCTCGTAGCTCGCAGTTTTCGTCCATCTACCCTCTACCAATGCCTTCCATTTCTGTGAGACGTACAAGATTTCGAAACATAAGTGAAAGAATCGCTATATATATGCAAAAATAAACACACAAAGATGATTTTGTCAATCTCAGTCATGCAGACGACCCAGTAAGGATGACGTCATCACTTATAGACCGCTATATCTTCATTATTTGTACAAATAATTGTCTGAAACTTCTGGAGAGCATGAACGATATGTTCATGCATACACAGAAGCAATAAAACGATTTTCGATTTCTGAAAGTTGGTATGTCAAAACACCTTTGTACACTCAAAACTAAACTGGATAATTACACTTGTGTATTATTTAAAACTTACCGTAGTTCTTAACAGGATATGAGCGGAATCTGATTCTAAATGATTGTGATTGGAATATTACCCTCTTTACAAAAATTAATATATTCTATATCAACTACAACTCATTGAAAAGAATTTACATAATAACAAAATAAATCACTTGTATCATTAAGTCTGAACAAAACTTAGATTAAGACAAAAATGATACGATCTGAAAATTACATATGAACTTGACTTGAACTATTAAATCTGAATAAACCTTCGACTAAAACAAAAGAAATGATGCAATGTAAATTATACAAAACCTTGAAATTAAATCTGAATAATACAATATGCATGTTTGATACTTGATGAAAATAGATAACCAGATCACATTACAAAATCTATCCTTCCTTCAGGGTCGTTTACAAAACTTTACAGAATACCAACACTCGCCCTAATACAATGAATTCAAAATCACCATTTCGTCTTACATATCTTTTTGACATTGCTATGGGGAACAGAGTCATTTGGGAGAGGACACACTATACATACTGAACACTTTAAAAACATTACACTGGATTGTGTTTGAGAGCAAGAGGTGAGATGACAATCTTAAGGCTGTTAATCTCTATCTCTATCTCTGTAAACATGGTGTCCCCTTTTTATATGAAATTCAACAACTTCCAGTAGCTTCCTGGACTGAGGTCTGGAAGAGTGGGGGACGAGCAAGACCCCAGAGTTGCCAAATATTACTCTCTCAAACGCTATTCATGCCACACCAGATGGCTCTCTCAGTCAGCTAGCTCCGCCCACTCTTTGTCCCCGAAATAAAAAAAAGATAACATCCTATCACCAGGCCTTCGCGATATTTCCAAAGCATGTGGTAGAGAATATTCCAAAGCGCATATTACTGAACATTCTCTCTCAAACATGATGCA
>NC_090730.1:91757463-91799963 GCF_036898095.1 Palaemon carinicauda | reverse complement strand
AGAAGACAATTTGTCACTGGGCTAGAGGCTTCCAGAAGAGCTCTCAACAAGGTGCCCCTTATCTTCCTTCTATGGACCTTAAGTACCTCCTCTTTCCCAAGGCCGACGTGACAGCTGTTTTTGGTCACCAGTTACTGGTGGTTCAATTCCCTTCAGTACCAGTAGATCATGCGGATCATAAAGTTCGGGACGTTCTGGAAGACATGAGCCTAAATGCCGACAACGTGTCGACAACTTCCGTGTCGTCAGAGAGAGAGAGGATCCTCCTGTCCACGGAAGCCTCGGAGGAGTCATTGGATGTACATCGGGTGAGTACAATTCCCAATACTTCTTTAGCTTGTTCCCCCATCCCTGCTGCTCAGGCCCCAGCTTCTACTTCGACCCCTGTCCCTATGCCGGAGAAACCTTTGTTTCCAGGTCAAATGGAATTCATGGTATCCATTAAAGCTTTCATAGAAAACCTAAATTCCAAACATGAGCGTTCTCAAGTTGACCTAATGGTGAATATAGAAGCTTTAAAAAAAAGGCACTTACTTCTAAGGCTCCCCCAGCTTCGAGCCTATCTGAATGCACAGTTAAGAACCCTTGGCATTATGCTGAGCATATTGGAAACTATTCCAATTTTGATCTCTTCCCTGTCTTAGCAAAGACACACCTGACCATGTTCTATAGAGATCTCCATGCTTTCTCCCTAGCCAGAAGAGCATGTAGAGAATACGTCCTAGCTGCAGCGACGATCAGCCATGAACCTAGAAAACTGATCGACTTCAATATCTGGGGGAGAGACCTCTTCCCCAAGAAATTGATTAAGTAAGTCATAGACAAAGTGGCTCCGGAAAATAAGAGGCTTACAGAAGAGTGGGGTATGTCCTCTAAAAGAAAATTTACCCCCGGAATCGGACCTCAACCCAAGGGCAAGAAGCCTGGAAGACACTTTGAGGAAAAGAAATCCTTTGCTGTCGGGACAGCCTCAGTTGCCACCATTCCTCAGACTATGTACGCGGTTCCCCAACAGTATGTATCACAGTCTCCAGCCTTCAGCCCTGTGTATGAGAGAGCCACCACTACATTTCATCCTGCAAGAGCTCAAAAGAAGAGCTCCAGCGGCAAGGAAGGTCTGGAAGGGGCGGTCAGTCTAGAGGCTGAGGAAGTAGAGGCAAGGCGATTTTCTGTACATATCCTTATGATTTGGACACTTGAGAAGATCTGCAACATACTTTTACTGTTGGAAAACAAGATAAAGACATCAGAGGCAAGCAGTTTAATGAAAAACTGCCTAGAATTCCCGAATTCCTATTAAAAAATCAAAGGTGATTTTTTCCTTTTATGTCATGAGTTACTATTTTACTACTCTGTTACATAATTTTGGTGTCTGAAAACTTCGGTTTTTTGTAAATGTCTTCTACTTTATATGATGTTACATTTATGAATCTTTGGAAACAATAAAAGATTACTGTTATCTTTTTGTTTCCTTTCATTGGATCTACTCTACAAAATAAAAGTAGTGTACCTCAATCTTTAACACTCCTTTTATAGACTTCTGTCTTTTCATCTAATAGAGACAAAGATCTTATTCACAGTGAGTGCTATTGATTTCCTTTGCTCCTATTTTTAAATACATATCGCTTGCGCTCATAGTTTGGTACCATAGTTACTAATGCTAAGAGAAGTATAGTTGTGTCTATGAGATGTAAGGGGTTAAAACTCTCCTGGCCACAACTGAGAATAATAATTCTCTGGTACATTTCCATGAGGACGACATGGCTCGAGCCAAAAAAACGGATTTTGACATAGGAAAAATCTATTTTTGGGTGAGATAGCCATGCTATCCTGATGGCCCGTCTGTTACTTTTCATCCCCTCCCAATTCTCACTATGAAGCCTTGAGTCTTGTGATGGCTGCCCCTGGAATGGTTCTAAAGGAAACGTGTTAGTTGTAGCACATTGATATAGGGATTATAACGGCTCTCTTGCCCACGTATCCTACCTTATCCAACATCCTTTGAGATAAGGTTTTCTCTATTCAGGAAAGATAGCTATGGCTTGTGATCAACACATCCTGATTTGTACACGATATCTCTCAGGATATTCCCTTCAGAGGTTAGAACTCCGTAATGTCTCTAAAGTGAAATTCTCTGGTATATCACTCGCAGAAATATCACAAGTAGAGAGTTACCATTGAGGAACTTCCATCAGGGCTATCTCATCCAAAAATAGGTTTTTTCTATGTCAAAATCCGTTTTATACATATATATATATATATATATATATATATATATATATATATATATATATATATATATATATATATATACAGTATATATATATGTATAAATATGTATGTATATAAATACAGATATAGATATAGATATAGATATAGATATAGATGTAGATATATATATATATATATATATATATATATATATATATATATATATATATATATATATATATATATATGTATGTATATATATATATATATATATATATATATATATATATACTCTTAAAAAGCTGGTCTAGTGTAGAGTAAATAAAATAGTATATTCATGATTTTATATATCATTTTTGCTTTGAAGAGATGAATAGCCATCCTGTAAAATTTGTTCCTTGCGTGTAGACGTAAGTTTATTATGTAAATTACGTAAAACTTTCATCGTTAATTTCATTGTATTCTTTATTCAAGTCAGTGTATGTAAATTTACGTTATTTTTAAGAATTAACTTTTTACTCCACATATGTTTGTTATAAAGTCTTACGTAAAATTTTTGAGAGGGTTATGTGACCATATAAGATAGGAACAAGGGCTTCTGTAATGTTTATTTTATATTCTTATGAGGTATTGCGCTATGTTTGTGAGAGAATATGCAATATGCCACGTGCTTTGGAAAATTCGCGAAAAACTTAGTGATAGGATGTTATCCTTTTTTTTCGGGGTAAAAGGGTGGACGGAGCTAGCTGACAGAGATTAACCCCGCTGAGAGTGATAGTTTCCCAGGAAACCCAGGATCCGCCTCCCTGTTTCGTGAGTAAGCGTTCAAGAGAGCAATACTTGGTAAATCTGAAGCCTTGCCCAGCCCCCACGCTTCCAGATCTCGCTCTCCTGAAACATTCTCGAAGTAGCTAACTCTCTTATATAAGGCGACCCATAGGGTTGCATAGGCAGATTGAGTTTTACAGCCTTAAGATCTCCATCTCCCCTCTCTCTCAATCTCGCACGCAGCTCGGTGTATTGTTTTAAAAGTGTTCAGTGAAAAAACAAAGTTTAGGTGTAACAAATTTTTGTAATCATAGTGAGTACTTATAAAAATTCTCTTAGAGGTTTGGTAAATGGCCCTGCAGGAAGGTGATAGGTCCTAGTATTGTGATCTGGTTATCTATTTTCATTAAGTGTCAAACTTAAATTTTATATTCAGATTTAATTTCAAGTGAAACAAGTGACTGTATAGTTTTCATAAGTATTTATTTTGTCCTAGTCTATTGTTTATTCATTTTTAACATTTAAAGTCAATTAATTATATAATTTTCATATCATAATATTTTGGTCTTAATCTAAGTTTTGTTCAGACTTGATATTTCGAGTGATTTATTTATTTTATGTAAATTCTTGCAAAGTGTTGTAATCTAATAGAATATATTTATTTTTGTAAAAAGTGTTATTCCAATCCCCAGTGTTTAAAGTAGTATTTGCTCGTATCCTGTTAAAGAATCGTAGTAAGAGTTTGGTTTGAATACGTCTCAATAATAATTACCCATTTTGTTTTATGTGTACTTAAGTGACCTTTGGATATTCAGTGTTGTATATATTACTGTCTGGGAGTTATATAACTGTCTCAGAGTTTGTGTATTAATATTTCCAAGTGTAGCTTGCCAGCCATAATGTATATTGTAATATATATGTTTGGTTCCCAGATACAAGCTATCGTATAATAATATAATATATATTTATATATATATATATATATATATATATATATATACATATATATACTGTATATATATACATATATAAACATATGTAGCCTATATATATATATATATATATATATATATATATATATATATATATATGTATATATATATATATATATATATATATATATATATATATATATATATATATATATTCTGTATATATATATATATATATATATATATATATATATATATACAGTATATCATCATCATCATCAACCGTTACTAGTCCACTACAGAGAACAAAGGCCTCAGACATGTCCTTCCACTTGCATCTGTTTATGGTCCTTCTGTGCCAGTCCGCGGACGCAAACTTCCTAAGTTCATCGATCCATTATCTTCTCTTCCTTCCTCTGCTTCTTTCATAATTTCTGGGGACCAATTCTGTTATTTTCAATGTTCATCTATTGTCTGCCATTCTCACTATATGCCCTGCCCATGTCCATTTCTTTTACTTACAAAATGTTAGAATATCCTCCACTTTAATTCGTTTTCGTATCCATGTAGCTCTTTTCCTGTCTCTTAGTGTAATTTCCATCATTATTCTTTCCATAGCTCTTTGACTTTCCATAGCTCTTTGTCTTGTAACTAGATCATGTTCTAAGGCTTTACTAAGGGTCCAAGTATCTGATACATGAGTTAATACTGGTAGGACCATCTGATTGAGATACTTTTCTTTTTAGAAAAAGTGGCATTTTATTTTTCATAATCTCATTTTGTTTACCAAATGCTCTCCATCCCATGTTATACCCCCTTTTAATTTCGGTCTTGTGTCCTGGGCAAACACTTACTGTCTGTCCTAATTATGTATATTATTACAACTCGTGAATTACGTAAATTCTCGACCTCCCAAACTCACACAATAGAAAAATACCCCAAAGTTCCGTGAATAATACACAACTCCCAGACGATAATATATATGAACACTGAATATCTAAAAGGTCTCTTTACGTTACACTAAGAAAAAAAACTGGATCATCACTTTAATTTTAAAAGGAACTATTATTATATCAACCTCTTACTTCAGTCTTTAGTCAGGGGATACAAGCAAAGTGTCTGTCATTCCAATTCTCTCGGGCTCTCTCGGGAGCTCCCTTCTTGCGTACTATTACGAGAAACCTCTTCTTCCATAAATAAATCTTCCAAGTTCATCGTTCCTTCGTTTCTTTGTCTTCTTCTGCACCCACTTTTTCGTCGTGCTCCTAGTCGTCACACAACTAGGAAAAAGATATGGGAAGTCCTTCTCAACTTCAGTCGTAGGACTATACTTCAGTGGTTTTTCCATTGCAAACGCCGCTCCACCAAGTATAGTTGTGTAGGATTTCCACTCCTTTGACAGCCAATGAATCCTTTACCACAAAATCAAAATGATCTGTCACCAACTTGCATGACAGTAATTAGGAGTAACTTCCTCTCCTCCTTTTCCCTTTTAAATAGCAGAATCTAGTGTGAGAGACTGCTCCACTATCGGGTGTACACCTCGTGTCACCACTGTGTCGCGCAATATCTTGACTGGGATCTGCTCACTCCCATCCAGAACAGCTAACATACCTTCATAGATATACGGTTTAAAGGAATCCACGCTGTTTGGGGTTGTCCTGTTCGTCATTTGAACGTTACCTGGCTAATTTTCCACGTCTACCTTTCCTGTTTGTTTCTTCGTCTTCATATTTTGTGGAGTTGAATTACCCTTAACCACTTGGGCAACTGCTTTTGGTTGGCTCGACCAACATTCCTTACTGATATGGCCTCTTTTTACAATACTTATAACAGACAATATTAATCTTCTGCACGTCTTTCACACCTCCTGAAGGAGGACGATTCGACAACTGTTGCTGTGGTACTATTGCATTCTGCTTTGGAATATAGTGGTACTTCTGCTGTAACTATTGAACTTGTTCCCATAGTTATTACTGAACTGGTTTGCATGGTTTGGCGAATACTTGACACTTGGTCGGAACAACGGGTGAAACTTCATACGGGTTTATGACTAATAATCTTATAATCTTCACTCAACAAAGTGGCTCTATCAAGTTTATTCACCTCTCTCTCTCAATTACATTCGAATATGTTCAGGGATTCCTCGTAAATATTGTTCAAGCATTGTCAGTTCTTCTAAATCAGCCATCTCTCTCTCTTTGGCAGCCTTTATCCATCTCTTAAAACATAGTCGAACCTTATAAGCGTAATCCAGGAAAGTCATTCTCTCGCCCTTTCCGCAAACTTCAGAATCTTTCATTATAGTATCCAGGGATCATCTGATACACTTGAAGCACAGTTCTCGTAACTTCTTGATACTCCTTCCTCTGGTCATGAGACAAGGCAAGATATGTACTGAGTCCTTTTCCAATAAGGACAATCTGAAATAACACAGACCATTTATCTTCTGGCCATTTCATCGTCGACGCGACATGTCGGGAGCTTCTTTTGTGAATTTCGGGATCAACCTCTGTGCCTTTGCCACATCAAACACAGGATCATGGATCGCAGGGGACACACCTGTCTAAGTTGACGACAACCATGCACGAGCATTCAACAGTTCCAATTCCCTGGAATGTCTTGCTTCTTCTCTCTCTCTTACTTCCTGTCTTGTAATTTCTCTTGCTTCCATTTCTCTTGCATGTCTTGCTTCTTCTCTCTCCTTTCTGCCCGTCTTGCAATTTCTCTTGTTTCCATTTCCCTTGCACGTCTTACAATCTCTCTTGACTCTTCTCTCTCTCTTTCTTCCCATTCCTCCTGTTCTGCCATTATCTTCAACTTAATCAAAGTTTCTTCCACTGCAATTCATCTAATCTCAGCCTCTACATGTTTTTTGCTTTCATTCCTTCACTTTTGGGTCAGCTGATACTTGCTTCCCTACGAATTCTGCTTCCCTACGAATTCTGCAGGTCGTGAGTTGCTGCAATATCTTCTTCTGGCTACTTTCCTGAGTTTATCAATGCTTCTAAGGTTAGACATTTGATTTGTGCTTTAATCATTCCACCAGTTGCATGGCCACCACATGCCATTAGAATAGCGAGCCACTGAGCTTTATTTACATTAGGTTCCAAATATTCCTGAACAATTGTGTTTTCCAAAAACTTTACATTTAATTGCGCCCTCTTGTACTTTACAAAAAACTATACCTCTCCAATAATATATCTTATCTATGCACAATCTTGTCAACACTAAACTGATCAAACCTTTAATCAAAACACGGCCCTGTTATCACAAATATTCAAGATAGACTCCAGGTCTGGGTAACAAAAAATATATATTACGACTAGCGAATAACGTAAATTCCCGAACTTTCAAACTCACCTGCTACATATTACATAATTTGATACACAATAGAAAAATACCTCAGAGCTATGAGAATAATATGCAACTCCCAGACAATAATATATATGAACACTGATTATCTGAAAAGTCTCTTAACGTTACACTCAAATCAAAAAGTGGGTCATTACTTTAATTTTAACGGGAACTATTCTTAGATCAACCTCTTTCTTCGGTTCTTTGTCAGGGGATACGAGCAAAGCACTGAGAAAAATATTGGTGATCGAAGTAATACAAACTTTACAAAAAAATAAATATATTCTATGATAATTAGCAATTCAAAATTAACACCAAAATTAAATCACTTGAAATACTAAATCTGAACTAGACCTTAGATTAGGACAAAAAAAAAATGATACTCTTAAAAAAATCACACAATAAATTTTTTCACTAGAATTTAATATACATAAAAATATTTAATTTTGACAATTAATGAATAAATGACACTTAAACACTTATGTCCTTTTGACTCACAGAAGATTGCCGAATAGTTAAGCTAAATAATTACACAGTGCCAGTTACAAATAATCTTCAATATAAATTTACTTATAATACTCACTTCACTTTGCTTCTAATCAGATACAAAATACACCAATGTTTCACGAAAACTGTACACTTTTGAGAGAAATCACTATTCACGTATGAGAGGAGGTTTTATGGGGTGGCTGGAGAGAGGGCTGGCAGATGTTGGCTGTTTCAAAGGAATAGGCTGGATCTCTTCTGCCTCCTATGCATTGCTATGTCCTATACATATTAACTTAATTCACTCAAGAAATTTCTAGTAAATCCTTCTCGTAGCGTGGGGGTATGGCTCTAGCGGTGTGAGGTTGCCAACTTAGTAATTTAAAGAAGGGGTACTAACGTTGCTTGCGAGGCCATTCTCTCTCAGCTAACGCCGCCCACCTCCTCCCATAACATTAAAAAAATATTGAATTTTAGTCTAGAATTTTCATGTCTCTTCCAACCATGTGGAAACATGATGCAATCCCTGGTGTTTGTCATACAGCATAACTTTTAACAAGATTAAATTACGTGAAACCAAAATTTAATTCTTTACAAATAATGTAAATTTACACATACGAAACTGAATGAAAATACAACTAAAGGTATGACGAAAGTCTTATGTAATTTACATACATTAGTTAATCCTACGAGAGTGGAACTCTTCTTACAAGCTGGCTATACATCTCTCAAAGAAAATATGTGAATAAAATATTCTATTTTCATGAAGACCAGCTTCGTAAGATTATTCATTAACAATTTCCAGAGACTCATTAATAACTCTTATTTGATGTCTCTGCATTTTCATGGGGCATTATCTTAGTTTTACTCATATTCATTTTCAGTACTATATTTCTGCTTTCTCTATTCAAATTACCTATCATCTTTTGTAATTACTCCCATGATTCACTAAACACAGCTATGTCATCTGTAAATCTTGAATTTTTAAGGTATTCCCCCATAAAATTAATTCCTCTATTTTCTTAATCTAAATTCTTAAAAACTTCTTGACATGCTAAGAATAATTTATGAGAGAGTGGGTCTCTCTTTCTAACTCCTTTCTTAATCCGAATTTTCTCACTGTCTTTAAACAGCTTTAGGATTACTTTACTTCCTGTATAGATATCTTCAAGTGTTATACATAAGATTCTTTTATTTATGGCTTTTTAAGGCCTTTCATTACTGCTGATGTATTGACAGAATTAAAAGATTTCTCATAGTCTTTAAATGCCATACATAATGGTTTGTCATTCTCTGCTGATTTTTCTATTAGCTGGTTAAGTAGACGGATATGGTCAGTTGTTGAATACTGTTACATTCAACTATTTTACACGTAAATTATGCAAAGTCTACGCGACAAGTATATGAAACAATAGAAAAACATTAACAGCAAATGAAAATGATAGGCAGCAAACATAAAATATAACTATACACAAGCGGATCCAGGGGGGTGTCACGGGGGTTCAAAACACCCCTTTTTTAAGAAAAAAAATTACTGTTAAACTTAAGGTTTTCAAGAAAAAAAGTTCGACTGTTAATCTTGGGGTTCTCGAAAAAAGTTTGACTTAATCTTGGAATTTTTCAAGTTTGACTTAAATTCGGCATATTGATGGAAAATATTTATTTTATCAGTTCTTTTTATTTTCAGGCTTAATTCTTTAAGCTATTTTCTACAGTTTTTCCTGCGACACTGTTCCTGTCCAAAAGTCAAAAACTAGTTATCATTCAACATTTGAAAGTAAATCTATGATAATCACGAGCATTAGTGTCAAACCCATTTTAATCACAAATATGTAGAGTAGGGTCAATATGAACTCGTTTTGCCTTCAATGGACAGGTGGTTTAAGTTTATTTGTTTATTGTACAGTATTAACTCAGATATATCTATTTTCCTAAATATTCCCCTTATGTCTTTATTATCGACCCATATTTCATTTTAAATCATGAACTATTTATGGCTGAATTCATGAGAGTCGCGTATTTAGTGATTATATCATGAAAAGCCTTTTGTTGAAATTCTCTGAATTGTTTATCATGCGCAATAGACAAGGGTAATAGGGAGGCAGATATAATTGTTTACAGTAAGGCAGATATGCGAGAAATATTTAGTAAAAGGTAAGGAGGTGTATGTTGCGTTTATGGATCTGGAGAAAGCGTATGATAGAGTTGATAGGGAAGCAATGTGGAATGTGATGAGGTTATATGGAGTTGGTGGAAAGTTGTTGCAAGCAGTGAAAAGTTTCTACAAAGGTAGTAAAGCATGTGTTAGGATAGGAAATGAAGTGAGTGATTGGTTTCCGGTGAGAGTGGGGCTGAGACAGGGATGTGTGATGTCACCATGGTTGTTTAACTTGTTTGTTGATGGAGTGGTGAGAGAGGTGAATGCTCGAGTGCTTGGACGAGGATTAAAACTGGTAGACGAGAATGACCATGAATGGGAGGTAAATCAGTTGTTGTTTGCGGATGATACTGTAGTGGTTGCAGACACAGAAGAGAAACTTGGCCGATTAGTGACAGAATTTGGAAGAGTGTGTGAGAGAAGGAAGTTGAGAGTTAATGTGGGTAAGAGTAAGGTTATGAGATGTACGAGAAGGGAAGGTGGTGCAAGGTTGAATGTCATGTTGAATGGAGAGTTACTTGAGGAAGTGGATCAGTTTAAGTACTCGGGGTCTGTTGTTGCAGCAAATGGTGGAGTGGAAGCAGATGTACGTCAGAGAGTGAATGAAGGTTGCAAAGTGTTGGGGGCAGTTAAGGGAGTAGTAAAAAATAGAGGGTTGGGCATGAATGTAAAAAGAGTTCTATATGAGAAAGTGATTGTACCAACTGTGATGTATGGATCGGAGTTGTGGGGAATGAAAGTGACGGAGAGACAGAAATTGAATGTGTTTGAGATGAAGTGTCTAAGGAGTATGGCTGGCGTATCTCGAGTAGATAGGGTTAGGAACGAAGAGGTGAGAGTGAGAACGGGTGTAAGAAATGAGTTAGCAGCTAGAGTGGATATGAATGTGTTGAGGTAGTTTGGCCATGTTGAGAGAATGGAAAATGGCTGTCTGCTAAAGAAGGTGATGAATGCAAGAGTTGATGGGAGAAGTACAAGAGGAAGGCCAAGGTTTGGGTGGATGGATGGAGTGAAGAAAGCTCTGGGTGATAGGAGGATAGATGTGAGAGAGGCAAGAGAGCGTGCTAGAAATAGGAATGAATGGCGAGCGATTGTGACGCAGTTCCGGTAGGCCCTGCTGCTTCCTCCGGTGCCTTAGATGACCGCGGAGGTAGCAGCAGTAAGGGATTCAGCATTATGAAGCTTCATCTGTGGTGGAAATGTGGGAGGTTGGGCTGTGGCACCCTAGCAGTACCAGCTGAACTCGGCTGAGTCCCTGGTTAGGCTGGAGGAACGTAGAGAGTAGAGGTCCCCTTTTTTGTTTTGTTTCTTGTTGTTGTCGGCTACCCCCCAAAAATTGGGGGAAGTGCCTTTGGTATATGGATGGATGGATATATATATATATATATATATATATATATATATATATATATATATATATATATATATATATATATATATATGTATATATATATATATATATATATATATGATTATTTATATAAAAATATATTGTTACAACTAGAGAATTATGTAAATTCCCCAGCTCCAAAAATCTAATGATTATATTACATAAGTCTCTTATACTTGAAAAATAGTACCTGTGCTCTGAGAATATTACGAATCTCCCAAACGGCAATATATATGAACACTGAATATCCAAAAGTCTCTTACATTACACTCAAAACAAAACTGGGTGAATATTTTATTTGAACTATTCTAAACCAATCTCTTACTTCGGTTCTTGGTAAGGGAATTGAAAGAAGTACTGAGAAAAATAGTGGTGATTGAAATAATACACACTTTACAAATATAAATATCTTCTATAAAGAGTTAACAGCAAATCACAAGAATTAACACCAAAAAATAAATCACTAAATATCAAATCTGAGCTAAACCTTAGACTAAGACAAAAAAAATGATACTCTATAAAAATTATGCAATTATTTGTTTCACTGGAAATGAATTTATTACAAATATTTAATTTTGAAAATTATAGAAAAAAAAACACTTAACAAACTTACGTCTTTTGGTTCACACGAGGTTACAGAACGGTTAAGCAAAATAAATACACTTCACTGTTTACCCTAATCTCACAGGGCCAGATACAAAAATTTATATAAAAATGTACTTACATTAACACACTACACTTGAATTATCATCTAATAATATCACTAACCTTTGAACAACACTATACACAATATATGTATGATAGAAATCTCTTTTCACATTTGAGAGGATACACACTTGAGAGAAGAGAGAGCTAGCAGATGTTGGCTCTTTCAAAGGGATAGGCTGGGTCTCTTCTGCTGCTTAAGCATTGATAGGTCCTATATATATTGACTTAATTCATCTAGGATTTCCTAGTAGATCATTCTCGTAGCGGGGGTAACATGGCTCTAGCGGCATAAGGTTGCCAACGTAATAATTTGAAGCGAACTCTACCCTCTTACCTTATGTAATATTAAAAAAAAAAAAAAAGAGCAAATCAAACTTGAGAATTTTCATGCACTTTCTAACGACGTGGACACATAGAAATAGCGTAATCTCTCGTGCTCTTACCTCGTGTTGGTCATACAGCATACCTAAACGAGTTACATAAGACTTCATAACAAAACTACATGAAATAAAAAGTTGATTCTTAAAAATAACATAAATTTACATATGCAAAACTGAATGAAAACACAATCAAATGAATGACGAAAGTCTTATGTAATTTACATACATTTACTTAAACCTATGAGAGTGGAACTCACCTTAGGAGCTGGCTATACATCTCTTAAATACACAAATAAAATACATAAATAAAATATTTACTCTTATGCCGAACCAGCTTCGTATACAGTTAGCTTATACAGTTAGCTTATCAAAACTATGATTGATGATAATGATTAAACTAGAATCCATTTTTCCTGGGACTATTAATTGTTTATTGACCACTTAAACTTTAAAGAAATTATAGTATAAAGCATCTCGAGGTGACATAATATTCTTTCCTACTAAAGTCGGAATGCTCAAAACCTAAAACAACACCCCATTCATATTTTAAGGCCTGTTCTTTGGAATCTATATATATATATTTTTTTTTTTTGTTCTTTTTCTCTTTTTTTCTTTTAGCCACCGTTTCTTACAACGGCACCATGGTCTTCTACTGTATGTATTTCTTTTACCCTTTAGAAATGCGTCAAATCCTTTTTCTTTTTTTGTAAGTTTCCTCCACTCGACTCACTTCGTCTCCTCTCCCAATCAAGGCCTCCTTATAACAATAGCCAGAAGGGAGGCGGTTCCATTCAGTGGTCAAAATGGAAGAAAAAACACTTGCTGCATTATTGAACCGGTCATTTTGGGCTCTCATTTTCTTTGTTCAGTCTCGCGCTCCACAAACTTTTATGTTCAAGTCTGTAAAAGATAAAGAAAAAAACCTAAGGCAATGTGGTGGAATCGTCAAAATAAACATTAGGTTAGGAGGTGGCGGGGTGGGGAAAGAGAAGCAGGTCCACTTGCATTGTTGGAATGCCCCCGGGACATAACAAACCCCCTTTTTTCCCGTTCTTCTTCTCTGATGACAGCCTTTTAAAAAAAGGGGGAGGATGCAAAGAGCATTTGGTTTTGTAATGGGATTTTTTGTCTTCTTTTGTCCTGAAATACCGCTCCAGGGCTTTATTCATCTGAATGCGCCTGTGCATCGGGAAAATAAAAGGAATGTCGCCGCTTTTATTCTTGAGAGCTAGTTGTATTTACATTCAATCCTGAAAGCTCGTTTCCATAATGCGCTGCTTGATACAGTCGCATTCTTTACCTGTGTTTTAGGACTCCCGGCCAACTTTCCCTTAATTTCTTCATATATTTAGACATTAGTTGACATTGAAATGTTGTTGTTTACTCAAATTATTCATCTAAATGGGATTTTGTAGAAGGCTTTAACGAGACACGATTTTAAACGAAAATTTAAGTACTTGAGAAATTAAGTTCATAGAGACGTTTCCATAAAATTCCTATTTTCAATGCAATGTTTTATAAATATTTTCTTTATAATTATCGCCATTTTATTTTTTCGGTTGAAGAAGCCACTCACCTTTGTGTTAATTTGCATTAGTTATGAAGGAAAAAGAACACAATTACATAGGCCTGTAGGAACGTGAACGGACAATGAGGTACCGGTGGAATTAATCCGCCAGGTGGCTCTGTGGTCACCTTGCATGGCTTGCAAGCCGAGGGTCAACATGGCTAATGCTCAACACGAGAATCCATACTTTAATTGATTGATTGATTGATTTAAAGTTTTCAGGCATACTTTAATAAAACCTTGTTAGGACTAAAGGAAATTCATCGTTAGAGAAAATTTAAAGTAGCAGGGAAAACGTGAAGCCAATGGCGTACTAAGTGGGTCCCTAGGGAGCGATCCGCCTTGAGTGACAGCTTGATAGGGAATCATAAAGGCTAATAGATTATATCCAATCCGTTTGATGTTTCCAAACATTATTATTATTATTATTATTATTATTATTATTATTATTATTATTATTATTATTATTATTATTATTATCATTATTATTATTCAGTGATTTTCTGAGGCAGAAATCACCCGTTTTCTTTATAAAATACGCTTATTGTAACAAGTGTGTCACATGTCTCCCTTAGGTAGGCTATGCTGTGCTTATTTCTTTGTCTTTTTGCTTATTTATTCACATTTGAATGCTGTGATTATGCTGAACTGTGCATAAAGTGATAGAGACGATGACTATATAGGTCAAAAGTGTAAAATTGCCCGGTAAAAGATAGATGGGAAATATACAACCATGTTAGGCGGTATATCTCAGAATCCATGTTAGCCAATGGTTATACTCTTATAAGTGGATGAGCAACCTAGTGGAGTAATGAGAGCTTTAGGTGTTTAGGAAATGACCCCCCCCCCCCCCCAAAAAAAAAAAAAAAAATCTTGATGAAGTCACTGACAGCAGGGTGACGGATTAGGTTTAAGGCGATAGACAAACTGTCTATTCGGCTTTTACTCCTGAAAACTGGCGGTTGATCTCACTAAAATTAGTATGGACCGGCAGGAATCACTTGCCTTAGTTAGATAGGCA
Source organism: Palaemon carinicauda (assembly GCF_036898095.1). NCBI lineage: Eukaryota > Metazoa > Arthropoda > Malacostraca > Decapoda > Palaemonidae > Palaemon > Palaemon carinicauda. Next base: position 91,784,985 of record NC_090730.1, on the reverse strand, counting down.
CTGCACATCAAAAGGAATTGGCTATCCTTTGATGTATGTAGCCAGTGAATCCTATATGGCATTAGTCAGTCATTGGAAAGAGAAGATGACAGAATGGACCCCAGTCCTGGCCATAGTGGGGTGTTAAGAATCTCCTGGTTTATAAATACTAAAAAAAAAAATTAAAAATTGGTAATTGGAATGTTAGAACCATGAATCAGATTGGAAAGTTACAGCAAGTGGAGGTTAATTTTTTAAATATAGTATGGATATCTTGACTCTAAGTGAAACACATTGTAAGGGGATTGGTAATGAAACTTTAGTCCATATAACATTATTACCATAGACATATAATTACGTATATATCAATACTTATATCTAGCGTAACCCTATATAGTGCCAATGTACTTATGCATACTATATAAAATAATTGTACCCTTCAGTGAATGGTAGCTTAGGTCTAAATGTTAATTTCACAGTGATGTTAAATATTCAGGATACATTCAGTTCTACATTAAGTGGTTAAAGTTTTTTATATAGCTTACAAATCTCTTTGCATATAAAGTTGTTTTCAAAGGTTTCTTTTATGAAACTGGACTCTATGATGTTTCTTTCCAATAAGTTATTTGAATGAACCAATTTCTTTGCACATGACCAATTAATACTGTGATTTTTATCTCTATTAATTGCACTCTTTGCCCATAGTTACGTGAATTAATTTTGAACGGTGGGATTCCTTTCCTGATAAGAAGAAATACAAAGATATAAATGACAGAATTAAGAGCATAGTCCTAAAAAACAGTAGCCTTCTTTTGATGATAAAGTGAGATATTTGCGTCCCATTTTTTATAACATGCAATTTTTTTAATAAACAAGCTTGATCTCTTTAGTAAAGAGATCAAAGTAGGTGAACGTAAAGAGTCTTTACGTTCCCCCATTTGCTCTTTGTGGTGTAATTTTTAAAATATTCATTGTGTAATAAACTAGTCTTTAATTTTTTTTTTATTTCTTCTATATATTTGATTTTTTTAAATAAATTTGCGAATGGATGTCAATGTTCCTGGTGGCAATATTCCAAGTGGGTGATTTTCCTCGGTGGAATAATCCAAGCGGCAATATTCCCAGTGGCGGTATTCCTAGCGCCATATAGGAAAGTGACAGAAATTTCTTACTTCAGTATTGTTCTAATTACTCCCTCAAAGACTTGCATAATGGTAAAACATTTTTATCAACACATATAACCTCTAAAGTTTCTATTTTGATATTAATGTTATATTCTGGTATGTTATAAGTATTGGCATTACTAAGATTAAATATCGCCGAGTAAGGATTTCAGGGGATAATCACATCTATTTACCTAATTAATCTTTGTTCGATACATGATGTCTTTTAACATAATGACATAGGAGTGAGTCCAGGGGAGTGATATCCGGTGAACAAGTGGCCAGGGAATTGGGCCATCCCATCCCACTTGTCTGGAAATGTTTGATTTAGAAACCAACGATCATGCGGTCCCCAATGTGGTGGTGCATCATCTTGCAAGAAAATGATGATCGGTTCAAGGCCATCTAGTTGTGGTGTCACATATTCAGTCAATAGGACAAAGTAAATGATTTCTCGTTGAAGAAAAATGGACTAATGATTTGATTGTGCATGATCCCACACCTCTCATTAACCTTTGGATTATTTTGGTGAAGTTCCTTCGCCACAGGGGGATCCCCAGATTCTCCCATTACTGGTGTAAGTTTCCCTGAAACATGAATTGATTCCTCGTCACTAAAACAAACTCGGTTGAGGAATGTTTCATTGTCAGAAATTCGTTCCATTATGTTGACTGCAAACTGTTTTCATAGTAGTTTATCACAAGTTTTTGTTGTAGAATTTTTGTTGCTGTTGAACGTGGTAACTGTAAGTATAGATGAACTGTGTAGGAGAACGACCAAAGGCTTGTCTTATAAGATCGATGTTTTCCTCAGATGTTCTTTGTTGTTGACTCCTCCCTTTATCCAACACTGTCCCTGTCTCCATAAATTTTTGCGCCATACACAAATTGATAGATCTCTTCCATACTGAGTTCTGTAGTTTTGCTAAATCTGGGTATCCAATAATGTTTCAATAAACTATAATGCTTATTGTGCTTCTCCTTAAGGAGTAGCTATTTTCAGGGGTTCATTTAACCATACCCTTTCACCACAGGGTATCTGAAATACACAAATGCAAGATGATTAAAAAACATTGATAACTGCTAGGTATATAGAACAAATTTTATTAAGATATCTCATAAATGGCTTTTGTTATATATTTTCTTAATTGCAAAAAGACTTTATGGACACCCTTTTATCATGGCTCCATAAGATTGTCATACATAGTCCTATTTTAAGAATCCACTTTTTCACACATTTAGAGGAATGCCAAAGTACCAGATAAGATGTCGTTGTGAGATATCGTAGTGAATGGCTTTTTTAACCCTCAAACTTTTCATTCTCTGGTATGGTATTTAGACATCCATTAAATTTGGATATCCAATAGTCCTTCTGTTATGAGTTTTCAATTCATAATTCATCATAATTTTCAGAAACCAATAACATTCACTAAATTATACAAAGAACGATCAAAGTTTAAGCTTATGTGTCAATATAAACTGCGTGCTAAATATAAGACTGTAATAACATTTAAGGATACATAACACACTGTTATATATACTCTAAATCTATGTATATTAAATGATAAAACTTGTGAAAAGGACTTCATATGCGATGTAAAATAAAACAATTAATGTATGTTGATGTAAAAATAAAACAATTCAAGACTGAAATATCGTTGTGTTCTGGAACGAGAGATCTAGACACTCCTTCAGCTCCAGAAAGAAGATTCAAGATCGAGTCACTGGCTCTCCGCCATGTTGCGTAATACTAGTCCTAGGAGCATCTAGTCGGTCAGGAACATTCTGGAGTATTGATCCCTCGTATATAAAGGATAGGTGACGAGCGAGAGGCAAGAGACCTGACTTAACACTACTCGTGATTGGAGACATTTCAGCTACATCCACTGTGACCTGGAATTTGTAACTGAACTTGCAATGATATAATATTTTGAAGATAAAGAAAATCCATCTGTCCATTATCAGAAGCCGTGTTCCTACTTATCAACCTTTTATATCTATAAGTGCGCAACGTCATCTGTCCCTCGCTGCATAGAAGTTTGTAAAGTTAACTCAAGACCTGCTTCGTCATAAGTATTCATGTATATTATTTTGTTTTGGTATGCCGTGAGTATTTCTGTGGATCTTGTGTAGAGCTGTAAATACTTATGTTAAATCCTAAATATAATTATATTTTAGGTATGCTAGCTATCATTTTCATTTGTTATTAATGCTTTCTTCAGGGCTGTATTATGGTGTTTGGAGGCCACTTTAGGCCCCCAGAAGCCAACTGTTCTAAGATGGTCTGAGATGCATTCTGAGCATTTTTTAAGATGGTCTGAGATTTATTCTGAGCCTTTTTGGGATACTTCTGGACAGGTTTTGGTGTGTGTCATTCAAGAACAAAATGGAGAAAAAAAAATATGAGGTTCTTACTTCCCAACGCTTTATTTTTTATTCTCTGTTAAAGCATGCACTCTAGCCAAAGTCTTTAAAAGTAATATCTTTAATATCTATTTAAACAACATACAATGGAGTGGAGAAACACACCATCTGATAACCAGAATATGAAGCAATTAGTGTATAATGGATATTGTTAAAGTAATTACACCACCTGAATCTTAAGTAACTGAAACTCACTCAAGACAGTTCTTGGACAGTTGGACTTTGTGAGCTTTCCTATTTGCAAAGTCATGTATGACATCATCAAAACTTATCTGTCGCAAAATGTCATGCTCACTGCTCATCAGTGTGAGGTGGTTGAGGGGTTCTTGTGCCACTGATGTGCGCAGCCTTTTCTTGATTAGCTTTAGCTTACGGAAGGATCGCTCTCCAGAGCAATTGCTCACCATAAGAAGAAGGTAGAGTCTAAGAACAGTATCTACATTAGGAAAAGTGTCTTAGACCCCTTTCTCTATAATTAACTTGTACAAGAAGTGTTCATGAGATATTTGGTCTGCCTTGCCATTTACAAATATCTTGGAAAATTCACTGAATTGGACAAGTTTTATGCCAAGGATCATGTCCAGGTCTTCACTGTATGTGTTCACAAGTTTTGCAGGAGCTTGCTCAATGTCAACAGCTTTCATGGCATCTAGACAGTGCAGGAAACTGAACAGGGAACATATTCTCGTATATGCGGCCAGTCGTTGTTTCAAAGAAACCACAAATTGGTCAATGAAAGGCAGAAAATTTTCAACTCGGAATTTCTCTGCAGGACATAGGGGTGCCTCTTTTTCTCCACGATAATCTAGTGGATTCATTCGCACACTTGGTGGACGATTGCGTATCAGAGTCTGCTTGTAAGCTGTTGTCCCTGATTTTTCTGCTCCTTTGGCTTCATATTCACTAAATAAATCACATTTGTCTTCAATGAACTTCTTCAGTGATGTTAATGCAGCAACTACAGTGTGGAGGTCAGCCTTTGGATCTTGTAATATGTGACTGGTGGCATTTACTCTGTCAAGCACTTCATGCCAGAACACTGCATATATCCCCATCTCAAGCTGGCACATCTGATCATACAAACCTTCACACCGAATTACATCTTTCACATCTTTGTCATTTTCAATTTTCATCAATGCCTCCTTAAATGATGAATAGCCTTGTTCAAGGGCTTTACTGGCATCAGCTCTGCATGACCACCGTGTTGTGATAACTCTTTTCGGTACAAGGACAGAGCTCCTAGCTGACTTGAGTGTTTCAGTCAGAACATGGTAACGATGTGTAGATGCAGTGAAGAAGACATATAATTTCTCAAGGAAATTAAAAAATTCCACAGCAGCTGCACAACATTCTGCTGAAGTTTTTCCGACCAAATTTAGAGAGTGTCCTGTGCAGGGAATCCACTTGACCAGTTTGTTTTCTGCCACCACTTTAGCTTGCAGACCATTCTATCTCCCACTTATGGCACTGGCATTATCATAAGACTGACCACAGCAGTTTTGTAGGTCGATGTCATGAGTGTTGAGAAACTCCATCAAACCATCAAACATCTCTTGTGCCCTGTGACCTTGGTTTGGCATATAAGTGATAAAGTGCTCAACTGCTTCTGTGAGCTCCATGAAGCAAAATATGACAGTAAATTGATCAACGTGGCCTTCATCTGGGGTGCTGTCTATAGAAATCGAATAATACTTTGATTTCTTCTAACGCAAGAGGATTTCATCCAAAACCTTCTTGCCCATTAGATGGATAACCTCATCACATATGGTTGAAGAAAGATAGCCCGTATGGCCCTGTCCACTATTTGCATGCTTTTGGATATGTTGCTTCAGAAAATCATCATATTCAGACAACAGCTCTAACACCCAAGGTAATTTCCATTATGAACGGATCCAATGATCTGATCATCACCTCTGATGGCTAGGCCTCGTTTACATAGAAATAAAAGCACGCTCACCAATCTTTTCAGAACACTCCGCCAATAATCCTCAGCTTGGACAAGTTGTGTCAACTCATGGTCAATTGTCCCTATTTCTGCCGTCCATATTGTCAGTGCCAGAACTGATTGGAGGTGATCTTTCGATGTTTCGTGGTCTGTGAGTCTAGCACTAGCATGCCTCCACTCATAGAATCCTCCATGTGTGAGCTGTGATCGTGGAGCTGACATAAGTTTGCAGACGTAGCAGTAGACACTTCCAGTGCTTGGAGAAAAACACAGTCACGATCGATTGATCACTTCCCCACTGTGCATGCGTCGTGCAAACATGCCAACTGGGCACTTGAACTTTTGTTTTCTCCTGTCTGTTGGTAGGACTTCTGGTCAATCAGTTTTTCGTCACAATGCTGCAAATCCTTTGAACCTTTCTTTATCCAGCAGTCACCACCGATTTACTCAGATGGTCAGGCCATTTACCAATGTCAGTGTCTGTACCAATGACATCTGCATCAATCACCATCTCATCATTAGTATCTTCTGATTTTTCTGGTGGCTTAGGGTGTTCATGCTGTGATTGCTGTTCATCTGAAGTCAGAGTTGAGGTCTCTTGTTGACTTTCTTTGTTCTGTTCAGATCCTACTGCATCAATGATTGCATCCTCGTCTTCTTTTTTTAAATGGTTTTGGAGTCTCCATGCTGGAATGTATGAAGTCTGTCATACGTGACATTTTTGCAAGTTCTTTTGCTTCTTTTTCCTTTTTCTCTTTGGCATGCTTTCTTTTTTTTTGCTCCACTGGCATGGGTACGGGCATCCCTGTGCCTGTCACCAAATCCACTCATGATGAACTCTGAAATTGAAAACAAAAGAAAAATAGTTTCTTACAGTAATACGAACTGCATCAATATGATACCCAGGAACAGATGTGGACAACACTAACCTGCTACAATGAAAGCCAGAACATAAGTGATTGTGTGAAATTTTGCTGAAGCCAAGGGTCAGAGCCAGGTCCAGTACGGAAAATAAACGAGAACCGTTATAACCGTACGAGTATCAATTATGAAACCATAGAAAACGTAAGAAAATTGGTTATAGCACTAACTTTTAAAAAGTAATTCAGACTATCATAGAAAGAGAAAAATTAAGGAAATCTATGTTTTGCTTTCTGGTGGTAAGTATACAGCACGGTCAATACCAATGTACTGGCCAGCAATACCTGCCTCTAATAAGGCTTGAGTCATGAGCAGAGCTGCCAAGCTCATATTACAGACTTTTGTCTTATTGTTTCTACACGATGAAGAACAAGATAAAGATAGGTTCATTTTGTTTATATTTGATTTGATTTGTTATCTATTTTTGTTTTGATTCATTTTTTTATTAATTTTTCTCTCTCCAAGCCCCCGAAATTATTTTCGTGGGGGCCCCCCTATGCACGGGCACCTTGTGCACAGTCCTATATGCGGCGCTGTAACTTTTCTTATTGTTTGATAAACTTTTCAGAGAGATTTTACATAATCTACGTCGTGTACAATAGTTGAACGTAACACGCATATACACACATACAAGGCTTTTTTCTCAAATCTACAAAATCTCTTGGATATTGTTTCATTGTTATACCACGGCTCATGCCCATACAGCAATCTCACCTAACTGATAAATAGCCTGATTTTTATATGTAATGTCAAGCGATTTGATTTCCAAATTTTGCTCAACCTAGTCATTGCCTGATTTTTTTTTTTTTTAATCTTCCATTAAACTCTACTTCTAAAGATCCTGCATTGAAGATCATAATTCCTAAATATTAAAATTATTCTTCCTTATTAATCCTTTCTCCTTCCAATGATATTTCATCTTCCATTGCATATTCCATTCTCATCATCTGTCTTTCTTCTATTTATCTTGAGCCTAACCTAACCTAATGTGACATTTCATGCATTCTGGTAACCAATCTTTGGAAGTCCTGTAGTGTTTTCCTAATAAGGACAGCATCATCAGCATACTCTAGGTTAGCTAATATCCTGTTAACAATCCGGTCCAATCCTTCTCCACCATCCCCAACTGTTCTATTCATTACAAAATCCATGAGGAGGATAAACAACATAGGTAACAACATATTCCCTTGGAGTACAGTATACAGTATATACAATATATATATATATATATATATATATATATATATATATATATATATATATATATATATATAGATATATATATCATGATCATCATTATCATCAGCTATTACTAGACCGCTGCAGAATAACCTCAGACATGTCCTTCCACTTGGTTATGTTTATCATCTTTCTATGCCAGTCCACACCCACAAACATTTCTAGTTCATCAATCTAACGTCTACTCTTCCTTCCCCTGTTTCTATTGCAATCTCTGGGGACCCATTCTGTTATTCTTTATGTCCATCTATTATCTGTCATTCTCATTATATGTCCTGCCCTTGTCCATTTTTTTTTCTTGCCTGTTGTTAGAATATCCTCTACTTTAATTTACTCTCGTAGGCCTATCCATGTTGCTCTATTTTCTGTCTCTTAGTGTTATTTCCATCATTATTCTTTCCATAACTCTTTGAGTTATAACTAGCTTTTGTCCTAAGGCTTTCCAAGGCTTCAAGTTTCTGATGCATAAGTTAGAACTGGCAGGACTATCAGATTATTTTTTAGAGAAAGTGGCATTTTACTTTTTATCATGTCATTTTGTTATCCATAAACTCTCCATCACATGATTATCGTTCTTTTAATTTTGATCTTGTGTACTGGGGGAAATGCTTACTGTGTGTCCTAAGTATGTATTAATTAACAATCTCTAGGGGTTCGTCCATAACTCTTATTTGTTGTCTCTGCATTTTCATTGAACATTATCTTAGATTTACTCATCTTCATTTTCAGTCCTACATTTTTTTCTCTATTCAAATCATCTATCAACTCTTGTAATTCCTTACATGATTCACTAAACACAACTATGTCATTAATATTAATTCCTACATTTTCCCAATCTAAATTCTTAAAAACTTCTTCTAGACATGCTGTGAATAATTTAGGAGAGATGGGGTCTCCCTATCAGACTCCTTTCTCAATCAAAATTTCCTCACTAATTTCTTATGTAGTTTCAGAATTTCTGTACTTTCTGTATAGCTATCTTCAAGTGTTCTAATATAAGATACATCTATCCCTTGTCTTTGATGGATTTTTATTACTGCTAAAGTTTTTACAAAACAAAAATCTTTTTCATAATTTATAAATACCATACATATTGGTTTGCCATACTCTGTTGATTTTTCCATTAGCTGGTTAATTACATGGAGATGGTCAGTGATTGAACACCAATTTCTAAAGCCTTCCTACTCTCCTGGTTGATTAAAGTCTAGCTGACTTTCTGCTCGGCCTAATATGATCTTTGCAAATATTCTTTTATATTACGGAGAGTAAACTTAATGGGCGTTAATTTTTGGGGGCTTTTGTGTCTCCCTTTTTGTGAGTTATTATAATTTTTCCAGCTTTTAGCTATTAAGCATTCTTGCAGATATTTTGTGTAAAGTTCGGCAAGTTTTACTACTATGAAATCTCCTCTATCTGTTATTAAATCAATTGTTAGGCCATCTTTTCCTGCTGCTTTGCCTCTTTTTATAACTTTTAATGATTTTCTTACTTCTCCTACTGTGACGCGTGAATTGATTAGATGAATATATGTTATGTTTAATGCAACGTTTGCCCTTGATTTAGCCATAGTCTACAGTAGTTATCAGAGTTGCCTTTAACTCGTAAAACTCCTAAAAATGACAGACTAACCATACGCCCTTGCCTTCCTTGTTCTATGGTCAGTGACCACTATGGGGACATTGCTAGAATCACTAAAGGTATAGATAGTAACTTTCAAGGGTTGAATCAGACGCGGCTCCAGCCTCCTTCTTCTTCTCTTTTATTTCCTCTCCGAAAACCACAAACTTTATAAACAATAACATTTAAAATCATCAGAGAAAATAACGTTCACTGATCTCAAATAAACTAAGAATAATGTCTTATAATTTGTGTATACTATTTAGCAATTAATTAAGGATCAAATCATTAAAATATATAGAAATAAATACAAGAGACTGTGAGCGAAATAATTTTGGAACGCCAACTTAGAAAACTACTAAAAGAAAACAGTTAACAGCAAATTACTAAAGGCATGACTAAAATGAATGACTAATTTTGCACAACATGATATTAATATTTGACATTCTCCCCACCATAAGAGCGAAGGCACTTATCTTAACAAGTTTCACACTAAGGACATGAGTGGGTGTCTGGATATTTATTTGGACAACCCATCCTAACATAGGAACAATAACAAGCCTGTAGGTTATAACATACTGTACCATCAACTGAAGTCACAATACAACTCAAATTCTTCAAACAAGTCATTTACAAATCTAATTTGTGAGGTCTTTTAATTTGGCGACCCTTCTTAGAATACATGTTACCATCAACAACAGTATTTCCATTAGGATTCTGTTCAGCTGTCTTATCATCTATTACATCAATATTCATTTCAGAATTATCATTTACATGTTCAGGGACTTCCACAGAAAGATTCTTTAAACCAGGGTTCAAGTGAGCATTGATCTCAAAATCATGAAGTCTTTGTATTGATCTGTTAACAATACCTTTCCTAGTTTTTACATCAACACTGCGAATCAACCCATCCCTTCCAAGGTATACATTTACAATAACTCCAATAGGCCACTGTAATCTGGGCATATGATCTTCTTTAACAAGCACAGTGCTACCAAAATTCAATCTACATTTTTGGTTAAACCCCTTAACTACAGGGGGTAGATTTGCTATGTAATCTTTCCTCCACACACTACAAAACTGTTCCAACCTTTTATTTACAATTTCTTCTCTATCACATAGATCATCTGGAGTTACAACATATGGTTCAATGTCAACAGGGGGTTTAGAAGTTATATTCCTACCAAGAATAAAATGAGAAGGGGTAAGATAAATGTTCAAAGTCTGGCTCATCACTCACAAAGGTCAGAGGTCGAGAGTTTATGCATGCCTCAATTTCTACAAGAGTAGTCTCTAATTCATTCTTACTTACATATCTAATTCCCAAAGTCTTTTTCAAGGCTACTTTAACTGACCCCACAAGTCTCTCAAACCAACCTCCCCACCATGGTGATCTTGGTACGTTAAACCTCCATTTAGGTGCTAAGTGTCCAAATACCTTCTGCACTTCCGAGGAGGCTGCGACAAAGGTTTTGGCATTATCGGAATAAATTATGCTCGGAATACCTCGACGAGCAGCAAATTTCCGGAAAACCTGCATAAAATCGACCAATGATATGGACTCCGTGAGTTCCAGATGCACTGCTCTAACTATAGCACAAGTAAAAAGCAACATATATAATTTCTTTTCTGGATAATCAGCACTAAATACTGGCCCTGCAAAATCTATACCTGTAACTGCAAAGGGGGGTGCTGGATTAACCCTCAAATCAGGCAAGGGGGCAGCAGGTTGACAACAAGGACGGCTATCGTGCCAGCAACAATCTAGACACTCCCGTACAACAGTCTTAGCCATTCTTACACCAGTTACATGAAAACTAGATCTTAATGATGAAACAATGCTGTTTACACCAGCATGTTTTAGAAACTTATGTTGGAACTGTACTAAAAGCTTGGAGAAATGTCCTTTAGGAAGAATGATTGGGTGTTTTGACTCATAACTCAAGTCAGAAAACTGAAGTCTACCCTTTATCCTCACAATACCTTTATCATCAATAAATGGATCCAGTTTTCTTAATTTGGAATTTTTAGGAATCAACCTTTGATCAGACTAAGCTTGGATTTCACTGGGGAAAGCTTCTCTTTGCACTACATAAATCAACCCTGCTTTAGCCTTATCTAATTCTTCAGTAGTAAAACCACCAGTATTCACAGCAACCCCTGAACCTTTTGCTTCACAATTGCTCATAAACCTTTGAACATACCCAACAATGCTTATTAACTTATTAAGATTATTGTATTTTTCAACATCAAACATGGGAGTTGCAGTCTGGACACTTAAGCATACTAGATGGTCTTCAGATTCATAATTTACAGTCTCATTAACAATAATGGAGTTATCACCATCCTGAATACTAAATGTAGGATCCGACAGATTACAAGGACCACTAAACCAAAGGTTATTTCCAATAAGCTTTTCCGCTAATAACCCTCTAGTCATCAAGTCAGCGGGATTATTTGATCCACTACAGTGATTCCAGTGACTGGGAGGTGTCAAGTGCTGAATCTCTCTAACTCTGTTGTTAACAAACACATCCATTGTCACTGAATCACTCCTTATCCATCCTAAAGTTATAGTGGAATCTGTCCAACATACAATCCCAGGTTTGATCTTAAAATCCAGAGCCCTTTCGACAAATCTTACCAATCTAGCACAAAATAAGGCTCCCATTAATTCCAATTTAGGAAGGGTAAGTTTCTTAATTGGTGCTACTCTGGCTTTAGACATGACAAGTGAAGATTGACAATCATTTCCAAGACAAACCCTTAAGTATACACATGCACCAAATCCCTTCTCAGAGGCATCTCCAAATCCATGTATTTCAATGTGTTCAATACTCTTCCAAGGTACATTTGTAAAATAACATCTCCTTATAGCTAGGGAACTAAAGTATCTAGTACTATCAATCCATTTCTTGAATTTTCTCTCTAATTCATCTGGCAACTTGTCATCCCAAGAAATACCCAACTTCCATATATCCTGGAATATTATTTTTGCATACATTATAAAGGGGCTGATAAACCCACAAGGATCCAACACCTTAGCTATCAAACTCAAGACAGTTCTCTTTGTATATGAAATTTCAAAATCAGGACCCAGATGAAGACCAAAATAAGAAAATTTATCATCATAATTTGACCATTTAAGACCTAGCACCATATTAATTTCATCATCACTCAAGATTTGCATTTTGTCCTTAAATTTAGAAGCAATTACTACACTATTTGAAGAAACCTTTTCAAGGGACATATTAGCATCAGCCATAATATCATATGCAGTCTTAAATTTGGTTGCTACTTCTTCTACAGTATCAGCTCCGCTAAACCAATTGTCTACGTACATATCTCTTTTTAAATCTTGAACAGCTTCACATTCTGAGTAATTGCTTAAATGGTGTTTAACAACAACATTTAGTAGAATCTCATATGCCTTACTCCATCTTTACCTGGCATCAAAAATCTATGGACATTTTTGTCCTGACTGTGAACATTAATTTGTAAAAAGGCCTTAACAACATCAGCAGAGATCACGTATGGCCAACGTCCACATCTAATCAATATCTCTACTAAATCTGGGTTTAGAGAAGGACCTGTCAACATGCAATCATTAAGCGAGATTCCATTAGGCCCCTTAGCAGAAGCATAAAAAACTGGACGTATCTTTGTAGTGCTGCTATTTAATTTAACGACAGGTCTATGAGGCATGTAATAAATGGGTCCCTGTGACACCAAGTCCTCGGAGAGAATTTCCTCAATTATCCCAAGGACTCATATTCATCAAAAACCTTCATATACGCATCCTTTAAATCTTCATCTTTCTCAAATCTAACTAAAAGCTTATTTAATCTCTTCATTGCTTGATTTACATTACTCATCAGTGAATCCTTAATGCTGTTATTTTTCCAAGGTAACTGAACTTCATACCTGCCATTTACAAAATCTATTTTATCTTCAAACTCTTGAACTACACTTTCCTTGATATCTTCTTTACATTCCTTACTAGTAATACCAATAGTTTCTAAATCCCAAAAATATGACATATCAGCATCGGATACCCCTGATATACTTAAGAGCTGGGGAGATGAGGACACAAAGTCTGATAATGAAGACGTACTTACAACCTTAGTAAAATTACACCCCTTGCCAACATTTCCCGATAAAACCCAACCAAACACTGAACTCATGGCAACAGTTTTCCCCACCTGTACAGCATCTTTAGGATTCATGAGGCTCCAGTAGTAATCCAGACCTATAAGAACATCTATTTCTAAAAGAGAACTATCATCAAAGTCATCTGCTAAATCTAAATGACTAAAAGGATCTAGGATGTGGGTTGGAACTACTGGTCTAACTAAGGGGTTACATATCTTTGGAATACTTGCAGCAAAAATGGGAATAATTTTACCTTTATTATCCAAGACATTTAACTTGTAAACATTAGTTTCTATGTCCTTACCAGAGCTATGCCCACCAGAGCAATGCCCACCAAAGCTACTGTAAGGGGCTTCAGTCCTAGTAACCCATTCAGGTTTACAAATTTCTGTAAACTTACTACTAACATAGGAGCGATCACAACCACTATCGAACAACAATTTAGCAGTGACAAAACCTCCCTTATTATTCATTACCTTTACCTTAGCCGTTTGTAATACAGTCTTATTACTATAGTGGCCTGACAACATACTAGCTGAGGGAGGTGCCCCGTGATCACCATTTTCTACATTTGTTTGGGGGGCCATATTCACCTTAATGCCACACATTGCTACATTATGGCCACCTTGACACTTAGTACATCTTACTTTACAATTTTTAGAAATATGGCCCTTATTCAAACATTTAAAACAAACTCCTAATTCTCTTATCTTGTCATACCTCTGCTGCCCATCCAATGCTTAAAACTTGTGACACCTTTCAGATTTATGGCTTAGCTTCGTACAAAAAACACAATTTGAACCTTCACTTTGAGAAACTGCATGTAAGGCAGAGGTTGTATACAAATTATCTCTGCCATCTTTACTATTAATATTCTTTCTTTCCTCATTTCTACCATGAGGCCCAGAAGCTGGGATATTTTTTCTGTATATCTCACTTCTTTCTAGCACTTCTATTTCCCTTTTAAGCCACTCTAACAATCATTCAAGATCACTTTCATGGCCACTACACTCTCTTGACCATTGTAGCCTCAACTCCATTGGAAGCCGAGACACAATTATAGGGGTTAGGAGAACCTTACACTGCTTGCCTGTTACTCCAAGGGCATCTAAGCTTCTTGTACGCTTTATGACTTCATCCCGAAGTCTCCAAAGTTGTTATGTGTAGCTCTTACCTTGGTCGACAGGTACTTGAAGGGAAAGAAGAGTGTGGACGTGTGTTTCAATGCTCTGTATCGAATCTGGCTTTAAACGGAATCATTGTGTATCTCGTTGTTTATACTATGAAAAATCTCTTTGTGGGTGTTTGCTAGTATTGATATTAGTGAAATATAGTGCTAAAAATCAGTGGTTTCCTTGTATGTGAAGTCTGTAGTGAAAGGCCTGACCCAGCATTTTTGCGTTGGGGTGGGGCTACTTGAAAAGTTCATTGAAAAATGATTCAATATGTCCTTCCTTAGAAAACGAAAAGGAAGACGTAATCCCGTGAATGATCTCGATCTATTTGTGACTGAAATTGACACGGTACTCCAAGGAAAAGAGGAAAATATAATGGCAGCAACTTATGAAGAATGTGATGACGGAGGCAATCATGGCATGTGTGGGCACTGTGAGTCCTATGTCGATGATGGGATACAATGCGATCAATGCCGAAGATGGTACCATGATGAAGTAGCTTGCTCTAATTTAAGGGATGGTACAAGTACTCTTTTAAAAAGCAGGAACATCATTTATAAATGTCCAAAATGTGTTGAGTCTGCATGTGTTGATGACATGACGAGACTAAGCATCATCATAGAAGAGATGAAGGTAAATGTACAACAACAGATGTCTGGTTTTATGGATATGATAACTGCTCAATACATGGATATGCGTCAAGAAATTGTCGAGCTGAAAGAGAAACTTATGGAATACGAAAAAGAGAATGTGACCAAGACTACATATGCAAGTAAGTTGAAATCAAGAAACACTTTGGTTATAAAATCTACGGAGGAAAATAAGAAGGCTTCAGATATCAAGAAAACTATCATGAAGAAGATAACCACGAATGTCGAACAGGTCAAAACCTCTAAACAAGGCCACTTGGTAGTTAATTTTGCGGATAAAACTGGGTTAGAAAAGGCTAAAAATGACTTAGAAGAGGTCAAGAATGACAATAAGGTAGAAGTAGATAAAAAGGATCTACTTAAACCGAAGATCAAGGTCTGCAATATTGATGAAAATGAAGATGATATAATTGCCAGCATAATGGAGAAGAATGAATGGTTGAATGATATATGTGAAAATGAAGAAGACTTTAAATTGATCAGGAAGTTAAAATCAAGACAAAGCGGTAAATTACACGTCATTATAAAGTGTAGTCCAACTATCAGGAAAATCTTCCGTAAAAGAGAAGATAGAGTATATACCACGCTTGGAGGATGCTGTAAAATCTATGATTCCTACAATGTATTTCAGTGTTATAAATGCCAGGAATTTGGTCATACTGCTGAAAATTGTAGCAAGACTCAGGTATGTGCCAAGTGTAGCCAGGATCATCGAACCACGGATTGTACTGAAAATACGTTAAAGTGTCATAACTGCACAATGAGGAATTACAATGATACGAATCATAAGACATATGACGATAACTGTAAAGTATACAAGGAGGAGCTTACCAGGATAAAAAATAGAACCGATCATGGAGTCTAGCCCATTGGTTAAGTGTGGTCTGATAAATATTCAATCGGTGGGGAATAAAACCATAAAGACTAGAAATCTTATTAACGAAATGGAATTAGATTTATGCTTATTAACGGAAACTTGGTTGCAGGGAAATATTAGTGATAACTCAAAGATTCAGGAGATGACGCCGTGTACTCATGATTTCTACCACGTACCAAGAAAGGACAAAACTGGAGGAGGAGTGGATGTCTTTGTGTCGAAAACTTTCTCTAGGGTTTCTATCATGAATGAAATAGTATTTGAAACGTTTGAATATATCTGTTTAAAACTGACAAGAAACAATAAGGTATTGAATATAATATCATTATATAGACCACCAGCGAGTAATATGACTAGATTCATTGAAGAATTTAGTATTCTTGTGGGTGTGGTGAACGATATTAAAAATACATTAATTGGTGGAGACTTCAACTGTTGGGTAGATGATGAAAATGATAATAAGGCTAAAGAACTCAAGGAAGTATTTGAGATGTTTAATTTAATAAACAGTGTTTTGGTATCAACGTCAGTAGGTGGTCATACACTCGACTTGGTCATATGTGGAAAAGACTCAGACCTAATAAAAAACCTTGAAGTGGAACCAGACTTTGAGATCTCAAAAACACATAAACTCATCACCTTTAATGTTAATATAAATTGCACCAGAGTATTGAAAAAATGGATCACATATAGGGAACGGGAAAATTTTGATGCTGAGAATTTTATTGAAGCTAGTGTAGCGCAAATGTCTTGTGTGAACACACAATGTGAACATATGGTAGACATAGAATGTGTAGGGTGCTATACCAAGAAATACAACGACAATTTTGGAAAAATGTACGATACCATGTGTCCCATAAAGAACAAACAAATAGTGGTACACGAAAATGTTAGATGGTATAATAGTGAGCTATTAAAGGCAAAAAGACACAGACGTAAGATGGAAGGCAGATGGAAAAGAGCCAAATCCTTACAAGCCAGAAATCTATATAATAAGGCCAGAAATGACTATAACATCCTGTTAGAAAAAACAAAAAGAAAATTCTACAACGGCGAATGTAAAAAAACTAATAACATGAAGGACTTTCACAAAAACCTTGATGATTTGATGGGATTAAAGAAAAAATATGTCTTGCCTGACAATGTTTGTGCAGAGAGTTTTGCTATATTCTTTAGTGAAAAAATTGATAAAATCTATAGAGGCTTCCCCCAAAATCACTTGGAAGGAGTCAGCTATGCCAGTGAAGGAGGGAAAGAAGTTAATAAAATTTAAGGAAATAAATATGTGCGACTTGTTAAAGGTTATGAGAGAGATGAAGAATACATATTGTGGAAACGACCCTTTCCCAAACAGTTCAATAAGTGAAGCTCCAAACAAACAAGTCGTATATAATATTTACCTGAACATAATTAACCTAAGTATATCGCAATCCTGTTTTCCTAGCTGTGAAAAAACTGCGTTGATCAAACCAATTTACAAAGGGAAAGGTGATGTAAACGAGCTAAATTCATATAGGCCCATTTCAAATTTATCCTACATGTCAAAGCTTATTGAAAAAGTCATAAGTGAGCAATTATGGGCGCATATTGACGAGTTAGAGGTATTCCCGGAAAATCAATCGGCCTACAGAGCTAATCATTCTACAGAAACTACTTTGTGCTCAATAATGAATGATATGATAGGTCTTCTTGATGGGGGAAAGTGTGGAATTTTAATTATGTTAGATCTTAGTGCTGCTTTTGACACTGTTGTGCACGAGTACTTACTTGACGACTTAAAGTCTATTGGAGTGACTCAGGAAGCACTGAAATTTTTGCGAAGTTACTTAGTGAACAGGAAGACTATTGTAGAAGTTTCTGGAAACCGATCCAATGAGAGAATTCTTATGAAGGGTGTACCACAGGGTAGTGTCCTGGGCCCTATCTTGTTTAACATATATACTATCGAGCTATCACACATCTTGAAAAAACAAAAAGTGGGTTTTAAACTATATGCAGATGATACTCAGTTTTACCTCTCAATTTCAACAACACAAGATACAGGGAAGAAAATTGATGAGATAATGACTGAAATAAAAACATGGATGCAGAGGAAAAAGCTCAAATTAAATGATGATAAAACAGAATGTATGTTCTTTGGCACAAGGGTGGCTTTGAAGAATTACCAGTTAATTCAAAGTATAAAAATTGGTGATGCTGATGTTGGGATTGTGCCTGTTGTGAAAAATTTGGGTGTACTGATAGACTGTAATTTGTCAATGAAGGACCAAATTGTGAACACAGTGAAAGTGTGTAACTATCACCTGAGAAACATAGCATTTATTAGAAAATATTTAACAGAGGGCAGTACAAAAATTTTAGTGATGAGTCATGTGATATCAAGGCTTGATTATTGCAATTCTCTGTACTACAAATTGCCCAATACACTACTAAGGAAGCTTCAAAATGTGCAAAACCGGGCGGCTAGACTGATAAAAGGCATTAAATTTCGGGAGAGAATAACTCCTGCACTGATCGATCTACATTGGTTACCTGTTAAGGCTAGAATTGAATTTAAAATTTGCTTGTTGACTCACAAAGCACTTACAAGTGATAAGCCTAAATATCTTCGTGATTGCTTGGTCCCCTACCCTGAAGCTACCAGCGCCGCTGTAAGAGTTAGACATGCAGATGACCCACATAGACTATTCGAAATTAGTGTGAATCATGCAATAGGAGGAAGAACGTTCAGTTATGCTGCACCGAGACTCTTTAACGACCTTCCACTCGATGTCAAGAATAGCACAAATGTGGCAGCCTTCAAGAAAAACCTGAAGACTTATCTTTTTAGAAAGTGTTATAATAGTGACCTGAAAACTATTAAGCCTGAATACAAATGCTAGCGAAATAACTGATAACGATACAGAGCAAAATATTAACTGGAAAGGAATTATTTCTTCATACACCAAGGCCCGCCTGAACAGACCTTTAGTGTTTGATGGAGGGCGAGAAATAAACCTCTAAAAGTAAAAGTAAGTAATGCACACAGACTTGCCAAATCTTTCCTTGAGTAAGTCGACAACTGTTCTATAGCTGGCACTGGTGTGTGGCACGCCTTGCACCACATCCTTGGCAGGACCGTCTAACAGGGATAGCAAGTAGGTCAACTTACTAATGACTGGTAACTCTGTGTTGTCTATGTGGGACGAAAACTGGTCCCAGAAACTCTGTCATTGGGTTATTTCGCCATCAAATCTTGGTAATTCTAGTTTTGGCAGCCTTGCATGAATGGATGCTGTACTTGCAGAACTTCCACGGTCGTCATCACTGATACCTGCTGCCGAAATATCTTTAAGCCTATTTGCACATCTCAGCCTAGTCTGCCTAGCCTTAAGCCGTGCACGATCTGCTTGTTCCAAGTAATTTTCTAATTCCTCAGGTTCGAGTAGTATTTCTAATTTATCCTGCACTTCTTCTAGTTTAAAGAGTCTTTTATCCATCTCTTCTAGAGCTTCTACTAAATCGCTTGAGGTAGGAGGTGGGTCTCGGACTAGTAGGTCCTCTATTCTATTACTAACTCTAGTCACCCAGCCCTCAGCCGCTGCCTTTGCCCTATGTAACTGCTCCATTCTAACTATATCACTGGGTGCAGTTTCTAAAGAGTTACTGATAGTTCTTACCGGGTACTAATAGTTCTAATCCCGGGTCTGGGCACCAAATGACCACTATGGGGACATTACTAGAATCACTAAAGGTATAGATAGTAACTTTCAAGGGTTGAATCAGACGCGGCTCCAGCCTCCTTCTTCTTCTCTTTTATTTCCTCTCCGAAAACCACAAACTTTATAAACAATAACATTTAAAATCATCAGAGAAAATAACGTTCACTAATCTCAAATAAACTAAGAATAATGTCTTATAATTTGTGTATACTATTTAGCAATTAATTAAGGATCAAATCATTAAAATATATAGAAATAAATACAAGAGACTGTGAGCGAAATAATTTTGGAACGCCAACTTAGAAAACTACTAAAAGAAGACGGTTAACAGCAAATTACTAAAGGCATAACTAAAATGAATGACTAATTTTGCACAACATGATATTAATATTTGACAGTCAGCTTGAAAGTCAAAATCCAATTTCATTATTTTTTGGTTTCCTTTATTCTTTAGCATGATAGATGGGTTCACTACTCTCAACATGAACCAACGATTTAATACTACAAATGGGAGCACCATGGTTCAATGCCTCCTAGATAACTCAACCAAATAGGATATTATATTGCATGTAAGATGAAGGATTGCATTTCCGTTTTGAGTCTGGATGTCCAATCATAAAAGAATACTTGAAAAAAGTCAGATATTAAGTTGGGAGAATTTTTCTTCAGAATTATAAATAAAGGTCTAATCAATATGAAACGCAGACAAAAATAGCTTTAAATTGTGCTTCTTCCCCTTAATTCATTCAATGTGGCACTGTCTCACACCTCCCTGTATATATATATATATATATATATATATATATATATATATATATATATATATATATATATATATATATATATATATATATATATATATATATATATATATATATATATATATATATATATATATATGAGAGAGAGAGAGAGAGAGAGAGAGAGAGAGAGAGAGAGATGGGGACATTGCACATGTATGCTACACATCATGTAAATTCTAATGTTAACTGCTAAATAACATCCATATTTACAAGAGTTACAAAAGCAAAACAAATACATAACCTAGTAATTAATATGGGCAATATTTTTAATGTAAAAGAAAAAATAAATGAAGACTCACTGTTTACTGAAATAAGTTGCAATGATTTAATAGAATATAAAAAAAAAAAACTATCAAGAACACTCAAGGACTGGTTTAGTCTTGCTGCAGTGGCTTCTCTGCCCGAAAAATTCGGGTCTGCCTTCTCAGCCCCCAACCTTTTATCAAACATATTAGTATTTTTTATTGTAGCCCTTGTTTTCTTCTCTTCTCGTTTCGTTAACTCAGTCTCACTTATTTTATCCTCCTGATTCTCTTGATCTACTTTGTTTTACATCCTCTCCTGCCCAGGCAAACAAACTACCAATTAGCTACGATGGTGAAGATGGGTTAATTTCCATTCTAAGTAGAGTAGAATTATCATAGATTTTTATCTTTCTTCGTGGCCAAGTTAGACAGGTCGGAGCCAGGCAAAAACTGCCCTTTTTAGGGGTCAAGGTTTTCTAAACTGATTCTGGTACTTTGAACCATGCTGATTCAAACAAGCTTTTGGGCCATCTGAAATTTTGCCCGAAATCCAAGATGGCGGCCAAAATCCAAAATGGCCGCCAAAAATCACAAAATATTTTTTCACGGCGTTGGGTTTAGCTATCAAGATGCTTTTTTCTCCCAGAATAGCTATTTTTAGGCAGAGGAATATGACCCTCTAGTATAAATTCCGAAACAATTGATTTATCCTGGCGAAATCAAAGATGGCCGCCGGAGTCGGCCCACCAACTTACGGATTGCTATAACTCCAGTTCTAGAAGGGCTATGACAATAATATTGGTCTCTATCCCTAAGTTTTCAGGGGCAAGGAATTCAAATCTGTCATCACTTTGAACCATAGGCTACTCTGTCACGGTGAAAATTCACTATAGCTGCATAGGCCGATATGCATTATCGATTATATCCTAATCACTGTGATTTTGTGAATATCTTTACACTGTGCACTACTTAATTTCAATCATTTAAGGTTTATTTTCATGTTAAAGGGTCTGAATGTCCATAATAATGTCTCAAACACTAATTTATGACACAAGCAAAAACTTCACACTCTCATGAATTTTCTCTTCATGGAAGTTTGAAGAAATTGCATACCATCTGTATCATTCTTATGAAACTAACCAGAAGTTTATTTCAGATTCATTGAAACCGTGGAAAGGATAACAAAATGGCAGCCACTCCATTTCTAAGCAAAGGGCCAAGTAGAGGACTTTGTAGTCTCTGCAACAAACTGGTCAATGATAATGAAGACATGGCCAAGATTGGACTAGCTGCACTTGAGTCACTGAAAGGATTAGCAGAGAGGTGGGCTTGTATTGACAGCAGGTTAGCTTTGTCCTCACAGTTCCCATATTCATAATTTAGATTAGCGACACTTAGGCTAGATTTAGAGAAACATGAGTTCATAATTCATGACAGTTGTCGTATCAACTTTCGAAATGGATTGGGCCGTCTAGAAAGTCAGTCACGCCAACTTCAGTAATCAGGGTCTGCAGAAGAATCAGGTTCAGAATCATCCACTAGCCAACCTGCGCCTCAGCCATACAGAGTTTGGCGGGGATCACTGCAAAAGGAGGTCTGCTTTGTTTGCAATGAAGCATCGGTCGCTGATGAAAATGCTTTTAATGAAGGTGGACTTGGAAGGTGTTGTGAAGATAACGCTTTCACCAATCTCCAGCAGGCATTGGAGAAATGGATCGAGGATTCTACCAATAAACACCACGAAGCTGCTGTCAGATTGAAGATCCTTCTTGGTGGAACATCATATGACGTCTTTGCGCAGGACCGAAGCTTTACCTATATGTACGGTCATGACGCGAAGTCACTTTCACTGGATGCTGAGAAACAGGAAACACTGAGAACATGCATTATGGATCAGTTCTTCCGCCTATTCACCAGAAATGTCCTTGAAAATCATGATGCATACCTGCTGTCAGAGTTGATAAATGACATCCAGGAAATGGGTGAAGACGAAGGACTTTCGGGCCCACCTATCTCAAAGACCTACACACTGAAAAAAAGATTAATTGAGAAGTATGGCGAGTCAGTCTCTTTCCACAAGATAGGCAAACGGCTACTGGTGCACTCCAGTGAAGTGAATCCTGTTGCGTACACTGCGGCTACCATTCAGGGCCATGGTCTACGAGAGATGGATTTGACCAAAGCATTTGCAAGACTTATTCAACGAAAGATTACCCAAAGACAGACAATCAAGTGGCCTCTTGATGCGGAAGAGTTATATAGTCTTCTAGATAGTTATAGACCCCTACAATGTCTATACAACGCCATCAGTTGGTCAATAAACCCACGGAGATCCGTCGATGTTAATGGTTATGCCTGTTCTCCAAGCAAAGCAGAAGCAGAAAAAATTTCAGATATCAGCCAGAGTTGGGAGAAGGTGGTAACCTCTGAGCGTTTGCCTATTAGAACTGCACTGAGTCTAACTGTTCATCGGATAACAGGCAGCAAGGAAGCCACGACACTTCTTCATCGCTGCGGGGTTGGAATCTCATGCTCTGATGTGCGCCAGTTGAATAGCAATTGGGCAAAGTCAGTTACCATGCAACATAAGAAGATTCTCCCTCCCGGTTTTATTAGCGGCCGCAGTGTTCATGTCACCTTCGATAATTCAGACGGCAAGCAGCAAACTCTTACCGGAGCGCACACTACACATCACACAACAGGGACAATCTTCCAAGCCAGACATGATGGTGATCCCTCAGCGGGGTCTACAGTTCCAAGAAAGGAGCATGAGCAAGATATTCAAGACAACGAGCCACCAGACTATGGATCCTTCAAGATCCCTAATAAGAATAAGACACCACCTCCATCATTTCCAGACTTCACTGATGATTACAAAGATTCAAAGCTGATCATTCATGCAGACCTGTATGCATTCAGGAACCGACAAGGAGACGTTTGTTGAAACAAGAATCAGAATGTTCAACAAGAAGCAGGTGAAATCAAGTGTGAGAATCTTGCCTGATGGAAGCAGTGCAGATGAACACATTAAAAGGAGTGACCTACAGGCATTGATATGGTACCAGTGTCTTCAACCAAATATTGATTATCCCTCCATCGCTGACAGAGGATGGCAGCGTACAAACGAGGGAATTCGTCCAGTATGGTATCTTTGTTCAAGACTGCTACCAAGTCTGACCAAGGAAAGGTCTAATCAAGACCCAAACAGAGGTATGTAGCCCTTAAAATGATCCTCATTCTTATGCATCTAATAGCAATATTTGGTAACTACTTGATGTTCCTACCAATCGTTTAATGACAGCTCATGGATTTGAGTTCCCAATAGTCAAAATAGTTCTCAACAGTCAAAGCACACATGTAACTACTGTAATTCAAAGTGTCCATGTCTTTTAATTAAGGTACAGAAGCCACTGATATGTATGATGTAGATTCGGAGATGGTCGATAAACATGGTCGTGCTCGGTCAAGGCAGAAGAGAACTCTGACAGATGTAGTGATCTTGACATTTCATATTGAGGAAAAATAGGACCTGGATAGAGACAAAATAGAGAGCTTTCGCAAGTGCTCAGTTAGGGCACTAATGTAAAAGCTCACTGATATTTGACATCATGGACATTTGTACCCATTTTCAAGACTATATCAGATACAATCATTGTATGATTATGTTAGGAATACACCTGTTCTTTACAAATTTGTTTTTAATATTTGTAGAGTCAAGTGTGAATGCAGTTTCATTCACATTTGGTAACATTGGTAGTCTTGTAGGTGTCACCGGTGTCGCTTTGCATCCATCAACATGCATTATAACCATGATGGAGTAGCCTGTGGTTCAAAATGATGACAAATTCGGATTTCTTGCCCCTGAAAACCTAGGGGTAGAGACCAATATTATTGTCATAGCCCATCTAGAACTGGAGTTATAGCAATCCGTAAGTTGGTGGGCCGACTCCGGCGGCCATCTTTGATTTCGCCAGGATAAATCAATTTTTTTCGGAATTTAAATCAGAAGGTCATATTCCTCTGCCTAAAAATAGCTATTCTGGGAGAAAAAAGCATCTTGATAGCTAAACCCAACGCCGTGAAAAAATATTTTGTGATTTTTGGCGGCCATTTTGGATTTTGGCCGCCATCTTGGATTTCGGGCAAAATTTCAGATGGCCCAAAAGCTTATTTGAATCAGCATGGTTTAAAGTACCAGAATCAGTTTAGAAAACCTTGACCCCAAAAAAGGGCAGTTTTTGCCTGGCTCCGACCTGTCTAAGTGGTTTAGTCACTGTCTCTACAAGTTTGCCGGACCAGAGATCGATTCCCGGACGGTCACAAGCTCTTGTCTTTGGGTGATTTCGTCTGGGGCTTTGATCCCGAGGTCGTTAAGAGAATCCAGACATTAATGTATATATATATATATATATATATATATATATATATATATATATATATATATATCATGATCTGCATATAAAAACTAAATGTTACTGAAATAACTTAATTTTCAAAACTTTCCTTGTGTTAATAACAATGTTCTTACCAACTTCATAGTTCGATTCGTGCAAATAGCCTACAACCTTTTCTTTGCAAATCATCATCATGACTTTTATATCTATTCCTTCATTGTTGCACCTGTCTAAGCATGTTGAAGAATAAGGGTTTTAAAAGTCTGTCAGTTTTACGTGTTGATTTCTTACTCTACCGTTAGAGTTATTGGGTCCTTTGTCTGGCTAGACAGTAATACATTGGATCCCTATATCTAGTTACGGCTAATTTTTCCTTTGCCTACACATTCAACGAATAGTCTGGTCTATTCTTTCCACATTCTCATCTGTCCTTATACACCTTTCAACACTGAGATTACCAAACAATTCTTCTTCGTTCAAGGGTCTAACTACTGCTGTGTAATTGTTCAGTGGCCACTTTCCTCTTCGTAAGGTAGAAGAGACTCTTTAGCTATGGTAAGCAGCTCTTCCAGCAGAAGGACACGCCAAAATTAAACCATTGTTTTGTGACGGCCGAGAGAAGGTTATAACTCAAAGGCGGGATGCAATCAACTGAGTAACTTTATTAAAGAACACTCTCCTTTATATACAAAACCTCAAGGCAACAGGAATTTTCATGTTCGAGAAACAGACAATGTTAGAGAGGAAAAACGCAGACATGTTTATTCTGGTTCTTTTTAGTGCGAGGATGAGCGCAGATACAAGCATAATATATACAAAATAATTTATGTACGATCGTGTGACACACGGTTGGTACAGTTTTCTAGTTTTGGGATAGTGCTATATCGACTGTCTTGGGGTAGAGTTCTCTTGCTTGAGGGTACATTCGTGCACACTATTCTATAATTTGTATATGGAAGATTTAGTTCAATGTTGATACTGTCCTAAAAATATTCTATTTTTAATTATTCATTACTTGTCTTGTAGTTTATCTATTTCCTTTCCTCACTTGGCTATTTGTGCTTGTTGGAGCCATTGGTTTTCAGCATCGTGTTTATCCAGCTAGGGTTCTAACTTAGCTAATAATAATAATAATAATAATAATAATAATAATAATAATAATAATGTCATCAGATGTCGGTGCGTCAATAAAACAGTGTAATTTCGACTGATCAAGAGAAATGAAAAGCTTTGAAAGGTACACAGGTGCATCATTGGCTTTACCTAATGCAAAGAAAAGAAAACTGTTGGAAAAATGAAACGGCAAGCAAGGTTTAGCCAGCTGCTGCAGTTAGTCGTCGCTCATCTACACTTGGGGTTAGGAGAGGCCTTCATGCAGTCGTAAGGTCAAAGATGCTTGTGACAGTGAATTGGAAAAGCGTTAAGATAGCAGCAGACAGTAGTCAAATGATTCCACCCCCCAACAGAAAGAGACCAAGAAAAGCTCCTCACTCTCTAAGTTAGTGTGTTACTAACAACGAAAAATATGGATAATATAAATCTTCCAAGTGGTAGTTGGATGTGTATAATTTATTGCCTTTTTTATGTCGAGTGAATTATCATTTCATGCTGTGGTATGTTGAGTATGTATATATGAATTTTGCAATGTAGAATGTATATTTATTTGGCTAAGAAATATATGTTTTAATCTAGATTAATCCTCCTGGTTATGAAATGTCACAGACAAGTGTTCCCTTGGGAATCTAACATAAAATAACACAAGACAAGAGGAAACTATAGAACAGCTACAGACACATACTTCCAAAGAAAATCATTATTTATTTACACCTAATCTCCCTTGGTCATGTGTCTTTCAATCCAGTTTTTAAATGAATACGAATATTCTACAAACATCTCTTGATGCTGACAATGTTGATGCACGAATCGACTGAAACTCTTAAGAATATTGTTGCTAACACGAGCAAACTTTTGAAATTCAAAGTATTTTAGTAACATTCAATTTTAAGAACTAAAGGCCAAATATTAGCTTTTAATGACATGCAGTATATGCATAGAATATGAGTGTGTTTATACATCCTGTACATATACTGTATATACACACACACACACACACACACACACATATATATATATATATATATATATATATATATATATATATATATATATATATATATATATATATATATATATATATATAATATATACTATATACATTTATGCGTGTATGTGTTTATA
>NC_090730.1:91619963-91752463 GCF_036898095.1 Palaemon carinicauda | reverse complement strand
CTCATTATTCCAACATCTTGCTTGCCTCCTTGACGTCAGTTTAGGCTCAGGTCGTAAGACCAAGTTGTGTGATGTAGGTCCTGCACGAATACATAAGAGAATAAGAAGATCGATGTCATCGCCAACTACCATGGTGTCCTTGTTGTTTGCGCATGCAATGACTGTCTCCACTATGAGGACATCTGCATCTGTCCTGGCATGAAGAACATCATTGTGCTACCGTTGAAGGTCATCACTCAGTAGATTGATGAAGCTTTGTTTATTTGCTTGGTTGGCAAGAAAGTCATCTTTCTTCATAGTACATACCATGTCCTTTGTGAAGTTAACAAGGGGACTGCTGTGACATCGAACCTGCCTGTTGTGCGCTACATCTTTGGTGGAGGGTGCACTCACATATCCATCAAACTCTATAACAGCGTTACCATACCTGTCTCCAACATATCATATGTAGTGACTGAAGATTCCTTCACAGGTCCCGCCAAAATTCCAAGGAATTCTGTGTAGCAATGCCCCACCATCCAGGACATATTGCACATTCTGTGGTAGCACTGTGTTGCGAACGGCGAGGGGGAGCTGTTTCCAAATGGCCTCGGCTAGCACTGGCTTGTTGGCCTCAAGCAGGATATCAGTGGTCTGAAACAGTGCTGGTGGGTAACTGAATTGTTCGTGCTTGAAGACATCAGTGAGGTCATCACAGCGTAATCCCACCATACTCACACGTTGAAACAACAGTTGTGGATCTATCAGAACAGATTCTTTGCTATTTTTCACTGATGAACGTGTGTCTAAAGTCACAACCTGATTTTTTTCTTTAACGTGTGATCAAGAACCTTTTTGCCAACCATTCCAACTAAGATCTTCCTGCCCACTGATGCTGCTTAGTCAGTATTAACCGAATCTCCAGCTGTGATGCCAGTGTCAATGCGTTGCAGAATTGGATCGTTTCTAAAGGGATCCTTTGATGACAGGTAGCTAATGAGTTTGTGCGTGTCATCTGTTTCCCGTGCTTGTCGAGCTGCTCTTTGTTCTTTGTGCAAGTCACTGGTCCCATACTGCACTGATGTGTAGTCTTGCAAGGCCATGTTGACCTCTGTACATATGGGGGTGGACAGCAGCCACGTGATCCTTTTTGACTCGCTCATGCCATGACCCCTTGTCAGTCCCCCTGTGGTTTTCACACTTCTCATGAGCACTTGCTCGATCAGAAGATCTGTGGACAAGTCGGCTCAGTACCAATCTGAGTGCCGCACTACATGATATCCATTCTGGAACTTGTGGTGGACCTTGGGATGTTGAATAGACAGTTGTACCAGTCACTGCAGGTAGTTGTAAATAGATTTGGTGCAGAGATTACGGCCTGCCGCGGCCAGGTAGGGCAACATATTGTGCAAAGTGTGCACGTGCAGATGCCAGTCACCAGTGCGTTCCAGCCTCAGGAATGTCCTCATTATGTCAATCATGTCCATGTATTGCAGCCATAGCTGTGCAGTACGCAAGTCCTTCATCGATTGTCGGGCAACATTCATGATGTCACGAACAGAGTCCAGAACCGGGGCTGAAAGAATATATTTAGTGGAACACTCACTCTTCATCAATGAATCATACAGGTCTCGCAGCCCACATAGGTCAATTGGTCCAGCTCCCACACTTTGCGACCTTGACTCGGTATCATGTGGATCCATGGCTGCCTATGTATCAACTATGCCTTGCAGTATCTCGCCTTAGTTCGTCATCTCCTACAGTGCCCTGAGGACCATCATCCTTAGCCTGTGAACAAGTAGGCACTAGCGTACTAAGTATCCTTTCTGTGAGGAGAGTTTTCAGTGCTGCATCAACCAAAAGATGCCCACGGATAGCTCGGTCATATGCCTTGCCAGACAGCGTGTGCGTTATAGTGTTCTCGGCATACACCAGTTCCAGAACAGAGTGCAGTCCAGATCCTGACATGATATTTCCAATACTCCCCAAGAAACTCATCAGCGTGTGTAAGCCCCCCATGCACAGTGCAATCTTTTGCAAGTCACTGCCCTCCGGTTGACTTTCGATGATGGTAAGCGCCTTCCACTAAAGGGGTTGGTCAAATGTGATGATGACCTTTGCGTTGTACTGTTTGGCGGGCTCAGATAGAAATATCAATGTTGAAAAGATGCAAGTTGGATTATTGCTATTCATGTCGTTCATGGGAAGCAGGAAGACTGTAGACTGACCTGGATGTACACTAGTGTGCACGGGTTGCATCATGCCAGACCATGCTGGTCGGGGTGAGCATAATGTGAGGGACAGCTTCCAGAGGAGGTCAAGGTTGGTAGATCTGTCCTTTTCCATCTCATCTTGTAGAACCTCATACCTCAGAGTATCTAGCCCATTGCAAAGTGATGTCAGATGTCGGATGTTTATTCGGCCCACAGCTACATCATCCTTCAGTGTCACAGACACACGTGGCACTCTTGTTCATGTCCGGGTACCTGGAGTGACAGACGCAATCATTCCCATCCTGTGGAATGTACGGATGTTGTGATCGACATTGTTCGCCATATATTGGATGACCTGCTCTGTCCGGTAGTTTGGTATGTCTGTCCCTAGTACAACTGCTGCACTCCGTTCATACCTTTGTATCTCGCAGTAAGAACTGCCATTTCCGTGGGCATGGAGCGTGTCGATCAAGAACTTTGATGCAAAATGATGGGGCATCTGTACACCTAGTCCTCTCTGCAAGGGTGCCACCAGCACTCGGGCCCGAATTGCTTGCATGATAGCTTGCTCTAGAGAACCGACTTTTCTATCAGCATCTCGGCCCACAAAGAGTGTTTGAAGAAAGAGTTTTAGTGATTCAGGTTGAAATGACATGGCTTTTTCTGTTGAGGATATTTCAGTTGTACATGGGTACATATCTATCGACTGTTGTACGGATTTCACATCACTTTTGATCAGTTTTGCTGCCGTCTTAATCAGTCTCCTCTTCTCAGCTTCAGTTGATGTTTCCTTTGGCCTTTGATGGAATTCCTGAATAATCGCAGAGGCCCTGTGGCAAAAGGTCACAACATTCTCTTTGCCATTTATTTCTGCAATGCTGATATCCTGGCCAAAGTGCTTTTGGATACATTCCTTCATGTAGGTGAGTCCATAAGGTGTGCAATCAGTTCCAAGAAGAAATTCTCCCATTTTCTCTATGAGATCTGGTATCGTTTTCTGTTCCTCGTCATTGGCTTTGAGGTATTCTGCAACTTTTATGAATGCATCATTCCGTGTGTCATCAGCTGGTCTACCATACTTAGGTCACTTGCTTGGCACTGTAAGGAACTGGCATGGAATCTGCTTCCCAGTTCTGAAGTTTATGCTACATATATTGTGACAGACTGCGTCAGCGGCATGCAAGTCCTGGACGAATTCTACTCGAGCCTTTACTCTCTCTGACCATGCATCATTGCGTTCAACACAGCTTTCTGTAACCTTCCTCTGGAAGTCCATTGTTCAGACTGGTATAAGTTTATGCGTTTTTTGTCAGCCCTTGTACTTGTCTAGTGTTTCCCAGGACAAAGAGTGTTTGCTGTAGTGAAACGCAGAACTGGCAGATCGACGCGCACGCACAGTGCCGCTGAAACCACCAGTACGGTCATATCCCTGTTTTCTGATATCTCGCTCAATAGACAGTTGGGAGCAGAAGTCCTTCCTGCATTTGGTGTGTACAACTTGTCCAGGTGCGACACTGATATCAGCCTGTCGTAGGTCATTTGTCTTGCTTATTCCATTACACCACTTGGCACCTAATTTCGTGGTTTATACGCCATTGCCGAGAGACTTGCTGCAGAAAACGCAATCGTCTATGCTACTGGTTAACTTGAAAAAAAAAAAAAAACTATAAGACGTTAATTATCTCAATTTACTTATTTATTAATCAAAATTTTTGACATCTTTCCATAAATGTGAAAGAAATAACAAAAGCACTTTTATAATAAAAAATGTTATGCCATTTCTATTAGCGTATTTTCGTACATAATTTTCAAAAAGTGATTGCTCGAAATGAATGTGTTCCAATGCCTCGATTATCCTTGAATTTTACTATGTTATTACATGGGTCAAAAGAAGCAAAAATGCGAAGTTTCATTACTATTGCAATTTGTGGTGGCTATATCCATAAAATGACTGGCCTATATCATTCTAGCATCATGATATTTCGTTAGGAAACTTTGTTTAGCTGCAAAGTAAAGGGTAAGTTATGTCATTTAATGCTATACCAAGAAGTGTTAGAAAATATAATAAACGAAGAAAATTTGCAAGAACTCGTCATATCGACTGCAGAAACTGATCAAACCATCCTGGAAGAGGAAGAAAGGGGATTTTCAGTACGTATGGATTTCCACTGTCTACATCAAATCAGATTACAGAACCAAAAAGTAGCCTAATGGGTGAAGAAGATGGATCTTCAACAAGCAACATCCTCGTGCTGAATCAACAAATGACGAAATGACCACAACCTTCCTGTGTTCTCTGTGTTCTAGGGCTATTAGTGGAGGGTTATCAATGTGCTGATTGTGCCAGTTATATTCATGGCATGTGTGACCATGGGTCCAGTGATGAAAAGGGATATGGTTCGCCAGTTATGTGTCCATTGTGCTTTAACAAGAGAAGGGTTGTTTATAATCGTGATGTAAAAGTAAATCTTGTGATGTAAGCTGAAAATATGAATAAAACTTCCTACAAGAAGTTTCCTCCTTTTAATCCTGGTATTGCAGTTCGGCTTTTCACCATGAGTGTGATAAATGTTGTGATGTTCGAAATGTTTTGGCCGTCATCAGTGATAATGACAGTTTCTATCGGCTATACCAGATCTCAATTTACTGTTTACAAAAAGACATTATTATCATAGTAAGCTATTGAAATTTATAATTATATATATATATATATATATATATATATATATATATATATATATATATATATATATGTGTGTATATATATATATATATATATATAAATATATATATATATATATATATATATATATGTGTGTGTGTGTGTGTATATATATATATATATATATATATATATATATATATATATATATATATATATATATATATCGCTCAGAACAGCAGTAACTCAACAATTGATGGAAACTGGAAAAGGATTTTTAAAGGTTTATATAAAACAATGTGTCTTACAAAGAAAAGTTTGTGTTAAGAGTATTTTATTATGGAATTCAAAATGTCATTCGAGATAGAATGTTGCAATAAATAGAAGGGGATTTTTTGTCATTTTAGATGTAACGTTAAACAGAATGTGTACTAATGATTACATTTTATCTTTTAGATTGAACATGCTTCAGTTATATATTACCAGTGATTGCAATATTATGAATAAAGATGCATTGAATACTTTGGTGAAAATTTTAGCAGTCATTGTATATATTAGCTAATTTTAGAAGTTGACAAATGATGAGGAACGTCCAACCAAATGTTGCACCACGAACTAATGTAATGTGGTACCTTATTTTTTCTCTTAATTTCATGATGTTGTATCACTGGGATATTATAGTATTTGACCTAATCCCCATCAATCACATGTAATAGGTTCATCGTTAGCTCCATTACCTTCTTATCATATATCATTAAATTTACTCTTAAATCAGTTTTCAGAAAAAAAATACAAATAGTTATATGAAACTAGTCTCAAGCAGCTCTTCGTGAAAAAAAAAATGACAGTTTGCTTCCATTGTAGTAGGGTATCTTGTAATGTAAACGTATCAACCCTTTCCTGGTATCTTTAGCAAGCATTATTTTGTAACCAAACCGAAATGTTATTTCAAAAAGAGGTGAAACAAAAGAGGGTCCTTTAAAACTCCCATACTACACTGCCTACTGCTTGTTTCAGACGAGCGTGCCGAAAACGAAGAAATGAAACACCGAAATAAATATTTAATCATCTGTTTTTGTGACCAGAGGGCGACCCGCCATGCTGAATAGAGACTACGGGACGATCCCTTATTTACGTGAAGCCAAAGTAAGTCTGACTTGGTCTTTGTCGGAAGGCTGGAGGGCCGAGTGGATCTGAAAGAAACAGTTGCATCAATGGAGGTCCCCCTGCTATCAGCTATACTGTATACCCATTTTGAAACGATTTTGCTTATTTGTTCGTCTGGAATCTGCGTCGATTTCCGTGAAGTTTTCCGCCTACCATTCGTTCAAACGCCGTCCCAGATCCAATCTCAGGAAAATTATTCCAAATTTTCAGTTTAGAATAAGAAAAAAAATAACAAGATGAAATGTAATGAGTGAAGTTTGGGAAAGAAGTAAGTGAACGAAATGTCTGGAGAATAAGTAAGAGGTGAAATAACCGGGCCAACGTATTCTACCTACCCCGTTGATGTATCGGAAGCTGAGAAAGAAGAAGAAGAAGAAGAAGAAGAAGAAGAAGAAGAAGAAGGCCAATGTATATCTCTTCCCCTTTCTATACAGTCACCTTCAATTAGAATAAAGGCTTGGGGGTTCCTATTCCTCAGCTCTTTCATAGGAGATGGGGGAGCAACGTCCATTAGAAGTATTTGATTCTTTTAACCATTCATGGACCGGGGCAAGGATTAGTAGATCGTAGTTCACACTCGAATGACGTTGAAAATCAAATATTTTACCTTAATCATGACATAGTATCGAAAAAAACTCGAAATCATCATACATGCGCATGTACACACACACAGAGAGAGAGAGAGAGAGAGAGAGAGAGAGAGAGAGAGAGAGAGAGAACGGTGTATGTAACTGATATTTTTCAGTATACAGTCATGCTTATATTTTCATTAATTATTAGCTACAAAATATGTTTTTGTGTTAATATTAACTTGACTGCGGTGTATAGTTATTATGAAGGATAGGAAACTAAAAGTCTGTAAAATATCTATTTTCACATTGGATACTTCCTTTTAATGCCTTATACTCTTGGATTTGATCACAAATGGGGCTAATCTGAATCTAAAGCGTCATCTATTTATTTTTTTTTAATTTTTTTTTTTTTTTTTGCTTCTTTGCGATAAAGTAAAAACACACACAAGGAAATATAAATCTATGAATATTTTTTGCAATGATTCCACAAAACATAATGAAAATTATATCATTGGTATTGAAGTTTATTATTATTATTATTATTATTATTATTATTATTATTATTATTATTACAAGTAAATGTACAGAGTAATTTAGACATGCATGTCATCTCATGATTCCCATGAGCATTTTTCTGTAGAAGACTCATATGCCATCAGTGCAATTCATGTAAGGAACTGTAAACATTAAATATAGTCTTTGCAGCGTCCCTCCGGTCCTTAGCTTCAACCTCCTAGATTAAGAACAACTCGCTGATTTATCCACCCGACCCCAGCACCATGTCATATAGCCAAGATTCCATAAACCAAATCCACGAGCAAATCACCCTAAGTATAAATTCGAACACACTAATATTAGGAAAGTGCAATTTCAAACACACCACTTTTATGGAACTGTAAATTAAAGCACACCACTTTTAAGGTGAAAATATGAGTACACCACCTTTAGGAAAGTGTAAATTCAAACCAACTACTTTTAGGAAAGTGTAAATTCAAGCACACCATATTTAGGAAAGTGTAAATTCAAGCTCACTACTTTAAAAAAAAGTGTAAATTCAAGCACATCACCTTTATAAAAGTGTAAATTCAAATGCACAAATTTTAAGGAAGTGTAAACTCAAACAGACCACTTTTAGGAAAGTGTAGACTCAAACACACCCTTTTCTGGAGTAAATTCATACATACCACATTTAGGAAATTGTAAATTCAAACAGGTCAAGTTCAGAAAAGTGCAAATTTAAATGCACCACTTTTAGGAAAGAATAAATTCAAAAACACCATTTTCAGAAAAGTGTAAACTCAAACACTCCACTTTCAGGAAAGAGTAAATTCAAAAACACCATTTTCTAGAAAATGTAAATTCAAACATATTACTTTTGGGAAAGTGGGAATTCAACCACAGTACATTTAGAAAAGTTTAAATTCAAACACTACTTTTAGGAAAATGTATATCCAAACAAAGTAGGCTACTATTAGGAAAATGTAAATCTGAATAGGCCTACCCCACATTTAGGAAAGTCACGCCTTTTAAAAACTTTCAATTGAAACACATCACTTTTAAGAAAGTGAAAATTGAAACACGCCAATTCTAGTAATGTGCAAATAAAAAAAAAAAACACCAATTTTAGAATCTCTTAAATTCAAACTCACCACTTTTAGGAAAGTGTAAAATTAACCATACTATGTTTAGGAAATTTTAAAATCAAACACATTCTCTTAGGAATGCGTAAATTCAAACACAGTTTTTGGGAAATTGGAAATTCAAGTACGTCACTTTTAGGAAAATTTAAATTCAAAGACGTCACTTTCAGGAAAAATTAAATTCAAATATACTACTTTTCGGAAAATGTAAATTTAAACATGCCACTTTTAGAAAAATGTAAATCCAAACACCACTTCTAGTAAATTTTAAAATCAATCATGCCACTTTTAGGAATGTGTAAATTTCAACACATCATCTTTAGGAAAGTGTTAATTCATACACGCCACTTCTAGAAAAGTGTAAATTTAAACATACCTAATCTATGAAAATTTATATCCAAACACAAATTTTAGGAAAGAATAAATTATAACGTGCCATTTTTAGGAAAGTATGAATTCAAACACATCACTTTTAGCTGAGTGCAGATTCAAACACAGCTATTTAAGACAATGTTTAAATGGAAATGCAACACTTTTAGGAAAGGGAAAATTCGAACACCACTCTTAGAAAAGTGCAGATTCAAACCCATGCCTTTGATTAAAACGTAAATTCAAACGCACAACTTTTAGAAAGGGTTACATTCAAACGCATCACTTTTAGGAAAGTGTGAATCAAATACACTGCTTTTAGAAGCTTCTAAATTCAAGTAAGTATAAATTCAAACACACCATTATTGGAATGCGGAAATTCGAACCCGCCACTTTTAGGAAAGTGGAAATTCAAACAAAGCTCTTTTATGAAAGTTTATTTTAAAACACACCGTTTTTTTTAAGTGTAAATTCAAACACACCATCTTTAGAAAAGTGTAATTTCAAACACACTACTTTTAGGAAAGTGTAAATTCAAAAATACTTCAAAAAAAATGAATTGAAACATCACTTTTCTTGAAGATTTAAATTCAAACACCATTTTCCAGAGAATTCAAATTCAGAATACCCCTTTTAGGAAATAGTAAATAAAAAAAAATCACTTTTAGTAGAGTGTAAATTAAAACACACTACTTTTTGGGAATGGAAGAGTTCAAACACACCACTCTTAGGAGTTTAAATTCAAACACATGAATTTTGGAAAATCGTAAATTGGGGCACACCACTTTTAGTAAAGTGGAAATTCAAAAACAACTTTTAGGAAAGTGTAATTTTAAATACGTCACTTTCAGGAAAGTGCAAATTCAAACACATCCTTTTAGGGGGAAAGTTTAAATTCAAACACACTACCTTAGGAAAGTGTAAATGCAAACACCACATTTAGGAGAGTGTAAATTGAAGCAGCATCCTAGGAAAGTATATATTCAAACACTACTTTTAGGAAAGTTTAAATTCAAATATACGACTTTTAGGAAATCGTAAATTCAAACATAACACTTTTAGGAAACTGTACTTTACACCACGAAACTTTTAGGAGAGTGTAAACTCAAAAACACTGCTTTTAGACAATTATAAATTCAAATACACTATTTTTAAGAAAGTGTAAATTCATACATACCATTTAAGGAAAGTGAAAATTAAAATGAACCTCTTTTAGAAAAGGCAATTTCAAACACAAAGCTCTTTTGGAAACTTTAAATTTAAGCACCATTTTTAGGATAGTGTGAATTTAAGCATAAGCTAGTACAGAGTATAAATTCAAATACACAACTTTCAGAAAAGTGTAAATTTGAAAGCATCTCTTTCAGGAAATTGGAAATTAAAAAACAGTACTTTTAGGAAAGTTCAAATTCGAACTCACCACTTTTGGGAAAGTATATATTTTAATCACACCATTTTTTTGGAAAGTGGAAATTTAAATACCGCTTTTAGGTAACTTTAAATTCATACACACAACTTTTGGGAAAGTGAAAATGCAAACGCACTAGTTTTAGGAAAGTGTCAATTCAAACACAACAATTTTAGGAAGTTTAAATTCAAACACACTACTTTTAGAAAGGCATAAATTCAAATACACCATGTTTAGAAAGATTAAATCTAAAAAAAAAATAAACTTTTAGGAAAGCAAATTCAAACATGCCACTTTTATGCAAGGGTAAACTCAAACTCACAAATTTTACGAAACTTTAAAATCATACACCCTATATTAAGGGAAGTTTAAATTCGAACACTTTTAAGATAGTGTAAATTCTAACACACTGATTTTAGGCAAGTATAAATTCAAACAACAGTTTTAACAAAGCACTTTTAGAAAGTGTAAATTCATACATACCACATGTAAGAAAGTGTAAATTTAAACATACAGTATGGATCGGGTAGATACAAAGTCACCAAGTGTCACGTGAATACTCTATTGAGTAACATTCAGCCTGTAAACAAGTTACCAAGTTAAAGCAAACCCCAGATTGTTAAACAGATGGACTAAAAATGTAATCATAATAAAATATGCAATACAACCCAGCAATATTCGTAAAATTATATATAAAATGTAAACAGAGTCTTGTACAGATAACAAAGTAAAAAATACTAACTCTATTACAAAATACGAAAAGTACAGCCTATCCAACTACAGTGTAACATTTCCAAATCCATCATGAATATAAGAACATGTGGCATAATCAATACAGCAACTTACACTTTGGCGCTCCATATCCAATTCCTACACATGCTTAACCGCTGTAGTGCTGGACATACACCTCTGCCAGTACACTCTGGACGTACACCTCTTTAAATAAATAAATAAATAAGCCTACATTTGCACACGTGGCCGGAAGCTAACTGACACCTGTCAGCACACACAGAAATGACAGCCGGCAACTGGGGTCTGCCCCCCCCCCCCCCCCACCTACAATGCCCAACAAAACACCATCACCTTGCGCAAAAACTAATAATGTTTCTAATAGTATTCATAATTTGATTAACATTCATTTTCTATATATAATGTTACAAACAAAATATGCAATTATAAATAATTATGAATACATCATACACATACTATTCAAGGAAAGTGTATATTCAAACATACCTTTTCATTAAAGTGTAAATTCAAATGTACCGCTTCAAGAAGTGTAAATTCAAATGTACCGCTTCTAGAAGTGTAAATTCAAATGTAGCACTTCTATGAAAATGCAAAGTAAAACACCATATTTAGGAAAGTGTAAATTAACATGTATTACTTCTGGGAAAGTGTAAATTCAAACACAGCATTTTTAGGTAAATATAAATTCAAACACGGCTCTTAAAGAAAATTTTAATTCAAACACGGCTCTTAAAGAAAATTTTAATTCAAACACATTGCTATTAGGAAAGTTTGAATGCAAACACATTTAAAAAAAAAGTATAAACTCAGATCGGTCACTTGAATTTATAATTTTCTAGGGAGGTTTAAATTCAAACACACCCTTTTCAGGAAAGTTTAAATTCAAACACACAACATTTAAGTGTGAATTCAAAATTATCCCTTTTAGAAAAGTGACAATTCAAACAGACCACTTTTAGAAAAATTCATATTCAAACACGCCACTTTCAAGAAAGTGTATTCAAATTCACCACATTAAGGAAAGTTTAAATTCAATCTCTCCAGTTTTAGGTAAGTTTCAATTTGAATAAACCTCTTTTAGGAAAGGGTAAATTTAAACACACCACTTTTAGGTAAGTGTTAATTCAAACATACCACTCGTAGGAAAGTTTAAATTCAAGCCCACCACTTTTAAGAAAATGTAGATGAATTTTTATTTTTATTTTTTTTATTTTTTAGGAAAGTAGAAATACAGGGATAGTGTAAATGTGAACACACCACTTGTAAGACTATAAATTCAAACGTATCATTCTTAGGAAAGTGTAAATTCAAACAAAACTTTAAGAAAACTGTAAATTCAAACACACTGCTATTATGCAAGTACAAATTCAAACACATCACCTCTAGGCAAGTATAAATTCAAAGACACCATCTTTAGGAAAGAGTAATTTCAATCTGAATACTTTTAGGAAAGTGTAAATTCAAAGACACAACTTTTAGAAGAATGTAAATCAAAAAAGCAAATTATAGGAGTTTAAATTCAAACACCACTGTTAGGATGCTTTGAATTTAAACATATTACTTTTAGTATTGTAAAAATTCAAACACATCCCTTTTAGGAATGCATACATTCAAACAAACCACTTTTATGAACGTGTCAATTTAAACAATTTTTTTTAGAAAAGTGTATATTAAAAAATAATTCTACAAAAGTATAAATTCAAATAATACTTTTAGGAAAGCATAAATTAAAACACGCCACTTTGTTGAAAGTTTAAATTCAAACACACCATTTAGGAGAGTTTAAATTCAAGCATCTCTTTTAGGAAGCAATCAATTGAAACACACTACTTTTAGGAAAGTGTAAATTCAAACACACAACTTTTGGGAAAGTTTAAATTCAAGCACATCATTTTTTAGAAAAGTGTAAATTCAAAAATATAATTTCTAGGAAAGTATAAATTCAAACACAAAACTTTTAGAAGAATGTAAATCAAAGGAGCAAATTTTAGTAGTGTAAATTCAAAAACCACTTTTAGGAAACTTTAGATTTAAACACATCACTTTTAGGAATGCATAAATTCAAATACACCACATTTAGTATTTTATAAATTCAAACACACCCCTTTTAGTAGTGCATAAATTCAAACACATCCCTTTTAGTATCGTATAAATTCAAACATATTCATTTTAGGAAGGCATACATTCAAACACACGACTTTTGTTATTGTATAAATTTAAACACATCCCTTTTAGGAATTCATACATTCAAACACACCACTTTTAATATTGTATAAATTCAAACACACCATTTTTAGGAATGTGTAAATTTAAATGCACATTTTTAGAAAAGTATATTCACAAATAATTCTAGGAAAGTGTAAATTCAAACGCAGAACTTTTAGGAAAGCGTAAATTAAAATATCACTTTGAGAAAAATGTAAATTCAAACACACCATTTAGGAAAGTTTGAATTCAAGCAGCACTTTTTGGAAGCCATCAATTCAAACACACTACTTTTGGGAAAGTGTAAATTTAAACACACAACTGTACGGGAAGTTTAAATTCAAACACACTAGTTTTAGAAAAGTGCAAATTCAAAAATATCATTTCTAGGAAATTGTAAATTAAAACACACCACTTTTAGGAAAGTGTAAATTCAAACACACCATTTTAGGAAAGTGTAAATTCAAGCACACTACTTTAAGGAAAATGCAATTTCAAACACAACTTTTGGGAAAGTTTCAATTCAAACACATCTTTTTTAGAAAAGTGTAAACTCAAAAGTATCAATTTTAGGAAAGTGTAAACGCTAATACTCTACTCATAGAAGGATCTAAATAAAAAAAAAAGTATATTTTAGAAGTGTAAATTAAAAAACATCACTTATAGGGAACTTTAAATTCAAGCACACCACTTCTAGGAAAGTGTAAATTAAAAAACACAACTTTCAGGAAAGATTGAATTCAAACTCACCACTTTTAGAGAAGTGTAAATGCAAAAATATTACTTGAATGTAAGTTTAAATTCAAACACACCACTTTTAGGAAAATTTAAATTAAAAAACGCCACTTTTAGAAAAGATTAAATTCAAATACAACCAATTTAGGAAAGTGAAAGTGCAAACACACCAGTTTTAGGAAAGTTTAAATTCAAACGCAATAATTTTAGGAAGTTCAAATTCAAACACACTACTTCTCGGAAAGTGTAAATTCAAACACGCCATTTTTAGGAAAATATAAATTCAAACATGTCAGTTTTAAGAAAGTGTAAATCAAAACACCATTTTTACAAAGTTCAGATAAAAAAAACTTCTAGGAAAGCAAATTCAAACTTTTAGAAGAGAGTAAATTCAAACATGCCATTTTTACGAAAGGGTAAATTCAAACACACATATTTCAGGAAAGTTTGAAATCAAACACCCTACTTTTAGGAGAGCGTTATTTGAAACACCACTTTCAGGAAAGTTTGAATTTAAAAACACCACATTTAGTAAAGTTAAAATTCAAACACTTTTAAGAAAGTGTAAGTTAAACACATCACTTTTAGGGAAGAGTAAATTCTAACACACTGCTTTTATGAAAGTATAAATTCAAAACACAACACTTTTAACAAAGTACTTTTAGGACAGTGTAAATTCGTACATATAACGTGTAGGAAATTTTAAATTTAAACATACCATTTAAGGAAAGTGTAAATTCAATTATATCTGTTTAGTAAAGTGTAAATTGAAATACACTACTTTGAGAAAAGTGTAAATTGCAATGTGTTACTTTTAGGAAAGTGTAAATTCAAACACAGCACTTTTAGATAAATGTAAATTCAAACACGGCACTCTTAGGAAAGTTTAAATTCAAACACATTGCTTTAAGGAAAGTTTTAATCCAAAGACACCATTTTTAAGAAAGTATAAACTCAAATCAGCCTGTTGAATTGAAATTTTTCTAGGAGAGTTTAAATTTAAACACTCTTTTTAAGAAAGTGTAGATTCAAACACACTACTTTTAAGAAAGTTTCAATTTAATCAAACTGCTTTTTAGAACAATGTAAATTTAACCATATTATTTTTAAGAAAATTTAAATCAAACAAACTACTTTTAGGAAAGTGTACTTTCGAACACACACCCTTTAAGGAAAGTGTAGATTCAAACATACTGTACATATGGGAAAGTGTAAATTCTAACACACCCCTTTTATGAATGTTTAAATTTAAATACACAATTTTTAGAAAAGTATCAATTCAAAAACTCCACTTTTAGAAAGGTGACAATTCAAACACACCACTTGTAGGAAAATTCAAATTCAAACACGCAACTTTAAAGAATGTGTATTTTTATACATCACATTAAGGAAAGCTTAAATTCAGTTTTGTGTAAGTTTAAATTTGAATACACCTCTTTTATGAAAGTATAAATTTGAATACACTTCTTTTAGGAAAATATCAATTCAAGCACCACACTTTTAGGCAAGTGTAAATTCAAACAACACCACTCGTAAGAAAGTTTAAATTCAAGCACACCATTCTTGGGAAAGTGTAAATGAAAACAACTTTTTAGGAAAGTAGAAATACAGACACGCAACTTTCAGAATAGTGTAAATTCAATCGGACCATTTTTAGGAAAGTGTAAATTCAAGCACATCACTTTTAGAAAAGTGTAAATTCAAACACAATTTGTAGTAAAGTAGAAATACGGACACGCCACTTTTAGGATAGCGTAAATGTAAACACATCACTTGTAAGACAGTGTAAATACAAACACACTAGTTTTAGGAAAATGTAAATTCAAGCAAACTACTTTTAGGAACGTGAATATTCAGGCACATTACTTTTAAGAAAGTGTAAATTCAAACGCACAACTTTTGAGAAAGATTAAATTCAAACATACCATTTTTAAAATAGTATAAATATTAGAATATCACTTTTAGGAAAGTGTAAATTCAAACACACTACTTATAAGAGAATGTAAATCAAACGAGCAAATCTAAGGAGTGTAAACTCAAACACAGCACTTTTAGGAAACTTTAAATTCAAACACATCAATTTTAGGATGGTGTAAATTCAAACACATCAATTTTAGGATGGTGTAAATTCAAACAAACCATTCTTAGTATTGTATGAATTCAAACATAAATTTTAGGAAATTTTAAATTTAAACACACCATTTTTAGAGAAGTGTATGTTAAAAAATAATTCTAGGAAATTGTAAATTTAAGCACAAAAACAAAACAAACACAAGATAACCAGTCAAAAAAATATATGGTCATGTAAGTGGCTGAAAATTAATGCAGCATAATTGTTTATGATTCACTTCATTTGGCTACGCTTGCAAAATTAACATTGCATCACTGCTCCTCTGTTCTGGCAAGTGGTATATGAATGTGCTGCGCACACTAGCCCTGTGGGTCATTATTTTGGGGATATTTTTTACTTTCATAGGAGCCGCAATAGCTATATACTGAACGGAGATAATTTTCAACATGATCAGTTACCGAAATAGATGAAATTACACTAAATTTCGAGATAGATTGTACTTACCTCTTGGAGACATCTTCATGTATGTTAGTAGTCATGCTGGTACTAAAAGGGAAGGTGGAAAGAAATAGCTGGTGTAGGACAACATCCAGGAATTGTGCACAAATATTTGGAAGCAAGCAATTGGTAAAAGATGCTAGATCATGATTACGTCATACAAAAAATAGAACAGCTGGCAAAAGCGAATACAAATAACATATGCCAGTAACTCATAATCAGTCTCCCTAAAGTAGACAATTGGCTTATAGTGAGAAATAAACTTCACATTTTAATCACCTGATTATGCCCAGCCCCCATTAAACAAATAGAGAAAAATACCAAACTGGCCAGCACTTGTCCATTTTCTTATAGCAAATTCCCGATTCACCAGTAATTACAGTATTATAATATATTAAGCAAATCAATTTGATTGAGCAGTTTAAAAATCGGGTTAATGAGAATATTAAGGTTTATTTACATAAGAAAAAAAAATGATCCATCCTTCGTGAATCAGCTGTATGTGCTGATGATTACATACTGGCTCACAAGGAATCGAGTTCCTATCATAAAAAGTTTAATAGGTAAAAAGACTATAGAAACTCTGATAGGTAAAAGTGAGCCCTCGCTACTTCGCGGTGCGACCATCGCGGATTCACGACTTCGCGGACTTTTTTCATTAAATACGGCATCCGATTTCATCAGCAAACCACTAT
The DNA here is from genome assembly GCF_036898095.1 of Palaemon carinicauda. NCBI lineage: Eukaryota > Metazoa > Arthropoda > Malacostraca > Decapoda > Palaemonidae > Palaemon > Palaemon carinicauda. Next base: position 91,735,499 of record NC_090730.1, on the reverse strand, counting down.
TTTTGGGGGAAACATCATTTTTTTCTAGAAAATTGCTACTCTTTATATAGTTAATTGCACATTAATAAAGTGTGTACTTTTGTTTTTAAATTTCGGGTGTTTTAAAAATCGAGTATCGTTGACTTCTTTTTGTTTTACTTTTGGCTGTGATCTGATCAGCTGACGTCTAGCTGCCGGTCTCAAGAATATGCGCATACAAAGTATTGTTTATACCATTTCTTAACTTATTCAAACCATCTATACAGTTGATATTACATAAGCACCAATGTGTTATAACCTATCATATTTTTTTGTTTATTACATTAAAAAACTCTCTCTCTCTCTCTCTCTCTCTCTCTCTCTCTCTCTCTCTCTCTCTCTCTCTCTCTCTCTCTCCCCGTAAGAAATAAAACCTTAGTTCACATATGGCAACTTGAGTTTAAGAATGAAATTAACATGAATATTGTTAGTTGTGGCGATCAATTCCTCGCTTCAGGAGGTACAGGAAACAAAAACACGGCATTCGATTACAACAGCTGACTCTCTCTCTCTCTCTCTCTCTCTCTCTCTCTCTCTCTCTCTCTCTCTCTCTCTCTCTCTCTCTCTCTCTCTCGTGTTATACAATAATTACAAATAGATGAAGAAACCAAAATCGGTTTTCTTGAAGTGTCAATTAAATACAAAACGAAAAAATTATACCGTGTATACATCCATTTCAATCATAGCTCAAAAAACGGTATCCGATTTTGTCAGCAAACTACTATTTTTTAGGAAACACCATTCTATTCCAGAAAACTTACTCTTTAAATAGTCAATTGCGCTATAATAAAACATGTACTTATGTTTTTAAATTTCGGGTGTGTTTTAAAAATAGAGTATTTTTTACTTCTTTTTGTTTTACTTTTGGCTGTGATCACATCAGCTGATGTCTAGCTTCCGCCCTCAAGAATATGCGCGGTACGAATACATTAACAAAGAATTGTTTACTGTACACCATTTCTTAACTTATTCAAACCATCTAATCAGTTAATATTACTTAAGTACCAATGTGTTATAACCTATCATATTTATTATTTAGTACATTTAAAACCCTTCTCTCTCTCTCTCTCTCTCTCTCTCTCTCTCTCTCTCTCTCTCTCTCTCTCTCTCTCTCTCTGTCACATCGAACGTAATAGCGGCATCTTAATTTGTCGATGACTTTAAAAATGGCCAAGTACTTTCTTCTTCTTTTACCTTTTTTTGCATATGGTGATGTGGGTACAAGTTGACTTAAAACTGAAGTTAGTAAAAGTATTTTGGATATGGAAAGAAGAATTATCTTTCGTAACAGTTTAAAATTATCGCAAATTAATTATCATTCTGTCATTAGCAGCAGTTTGCTATTGTGGATTAAACGCATAAGTTAAAAAAAGGTTTCCAGCTTTGCTACGAATTTAGGAATTTATATGGATACGATAAGTAAAATATTTGTAATATCATAATGTTTACTAAATGTTTGTTATATAATTAGTTATCACTTTGAGCATGTTTGTTTAATGCGTTCGTTTGTTTATTATGATCGAAGATGGAGCGTAAACAAATGGAAGGTTTCCGTTTCAGGCAGCGTCATAAAGAAAAACATTATATAAATGGCATTCATTTCATTTATTTGGAAGTTCTAAGAAAAATTAAGTAGAACATTAGTAATAACAAAATCAACATATAATCAATACTTGGTAAGATTGCTGTCGATGCAAAAACTAACCTATACACAGATGTGTAAATGCGTCTGTTTCTTCGTTATGATCAGAGATAAATGTAAACAAAACATTGGTTGTCATTTTTTATCGTGCTTCTTGGCGTGTTTAGGAAACGCATGATATAAAATCGCCTTTATTATTTGTGCCTGTTTTAGTTTAGGGTACTGTAGTACATGCATTAAGTGTTCTGTACATTAAAGGGTAGTTTGTTAACAGTACCAGGTAAAGGGAGGGTTTTTAAAAGTCTGGATATACATATTAAATAAATACGTAAATATGGTGTCCCTACTTCGCGGATTTTCAGCTATCGCGGCCGGGTTTGGAACCTATCTACCGCGATAAACGAAGATTCACTGTAGCAGTGAAGATGTTGTAGTTCAAAGGTCTAGTTCTGATTCTCATGTCATCTCAAAGCAGCAATTTGAATAGCAATTCTACAAGTATTAGTTCTGTAATGTGTAACTATTGTAAGAAATCCTGTCATGCAGTGTCTAAATGCTAACAAGTTGAAGAGGAAAGAAGTTAAAACTGTAGCTCTTACTTTACCAAAGCCTCACTATAATGTTCTACCAGTAAAAGTTAACACTGTGGATGACCACGTTTTTTACAGGAAACCCGACAATTCCATTGTTTGTTCCAGACCTGTTTATAAGGTTTTCCAGTCATATATTAATAAGGGTTTTATTAGATTTTATATGGTAGTTCACTGCACCCTGTTTGTATCATGCATGATACTGGTTGTGCCCAGCATCTTGTTTTGGGGAAAGCTGTTCCTGAGACTGAGTATTCGTTTATTGGGGGTTATGCTCCCATTCGTGGGGTTGGTGGTGGCCATTTTAGGGCTCTTTTGTATTGTATGGATCTTTATTGTTACTGGATATCAGGGCTTGTTGTTGATGCGGTGTCGAGTTGCCTATAAATGGCGTTCAATTTTTGTTTGGTAATTACTTGGTAGATGAGAAAGTTGATGTCCTACCAAAGATGATTAAAGAGCCAAATTTTGATCAGCAGTTGGAGGCTCTCAGTCCTGATTTTTCTACTCTGTTTTCTCTGTGCTAAGATTCATCAGAAGACTCAGAGTTCTACTTGCACATCTGACGAAGATGTGTTGGTTTGTGATGATGTCTCCACTGTTATTTGTTCTACCAACTTGCCTCGTGAAGAGATGTTGGTTTGTGGTGCTCTATCCACTTATGATTGTTCTACTGACCTATCTCGTGAAGATATGTTAGTTCATGATACTTATTCAACTGTTGACAGCTCTACCAACATGTCTGGTAAGGATATATTGGTTCATGATAATGTTTCTGCTTTCAACTGTACTAACAATCTGTCTTGAGAAGACATTTTAATTTGTGATGCCATGCCTTTTGACCATTCTGCTAACCTGTCTTGTGAAGATACATTATTTTGTGATGCAGCAGTTAATGAGTGTTCAAATGACTTGTCTTTTGAAGGTGCCTTAGTTTGTAATGATGTCTCATCTGCTCATGATGATGGTAATTTGTCTACGACATTTTTGTTAAATCAGTTTAATAGTGATTTCTCCAATTACAATCATGTGTTGAAAATAATCGGTAGTTTGTTACTCAATGAATACCGCGAGCCTGAGTCTCATTCAAAGTTGGTTGTAGATAAGAAATGTGACCATGCTATTGTTCAAGTTGTTATCCCTGAAAATCATACTGTTAATGCTCTCCGTCTTGCTCATGAACAACCTATGACTGATCATTTTGGAGAGTAAAATTTTGAATCATGACATCAAAAATTTTAGTAGGCATGATGTTTGGCGAGATGTGACTTTTGTTATACTTTTCCTGTGTGTAAAGCTATTGAGAAGTCCATTCAGACTTATCTGAAAACCCCACTGTAGTTCATCTCTGAATTTGATGAATTATTTAGCCATACCTTTAAAGATTATGTTAATCCTAGGCAAACAAATATATTTAATTTCTCTTCCTCTTGTTTTGTTAAAGATTTTATAGTTAATATGAATATTTATTCAAATGTTGTTACTGTTCTTAAAATATTTAATCATTCCTTGTTTCCTTTCCTCACTGTGCTATTTTCCCTGTTGGGGCCTCTGGGCTTTTATCATCCTGTTTTTCCAACTGGAGTTTCAGCTTAGCAAATAATAATAATAATAATAATACTAATAATAATAATAATAATAATAATAATAATAATAATAATAATAATAATAATAATAATAGGTTGAACATATGTTAAGTAGAAAATACCTTTTAGTTTTCTTTATAATGATTTCTTATGATTGTTTATTAACTCTGTAAATTTAGATTTCCACTTAAAGTTTGTAAAACAAAATTGTATTCCATTTTGATCGTAATAAAATCTTTATATTTGTAATCTTGTATGATAAGATAATTTTTTTGCATTTGTGAAAAATTGTTGGTTTAATGACACCAGCTTTTTCGCAAGGCAGGGGAATTTGTTATATGTATATTGATTAAATTTTATGCATATCATGCTCTAGGACCTTTGCGGAGGTTAAATTTTTACCTATTAACTGTTAATGTAAAGATAGAAGCATTCTAAATGTTTGTAACTCAAAGATACCGTTGAACTCTAGAACAAGAGCTTATGGATATTTTTCATAACATATTCTACGTTGCCAGTCGCATGTTGTGGCGGGATGTCACAGAAACAACCCCCACATCCTTGATCACTCTAAACAGTCAAATGTCTCCTCAGCACAAAATTTCCCCTTACGTTATCTTACAGCTAGACTCTTGTACAGGAAGGATATTGAAAACTAAACATGACCTTACAACCTTATTTCCTTACAACTATAACAATCACTTAATACTTAATTCCTTCATCCAAATATCGGTTATTATTGATCCTTAATACTAAAATCCTTAAAACAAAATAATCACTTAATCCTAAAATCAACAACAACCAAACTTATCAGTATACTTGAAACTAAATAAATCAATACATATAACATTCAAATAAGCAAATACTCAGTAAAAAATACAATCACAAAACCTGACACTGATACATTTCACACAAAGAACAAAATGCACTTAAAACTAAAATAATAATCACAGATAAGTTTGTAGGGAATATATATACTGTATGTATGATTGTGTGTGGACACCATCGTTCATACAAGGCCCAAGAGACGTTCACAGCACACTGCCACAACTTATTGGCAAACGGTAGTACCCCGAGTCAAACTCTACCACACTCACTTCCTATACCAGGGCCAGTTAATCATAGTCATCATCATCATCGTAATCATTATAATCAGTAATCCAAAGAGAAACTCCTTCAGACAGGCTGGGTCATTATGACATCAATATCAGTAAAATCGTTCAGAGCAAGCAAATCATAATCATCATTGTAGTCCAGGTCAGCAACAATTGGCCAACAATCACAAAAAGATAACATTCCAAAGGAGGAATTACAGCGTTAGAAATAAATAATCACTTCCACGCTCGTTGAAATACAGTAATATAAAGTAAATCCAGCACTCAAACCACACACAAATGACTCTTGCTGCAGTCAAATAAAAAAAAAAGCATTCGCTCAAGACATTCACTACTGTCCCAAGCTAGCTAAAAAAATAAACAAAACCTCAATTATACCAACAGTCATTCTCATAAACAATCATTACACTAACTACCTCTCGCTCGCTGACACACACTTTCTTCTCTCTCTCTCTCTCTCTCTCTCTCTCTCTCTCTCTCTCTCTCTCTCTCTCTCTCTCTCTCTCTCTCTCTCTGGATTTAGCAAACAAAAAATAAAAATAAAACAAAAATCAGTCCTCCACAATGTACTGTTTGAGAATCCCTCAAGAATTTTCACGAGTCTTGTACAAAACTCGTAGCTCATATAAAAGAATGTGTGAAGCGTGAGGAGAGGAAACTTGATTTGTTTTTCTCTGAGTTTACATTGCTCTAGTGGAGGCATTTCTTAGACACTAGCTGTGATACTTTAGTGGTTTGCGGACTGTGGCTGGACGTAGCCCAAAGACAGGGGCGTAACTAGGTGAGAATGGGCCCGTGGCATTTTCTTACAGTGGGCCCCCATTACCTCAAAAAAAAAATATATATATATATATATATATATATATATATATATATATATATATATATATATATATACATATATATATATATGTATATATATATATATATATATATATATATATATATATATATATATATATATATATATATATATATATATATATATATATATATATATATATATATATTATGGGAAAGAGAGTAGAGAGATTGATTTGATATATCGTAGAACTAGTAGGCATAAGAAATTGAAATATAATATGCAGGCATTGAAATATAATTACTAAATATTAATACATACATAGCTTAGAAAAAAAAAAACATCTAAATTATATATTCTCAATAATGAATCAGATGAATACCCTTATGTAGGCCTATGCGGCCGTTACATTATTACATAATTACGATACCTATAAAATGAAAATAAACACAACTTGGTCCAAAACATTTATACCATCATTAAATAAACAAATATACCTTATACCTTCTACAATTCTTTCTTCCTTGCTTTCATCTCTGCAAATCTGTCAATGACTACTCAAGTTCAATTTATGCGCAGTTCCTTGTTCAATTGATAGAAGAGCTAGTCCTTCTAATCTTTCCTGTGCCATTGTACTTCGCAAATAGTTTTTAACAAGCTTTAGTTTGGAGAATGAACGCTCTGCACTTGCAGTTGTAACAGGAACAGTTAAAAAACAATAGCATTGCAGTGCAAACCTCAGGGAAACTGGCTGAAATAGAATGATTTTCTATGATCAACATATTAGCAAGGTCCTTAATACTAGAAACTTTTGCTTATTTCTCCCTTCAGAGCAGATCTCATGCTGAGAATTTCCTGTGTGAATGTTTCTGACACATCGTTGTGTTATTTTTTAACAAAACTAGATGCTTTTTCCTACAGCTCTGAGTTAGATGAATTTTGCAATGAGATTGGTTCCAACACTGAGAATGATGAGACAACCTCATGCAAGCCAGTAAAATGGAAGTTCAACTGAGTTGTGATGATGTCCAGAGTACGATAGTAAACAGTTACTCTACACAAACTCTCTGGATCTTCTAATCTTTGGTCTTCACAAAGCTCGCCAAAATGTCTTTTTACGGTACGAAGTCTCTTTTTCTCAAATTCTGGTCTGATTGATCACTTCTGGGCTATATCAAACTGATTTCTTAATCTGCACATCTCATCCATGCAAACCTTTAAGAGGTCTGCTGCCTTAGCAAGATCAATTGCTTTTGATTGTAAAATTTTTTATACTAAATTTATTGACTGTATGATTTTGGACTGAAACGTCAAAAGGAATACAAAATTAAAATTTTCAAGACATTTCTTTAGTGCAGTGGCTTCATTGCGTTCGTCTGCCTTAGAGCTGCATAATATTATTTGTTCTAGAGCTTTCTGCACATCACAGAATTGAACTTTGAGAGCAAATACCGCATCATAACGTTCAGCCCATCTAGTTGGGTTTAACTTTTTAATAGTTACCCCTTTGTGAGTGCCTGATTCAGAAATTAAGCTAGATAATATGTCCCATCTCTTGATACTAAATCCAAAAAACACATAGACTCTTAGAACAATATCATAAAACTGCGCCATTTCTGTCACATCCTTGACAGCATCATTAATCACCAAATCTAAATTATGAGCAGCACAATGAACATAAACTGCACTGGGTTCAACATCAATTATTTTTTTCTGCACACCTTTGTATATACCCTTCATGTTACTAGCTCCATCATATCCTTGGCCACGACACCTTGAAATAGAAAGTCCTCTTTGTTTAATTATTTGCAAAATTTGTTCTGATAGTGCAGCTCCACTTTGGTTCTCAACCTTATGAAACCCCCCAAAAGACTCATTAATTTGTAGGGCTTTTGGCTTTCCATTATCATCATATTCTATGTTACAGTAACGGTATATTTCACACATTTGATCAAGTTTGGAAATATCCAGTGTTGTATCTAACATTATGCTATAAAATGGAGCTGCATAAGTAAATTCCTTTTCAGATTCCTTTGAAAGCAACTGAATCAGTTCATTTTGTATCATTGGGCTCATATATTTTGTTTACCTTTAGGTTTACTGATTAATTCTGAAAGAACTAGATCATATTTAGAAAGCAACTCAATGATTCAAATGAAATTTCCACGTTTCCTTTCATCCTCACCATAATCACCTTCATCTTCTGCTTGTGTTCCTTCTTTGTGTCCACGAAATGGCAAATTGCCCATCGCTAATGTAAGAGTTACATTTAATAATCTGTCCAAAACCTGACGCCAGTATTTTTTTCTCCTTTTGAAGATTACCTTCAAGTGCTTCACTCAAAGTTCCATGCAAGCGCCATTTTTCATTCACTAGGCATGAATTATACTGAATTTGGGATGATTCGTGCATCTTCATACCCTCACCTATGTGTTTCCAGTCACAATAGCCATCAATCCATGTATCTTGAAATCTACTCGCTCCTCGATTAGCAAACAACCAATATGTCTCACAATAAGCTTAATCAAGAACAACTGAATAGCATTACCACGACCTCTCAATTTTCACACCTGATTTGGACACTGCATGATAACATTTTTCAGAGAAAGAGCAACCTTCTGCATCCATTTTAAAGGGCCATTAGGCTTGCAATGTCCATTTGTAATGATAAATCGTTTTGTTTGGTCCTTCAAGTTTTGTTCCATAAAATGTCCTCGGTCTGTAGGCCACAACGATGTTATTGTGTCAAATGAGAGCTCAGGTGCATTGTCTTTTGAGGTACTAGGTTTACAATCATCTTAACAGGTATTGCCTAATATAGTGTCGGAAACTGGGTCAGAATCAGGCTTGCCAACTTCGTCTAATTTCTTTTCCCCTGTATCAGTTGCTGTGTTTGTTTCAACTAAACTAGTACTAGCAGTAGGCATTTCCACACTAGTGACACTACTATTAGTATTTTCTCCAATAGCTTCACAACTGTCATTGTCCTTTGCATTTTCGTTAATCACTTCTACTGTTGGGGAAAAGAAACCACTAATTTTTGGAAGCTTTGAGGCCTTAATTTCATTTTCTTTTTTCCTTTTCCGTTTTTCACTGCCACTAAGATGTTTTTTGGGAGGCATATATCCGATTCACTGTAAATAAAAACTATTATTAATTGAGAAAATTATACTCTGTTATCATCTGATATACAAAAATTCTATTGTTTTTCTGTTTGTATGGTGTTTTTACGTTGCATGGAACCAGTGGTTATTCAGCAACGGGACCAACGGCTTTACGTGACTTCCGAACAACGTCAAGAGTGAACTTCTATCACCAGAAATACATATCTCTCACTCCTCAATGGTATGGCCGAGAATCGAATCTGCGACCACCGAGGTGGGACGCAAAGACCATATCGACCACGCCACTGAGGCGCTATAAAAAAAATTTTGATTGATATCATTGTGAAGATATTAAAGGTCTTTCCTCAATGCATTGTTCTTTCTATTACATTATTTTTATTGTGAGTCAAATATTAAAATTAAGTTCACAATTCGTGAACAACATAAACTTTCATAAGGTGTAAGATAACTATCAGTTGTAGTCCACTTATAAAAGAATACAATGTAAAACAATCACGAAACGCGAAAAACTCTGATTTTTTCTTTAAATGATCAAAAGATATTGGCGGTCACAGGCGGTGACAACTGACAAGCTCTGGTAACTGGTGTACATGGAGGCCAGGACTTAGACAGGAACATAACGCGTTCAAGCCAAGATCTCGTACGACCTGTAGTGTACGGACAGTAATACTCCCTATGACCTCCTAACCCATAACGGCCATCATATACTGTACATTAACAATATGCAATGTCTTCTCAGTTTCTGTTAATAATCATCTACCAGTATTATATTGAGGAATTTGAATTATTATTTTTTTTCTAAATCACTAAAATATAACAGTAAGCAGTAGCACATTTTTTTTTTCTTTTTACGGCCATGGGCCCATATCCCTTGGGTCCCTTTCTGTGACTACGTCCATGGGCCCCTTTAATCATTATAGGCCCTGGGCCCGTGGCAGTTTGCCACCTCTGCCACCCTATTGTTACGCCTCTGCCCAAAGACTACCTATTGTCAGAATGCTGACCACACTCAAATAATACACCAAACTACCCAAAAATGCTGTGGATTGCCCTAGAAATCTGGCCAAAGGGAAAAAAATCAAAGTGAAATGGGCACTACTTGATTTTGTTCTGGACAAGGGTGCTGTACTGTAGGTTTCATACATGCTCATACACTGTAATGCTATTTTTTTTCTTTTTTACCTCTATATAGAACCTAAAATCTTTAGTCGGCTTCGTGTGGCTGAGGAATATATTTCACATCCATAACCAATTTTTTTTTAGAATTAAGGACTTGTATAACTTTGAAAGAGTTTTGTGGTCTGCCCCCATGATGTAAGGGATAAAACTTTTAAAAGATAAAGACCCTCAAAATATTTTACTTTCAAAGTTTTCAAGTGAGGAACCCATGTAAGCCTACAATCAAATGTCAAGCCTAGAAATCTAGCTTTACTTACACGTGAAATCCGTTGACCTTTGATGTATATATCAGAGTCTGGATGAAATCCTCGAATACAACAAAAATGAACAACAGTAGTTTTGCTTGTTGAAAACTTAAACCCATTCATATCAGCCCACTGAATAATTTTGTCAATTGAGATTTGTAGTTTTCTCTCAACCATCGCCATTCTAGCTCCAGCAAATGATTTGGAGAGATCATCAACAAATAGTGTTGAGAGAATATATTGAGGAATGAGTGAGGATATCCCATTAATGGCTAATGCAAATAAGGTTACACTTAGCACACTACACTGGGGAACTCCTTCCTGACATTTCCCCCTCAGATAGGGTTTCCCCCACTCTCACTTGAAAAACCTATGCAAAATAAATGATTGAGTGAACAATGGTAGCTCTCCTCGTAATTCCAAATCATGAATGGTTTTAAGTATACCATTTTCCATGCAGTGTCATATGTATATGATTAAATTCTCCTCAGTACGGCGTCTGTGCAATCGAGTTAAAGACCTTCTTATGGCTGTGTGCAGGACAGTTACTTCTGAAAACCACCAGGGGACTGGTCGTCGTTTGAATATCCCTGTTGTTTTGGGAATGGAATTGACTCCTGCTGCGTGAAGAGTTCCATTAAGTAAGCCTATGAGATAATCAACACTTCTGAACTGTTCTTCACTTGCTTCAATTTCGCTTAGCTCCCGAAATCTATCCCAGTGTACCACCTGTGTGTCACACGAGCGTACATTTCTCTTTTTTGTATATATTATCCTTTGTATCTACGTTCTCCCCTCGCACTGACAGTAACTTGTTTCAACCTGTCTGCATATTCCATTATTAACTGCTAACAGGACCGGTTGCTGGTTTGACAAGAAATAGCATGTTTGTATTTTGGGACCTTACCGGGACCTTGTGTGTATATATACTCGATGTGTCATAATAAAGTTACTCAGTTGCGTTTATCTCGCCTTTTTAGTCACAACCTACTCTTGCCCCGTCACATTGGTGACCCGGGAAGTCGACTCGCTCCTCCCACCTTCCGCCCCCCTCATTGTTACTATGTTCGCCAGCGGAGAGGCGTTTGCTTGGTTTCAGCGTGCAGAAGTCCAATTCCGCATCAAGGGCGTGACTCGCTCAACCACCAAAGCAGATTATGTTCTCTCGGCGATAATCGAGGACACCTTCCCGGAAATCTCCGACTGGGTTTGTGAGCAAGGAGACACGCTAATAGTGTATGACGCCCTCAAAACATACCTTCTGCAGCAGTACTCGCCGTCACCAGCCGCCCTCAGGGAAATGACCAGTATCGCTCGCCTGCAACCTGCCGCAGCCGGTTCTCCTCGGGAGGTGAACCTACTTCGTGCCCTTTGGGTACGCCGTTTACCCGAACCAGTATGCGCTGTCATACCCGATGTCGATAGTTTACCCATAAAGGACTTGATGACCTAAGCTGACGCCCTTATGGACAACCACTTCATGACCTTCAAGACCTCCATCAACGCCTCCACTCCTGTCAAAGAGGACACTTGTTCAACGTCAACAGAAGCTGACGTGAATGCCGTAGGACACACACGCTTACCCCATGATGTGCCGGATCGGCGAAAAAGCCACCCACCACTCGAAAGCGCCCCAACCAACGACTTCTACCGCCCATTGGCCGCAGTTTTGCTACTACCACTCCAGATTCGGGGCTGCCACGAAGAAATGTGCCAAGGATTGTCAGTGGCCAAAAAACGTGTAAGTAGCCCATCGCTCGTGGCGGTAGCCTCCCGTGTTTCTAATCTCTTCTTTTTACATGACGCAGGAACGGGTGTGCGATTTTTGTTAGACACGGGTGCTTGTCATTCTCTTTTGCCAAGGGAACTCTTCAGGACACAACGTAGTCTGTCTAAGTCTGCTGACGTCCGCCTGGTAGCTGCCAACGGATCTGTGATACACACCTACAGTTACGAGAACCTTATATTATTGTTTGGAAACGGCAAATTTAATTGGAAGTTTCTCGTTGCTGACGTCCCATTGCCAATCCTTGGTGCGGATTTCCTCTCTCATTCCCACCGACTATTGGTCAACGCAGACTCGTACTTGTCGACACCTCTTCAACCCGGCCCTCCAACCTCGCTCTCCACATCAGCGCACTCACGGATGCCTACGCCCACCTCCTCACGTCATACCCGGAAGTTTTCCGTCCGGAACTTCGCCAAACGCCCACGGCTCCTGACAAACACTGTATTTATTACCATATCAAGATGACGGGACCCCCAGTCTTTGCCTAATTCAGACGTCTGGCACCGGATCGATTGGCAGCCGCCAAACAAACGTTCACCAAAATGGAAGAAATGGGCCTTTGCCAAAAGGCATCCAGCCCATGGTCGTCACCCTTACACATCGTCCTGAAGAAAGACAGCTCCCTCCGTCCGTGTGGGGATTACAGGCGCCTGAACACGCAAACAGAACCGGATCACTACCCCCTCCCAAACATCGCTGACGTGACCTACCTGCACTAAGAGAGGGTTTTCTCCACGCTCGACCTCCTGAAGGGGTATTATCAGGTGCCTAAGAACCCAGAAGACATCCCCAAGACTGCCATCACTACTCCCCTTGGTACATACACCCTCACTTACTCCTGTTTTGGCCTTCATAATGCTGGGGCCACTTTTCAACGTCTCATGGATAGCATTTTATGGGACCTCCCCTTCTGTGTATGTTACGTGGACGACATACTTGTGTTCTTTTCCTCAAAAGAGAAACACCTCCGTCACCTGCGCATCGTGCTCAACCACCTGCAACAAAACGGCCATGTAGTCCAGTACGATAAGTGTACCTTTGGCGCCAACGAAGTGTCGTCCTTAGGGCACCGCATCACTCCTGAAGGAGTCCATCCCCTCCCTGAGAAGGTAGCAGCCGTTCAAAACTTCCCCAAGCCCTCGACCGTCAAAGCACTGCAGGAATTCTTGGGCATGATCAACTATTATTACCGTTTTCTGCCAGCTATTTCTGCCACTCTTGCTCCCCTCTACGCCTCCCTCAAGGGCAAGCGAAAAGACCTGAAGTGGAGCCCCCTTCAAGAAGACCCTTCTGCAATGCAAAGAATGCACTATCAACCGCTGATGCTCTCACTTTTCCCATTCCACATGCCCCTCTCCTTCTCTCCACCGATGCCAGCGACGTCGCTATTGGTGATGTACTCGGACAGGTGGTCAACGGCTTGCCCCGTCCATTGGCCTTCTTCAGCAGAAAACTGTCTAAACTTGGCTGTCCGTCACTTTCGCCATTTTTTAGAAGGTATGCTCTTCGTCATTCGCACAGACTACATGCCTCTGGTGCACGCCTTCACTCGACAGTTCGCCCATCAACGCTGACATCTCTCTGCCGTGGCTGAATACAATTGCACCCTTCAACACGTCCCTGGGAAAATGAATCCCGTTGCCGATGCCCTGTCAAGAAAAACGTTGGCCGCCGTTCAACTGGGATTGGATTACAACGCCTTGGGTGAAGCCCAACGACAGGGTCCAGTATCAATCATGTAGGACATCCTGCACATCCCTCCGTTGGGAAGACGTCCCCCTCGACGACTCCAGCACCACCCTCCTCTGTTACGTCAGCACTGGTAGACCGCGATCGTGGATTCCTGCTCCCATGTGCCGACAGGTGTTTGAATTCATTCACGGCCTTTCACGTCCCTCGCGCCATTCTACTACACATCTGCTGAAAACGAAGTTCATTTGGCACGGCATTACTAAGGATGCTAAGGATTGGGTCCACGCCTGTACTTCTTAACAAACTTCCAAAGTACATCGGCACACGGATTCAGGAGTGGGCACCTTTCCTCAACCACAGTGTCGTTTCGCCCACATTCACGTCGACGTTGTTGGCCCCCTACCCACATCACAAGGACATCGTTACCTGTTTACCATCATCGACCGCTCCACTCGTTGGCCTGAAGCCATTCCCATGGAAACTGCAACGTCCCCCTCATGTACATCTTCCTTACTCTCAGGATGGATAGCAAGATTTGGTATCCCTGAGCATATTACTTCTGACAGGGGTACCACTTTCACCTTTCAATTGTGGACATCATTAGCAAATCTCCTGGGCATCACCCTACATCAGACGACTGCCTACAATCCCGCTCCCAATGGAATGGTTGAACGTTTTCGTTGTACCCTCAAGGCGGCTTTGATGTCCTGCTGCAAGGACTCCAACTGGTTTACTCCGGTTCCCTGGGTCCTCCTGGAATTAAGGACCACTCCTAAAGACGCCCTGGACGTCTCAGCAGCTGAAATGGTGTATGGCGACCCGTTGGTCATCCCTGCCGAATTTCCTTCTGCAACCTCCTCCGACAACCTCCAGTGCATACGTCACATCGTGGGAAAATTTACTCCGTGCCTCCAGACTTACAAGCCCCCAGCGAAGCATCACATACCGACAGACTTGCACTCTGCAACGCACATCTTCCTGCACAACGACACTAGCAAGCCACCGCTAACGCCCCCTTACACGAGCCCTTTCCTTGTGATCCGATGCAATCCGAAAGCATTCCTACTAGATATTCATGGCAAAGAAGACTGGGTCTCCATTGATCATCTAAAACCTGCTTATCTCCAGCCAGATGACCCGCCTACAGTTCACGTCTCTATATTAGGATGCCCTGGTTAACATGTACAGTATGTCATTTTTAGCGGGGGAGCCATGTACCACCTGTGAGTCACACGAGCGTACTTAGTAACGACATTTCTCTTTTTTGTATCTACGTTCTCCCCTCGCACTGACAGTAATTTGTTTCAACCTGTCTGCATATTCCATTGTTAAGTGTTAACAGAACCGGTTGCCGGTTTGACAAGAAATAGCATGTCTGTATTTTGTGACCTTCTTACCGGGACCTTGTGTGTATATATACTCGATGTGTCATAATAAAGTTACTCAATTGCATTCATCTCGCCTTTTGAGTCACAACCTACTCTTGGCCAGTCACACCAGTCTGCCTTGTCAAGATTCCATCATGGCGATCTATGTAAAGGTGGACTATTGTTGGTGTTTATAATGATTAGTGCATGATCACTAGTATGCCAATCATCTAATGTTCTCCAATTAAAATTGAGAAGAGAGTCAGAGCTTGCAATTGATAGGTGAATGCAGTACAAGGTACCTGTCTGAACATGAAAGTGTGTGGGCTCTCCTGTATTAAGGATTCCTACATCTTCATTCTCCAAAATTTATGATATAATATTACTCTCTTGCATTTGCAAAACCATCACCCCATAAAGGATGCCTACTATTAAGATCTCCTGGGAACAGAAAAGGTTGTGGGAGTGGTTGAGTCACCTCTACTAAATTATCATTCGAAATGTTATCATTTGGAGGCAAGCAAAGAGAACAGATTGTGTATGTTCTCCCTATATTCCTCTGGACAACCATTGCCTGCAGAGTGGTACAGATAAACAACAATATTTGGGGAATATCCGACGAATGTATATAAGACATTGTGACGGCGCCGAGTAAGGCTGTGAACTCAAAGGCAGGTTGGAAACGACTGATTTATATTATTGTGGAACACTCTCCTTATATACAAAACCTCAAGGCAACAGGACATAACAAGTTCACAAGACAGACAATATTACAGAGGAAAAACCAGACATGAATTTTCATGTTCGTTTTAGTGCGAGGGAAGAGCGAAGATACAAGCATAATATATACAAATGGAATTATGTACAATTGTGTGAAACACGGTTGGAACATGGCATCCCCCCTAAAAATGACATACTGTACATGTTAAATAGGGCGCCCTGATCTAGAGAGGCGAACTGTAGGCGGGTCATCTGGCAGAAGATAAGCAGGTTTTAGACGATCAATGGAGACCCAGTCTTCTTTGCCCCGAATGTTTAGGAGGAATGCTTTCGGACTGCGTCGGATCACAAGGAAAGGGCCCGTGTAAGGCAGTGGTTCTCAAACTGGGGGTCGCGACCCCCCTGGGGGTCGCCAAATGCTTTTGGGGGGGTCGCGAGATGATGTTAAGAAAATATAAATATAAGTAAGCAAAAAATAGTATTATGGTCAACTTTAGTTTTAAGGCTAAATCATAATAATTCTGCTAAAATATTTCAAATCAATAATAAACCAAATGTTTATATTTTAGTACAACATATATATATATATATATATATATATATATATATATATATATATATATATATATATATATATATATATATATATATATATATATATATATATGTATGTATATATATATATATATATATATATATATATATATATATATATATATATATATATATATATACATATATACACCTTAAATTTATTCATTTACCGTAACTAGTTACGAATTGTTACGCATCTTTAAGAATAACACTGAAAAGAGAGCCGGGTGGGACAATAGTAACACCATGGGCCTTTGCAAAAACTAAACTAAATACTACACACTAGTGATTCCCCCACTGCTGCGCTGGGACTAAGTTTCTATGCAGTAGTGTCATTGATTTTAAGCTAGCATTATTAGTTTTGGAAGGTATGATTTATCAAACATAAACGTCTTATTTTTTGCTATTTTTGACAGTTCTGAGCAAGGGTGTATATCCGTCAGTCCGCGTGATTCTCATACGAGTAGGATATTCCCTCGCTAATAGCATACTAGTTTTGCCGTAACTTACTCATATTTTGTCCTTTTATTTTTCCCCTTTAAGCAAACGAGTCTGTTAACTATAAAAAACGAAGCAAAATTATTAAAGCTGATGGACTTTCATGTATGGGTAAATGAATACATAATATTTAAATAAAACAAACTAAACATATAAAGAAATACAATAGTAATTATGAAATAATAAACGAATAAATTTAAGATATACAAAAGGGAAAATAAGTAAATAGCTGAATAGTTAAATAGATAAATAAATGAATTAACACATTTATAGATAAATGCAAACAAAAATGAATGAAAAAATAAGTAATTAAATGAATATATAAAATGTAAAAAATTAATGGATAAGTAAATAAACTGATTGATTGATAAATAGATTAGTTAATGAATAAATAAATCAACTGATGAAATCAGTAACTGATTAGTTGATAAGCAAATAAAAAAAACAATAAATATAATATATTTATATATCTAGCCACTGATAGTGTTAAACTATTATTCATAATTTTTTTCCACGCATTACATTTTATTATACAATGTACTTGCAATAGTTCCAATATTTTACCTACATTTCCTAGAAACATCGTACAAAACCGAGATGTCACCTCCCCATCTCACTGTCAATTTACACTCGTACACGTTCAGTACCTGTCCGTTTTCCAGTCCTGAGCTCCGTTGGCGCACAGTGAATGAGCGTGACCAGTTGCCAGATGCTTAATAACAATGCATCACCAATTTACAGTAAAATTTTGACTTTTGCTTGATACTCAGGGTCTCAGATTACGTGATGCTTAAAACTAAATGTCAGTATACATACTTTCAAATTTATCTGGTATTTAAATAACAATTAATTGATATTTTATCTATCTGATTATCAATATGGCATTTACTATCAGCAGTCCAAGACGGCACATGAGTCGAGTTAGTCAACGGTGAGTCTTTCCTCAGTCACAGCTGCCTCGTGTGTGTTTAGGGACAATTTTTGATAGCAAGCTATATACATATTAAGCAACATGGAGCGATGGATAATTCGTAGGACTGCAAACAAGGAAGGAACATCAGATACTGACAACAGTGTCTCAGAAACAACTGATGAGATTCCTTCCGAACTACCATCTACCAGTTCTACTTCAAATATAGATAAAAGGCAAGACAAACGTAAGGGTAAGACCTCCCAGTATGACCAATCATCCAAACCCAAACTTCGGAAATATCAAGCAGAATTTATAAAATTCGGATTCACTAGTTTTACCATTGATAAGATGCAGTACCCCCAATGTGTTATGTGCTCAGAAGTACTTGCAAATGAAAGCTTAAAGCCTGTGAAAATGAAAAGGCATTTGCAAAGCAAGCATCCTTCTCATGCTGATAAACCAATAGAATTTTTCCGTCGAAAGGAGGGAGAGTTGCAGGGTCAAAAACAAGTGCTAGCTCAGAAAACCACCACCTCTGCCAAAGCTCAGATGGCATCATTTGAGGTAGCATACCTAATTGCACAGTCCAAGCAGCCACATACCATTGGGGAAACCCTCATGAAACCTGGTGCAGTGACTATGAGTCGGATTATGCATGGTAATAAGATGGCCCGTGAGCTGGAAACAGTCCCGCTGTCTAACGACACCATTACTCGACGAATTAATGACATTTCAAATGACATTAAGTGTCAGCTGATTGAGAGGGTTAAGGGAAAGAAGTATGCTTTGCAGCTAGATGAGTCGACAGACATATCAAATTCTGCACAATTACTTGCATTCATTAGATACAGTTTTGGTGGAAAACTTCAAGAAGACATGCTTTTTTGCACTGTACTAGAGGGGACCTGTACAGGTAGTGACATTTTCACAAAGCTAGACACCAAAATACAAAAGGAGGGCTTGTCTTGGGACCAGTGTGTTGGTGTGTGCACAGACGGTGCTGGGGCAATGTTGGGTAAGAGGAAAGGACTTAAAGCAAAAGTTTTACAAGTGGCACCTCACATAAATTTTACACATTGTATTATTCACAGGGAAGCTCTTGCTAGCAAAGCACTCAATCCAGAGTTAAGCAGTGTTCTTCAAACTGCGATTAGAATAGTAAATTACATCAAAACACGTCCCATAAATGCCAGGCTGTTCTCCACACTCTGCAATGAGATGGGCTCGGAGCATGAAGCACTGTTGTTCCACACAGAAGTCAGGTGGCTGTCCCGAGGCAAAGTTCTCAGCCGCTTGTACGAACTACGAGATGAGGTGCACCTGTTCCTGATCAAATCTGAGTCCCAACTTGCTGACTATCTGACTGACCCTGACTGGTTAGCAAGTCTAGCATATTTGTCTTGTATATTCGAAAGACTTAATCTGCTGAATTTATCACTACAAGGCCCAAACACGAACATCTTGATTCTTTCTGACAAAATTGATGCATTTACAAGGAAGCTGGAACGATGGGCTGTGCGAGTTGATGGGGGCAGTGTTGAAATGTTTCCTGAGGTGGAAGAATTTATGGCGGAGAATGAATTAAGCGTCGATAACGTGAAGGTAATGATCACGACTCACCTACAAGGTCTTGTGGACCACTTCAAGAAATACTTCCCAAAAGAGACAACCCCACAACAATATGACTGGATACGGCAACCATTCACTGCTACAGGGGATCACTTATCATCCGACATGGAGGATGAGCTGCTGGAGCTCTCCAGTGATCGGACTTTACAGGCATCGTTTGGCTCAACCACACTGGATGAGTTCTGGATTTCAATTGCAAGGGAATATCCACGATTATCCATGGCAGCAATGGATGTATTACTTCCTTTTGGATCAACCTATTTATGTGAAAAGACTTTTTCGGCACTGACTTATATAAAAAACAAATACCGATCAAGACTCAGGGTGGAGGATGATCTCCGAGTTGCCATCTCTGGTATCAAACCCAGGATGGAGTTACTGTGCTCAAAAAAGCAGGCCCATGTATCTCACTAATTGATGTTAGTTATTCATGATAAACTTAGGCCTGTGTAAATACTGTTTTAACTGTGGAATAGGGATATAATTAACTAATCACTGCTAGTGGAGCCCCATAGTTGGGCCTAAATATTGATCATTGTCATTAAACTTCCATGAATATTGTACTTTTATTTTAACAGTTACTAAATAAGTAATAATTTCACAAGAAATTCATACAGTTCTTCTAAAGCCAAAAAAAAAAAGAAAAAAAAAATATTATCTCAGACATAATTTCCAAAATTTTCCAAAATATTGATTTTGAAACCAAAAGGGTATGAAATAGCTTTGAGTCTACTGGATGTTTGTGTGGGTATACTGTCTCATATGAGAATTATAGATCATTAGCTGATTTTAGGTTTCAGCAAATTTGTAATATCAGCACCCAAGTCAAACGCTATAATTATTTTGTTAATCATTTTAAACCCAGCCTGAATATCTAAATTTTGGTATAAAGATACCAGTAATTTTTTCTTTATTGTGCTAAAGTTTACAAACACTGACATAATTTATGCTATCTGCAGTAGCTTTCTTCAGCAAAGGTATAATTCTAATTTCATACTTATTTTTTTCTCTTGAAGCAGTTAGCAAAGTGTGAGTGCCTGTACGGATTTAACATTAATTCTATAAATTTAAATAGACTGTATTGCTTTGCCTATTTTGTCTTTAAAGATTGTGATTTTTTCTACAAGTAATAAATTAGTTAACTCTATAATGCGTATATTTTTTGCATTTATCTTATCATGTTTGTTGTTATTATGTTTCTATGATTCGGGGCATAGGCATGTACTGTGTGTGTGTGTGTGTGTGTGTGTGTGTGTGTCAGAAGCACTTCGGGGAAAGGCGAGGGTCACATGCCTCTAGCAATATCGTTTGGGGGGTCGCGGGCTGAAAAGTTTGAGAACCACTGGTGTAAGGGGGCGTTAGTGGTGGCTTGCTGGTGTCGTTGCGCAGGAAGACATGCGTTGCAGAGTGCAAGTCCGTTGGTATGTGATGCTTCGCTGGGGGCTTGTAAGTCTGGCGGCACGGAGTAAATTTTCCCACGACGTGACGTATGCGCTGGAGATCATCGGAGGAGGTTGTAGAAGGAAAAAATTCGGCAGGGACGACCAACGGGTCGCCATACACCATTTCAGCTGCCGAGACGTCGAGGGCGTCTTTAGGAGTGGTCCTTAGCCCAAGGAGGACCCAGGGAAGCTGAGTAAACCAGTTGCAATCCTTGCAGCGGGACATCAAAGCTGCTTTGAGGGTGCGATGAAAACGTTCAACCATTCCATTGGCAGCGGGGTTGTAGGCCGTTGTCTGATGTAGGGTGATGCCCAGGAGATTCGCTAATGACGTCCACAATTGAGAGGTGAAAGTGGTTCCCCTGTCAGAAGTAATATGCTCAGGGATACCGAATCTTGAAATCCATCCAGAGAGTAAGGCAGATGTACATGAGGGGGACGTTGCAGTTTCCATGGGAATGGCTTCAGGCCAACGAGTGGAGCGGTCGATGATGGTAAACAGGTAACGATGTCCTTGTGATGTGGGTAGGGGGCCTACAACGTCGACGTGAATGTGTGCAAAACGACGCTGAGGTTGAGGAAAGGTGCCCACTCCTGAATCCGTGTGTCGATGTACTTTGGAAGTTTTGCAAGAAGTACAGGCGCGGACCCAATCCTTAGCATCCCTAGAAATGCCGTGCCAAATGAACTTTGCCTTCAGCAGCTGTGCAGTAGAACGGCACGAGGGATGTGAAAGGCCGTGGATAAAATCAAACACCTGTCGGCGCATGGGAGCAGGAATCCACGGTCGCGGTCTACCAGTACTGATGTCACAGAGGAGGGTGGTGTTGGAGTCTTCAAGGGGAAAATCTTCCCAACGGAGGGACGTGCAGGATGTCCTACAAGCTTGATACTCTGGATCCTGTCGTTGGGCTTCAGCCAGGGCGTTGTAATCCAATCCCAGTTGAACGGCAGCCAACGTGTTTCTTGACAGGGCATTGGCAACGGGATTCATTTTCCCAGGGACGTATTGGAGGGTGCAATTGTATTCAGCCACGGCGGAGAGATGTCGGCGTTGACGGGCGGACCAGGCGTCAGACTGTCGAGTGAAGGCGTGCACCAGAGGCATGTGGTCTGTGCGAATGACGAAGGGCGTACCTTCTAAGAAATGGCAAAAGTGACGGACAGCCAAGTGCACCGCCAGCAATTCTCGATCGAGGTAGAATAACCCGATTCTGCCTTGGATAGTTTTCTGCTGAAGAAGGCCAATGGGCGGGGCGAGCCTTTGACCACCTGCTCGATTACTACACCAATAGTGACGTCGCTGGCATCGGTGGAGAGAAGGAGAGGGGCGTGTGGGATAGGAAAAGTAAGAGCCGCAGCAGTTGATAGGGCCTTCTTTGTATTGCAGAAGGCTGCTTCTTGAAGGGGACCCCACTTCAGGTCCTTTGGCTTGCCCTTGAGGGAGGCGTAGAGGGGAGCAAGAGTGGCGGCAATGGCTGGCAGAAAACGGTGATAATAGTTGATCATGCCCAAGAATTCCTGCAGAGCTTTGACGGTCGAGGGCGCGGAGAAATTCTGAACGGCTGCTACCTTCTCAGGGAGGGGATGGACTCCTTCAGGAGTGATACGGTGCCCTAAGAACGACACTTCGCTAGCGCCAAAGGTACACTTGTCGTACTGGACTACAAGGCCGTTTTGTTGCAGGCGGTCGAGCACGATGCGCAGGTGACGGAGGTATTCCTCTTTTGAGGAGGAGAACACAAGTATGTCGTCCACATAACATACACAGAAAGGGAGGTCCCCTAAGATGCCATCCATGAGACGTTGAAACGTTGCCCCAGCATTACGAAGGCCAAAACAGGAGTAATTGAAGGTGTATGTGCCAAACGGAGTAGTGATGGCGGTCTTGGGATGTCTTCTGGGTTCATAGGCAGCTGATAATACCCCTTCAGGAGGTCGAGCGTAGAGAAAACCTTCGCTTTGTGCAGGTAGGAGGTTACATCGGCAATGTTTGGGAGGGGGTAGTGATCCGGTTCTGTTTGCATGTTCAGGCGCCTGTAATCCCCGCACGGACGGAGGGAGCCGTCTTTCTTCAGAACAATGTGTAAGGGTGACGACCATGGGCTGGAGGCCTTTTGGCAAAAGCCCATTTTCTCCATTTCGGCGAACGTCTGTTTGGCGGCTGCCAATCGTTCCGGTGCCAGACGTCTGAATTTTGCGAAGACTGGGGGTCCCGTCGTCTTGATATGGTGATAAATACCGTGCTTGGCAGGAACCGTGGGCGTTAGGCGAAGTTCTGGACGGAAAACTTCCGGGTACGACGTGAGGAGGTGGGCGTAGGCATCCGTGGGTGCGCTGATGTGGAGAGCGAGGATAGAGGGGGCGGGTTGAAGAGGTGTCGACAAGTACGAGTCTGCGTTGACTAATCGTCGGTGGGCGACATCGACCAGAAGGTGGAAATGAGAGAGGAAATCCGCACCGAGGATTGGCATTGTGACGTCAGCAACGAGAAACTTCCAATTGAATTTACCGTTTCCAAACGATAATGTGAGGTTCTCGTAACCATAGGTGGGTATCGCAGATCCGTTGGCAGCTACCAAGCGGACGTCGGCAGATGTAGACAGACTACGTTGTGCCTTGAAGAGTTTCCTTGGCAAAAGAGAACGACAAGCACCCGTGTCTACCAAAAATCGCACGCCCGTTCCTGCATCCTGTAAAAAGAAAAGATTAGAAACATGGGAGGCCACCGCCACAAGCGATGGCCTACTTACACATTTTTTGGCCACTGACAATCTTTGGCACATTTCTTCGCGGTTCCCCCGAATCTGAAGTGGTAGTAGCAAAACTGCGGCGGATGGGAGGTAGTAAGTGGCTGTAGAAGTCGTTCGTTGGGGCGCGAGCGATTGGTGGGTGGAGGGCGGCTTTGTCGCCGCTTCGGCACGTCACGGGGTAGGCGTGTATGTCCTACGGCATTCATATCAGCTTCGGTTGACGTTGAATAGGCATCCTCGTCGTCAGGGGTGGAGGCGTTGATGGAGGTCTTGAAGTGGCTGTCCATAAGGGCGTCGGCTTTGGTCATCAAGTCCTTTATGGGTAAACTATCGACATCAGGTATGGCAGCGCGTACAGGTTCAGGTAAACGGCGTATCCAAAGGGCACGGAGTAGGTTCACCTCACGAGGAGAGCCGTCTGCGGCAGGTTGAAGGCGAGCGATACTGGTCATTTCCCTGAGGGCAAGCGAAGCCCTTTGGTTCCCCAACGGTTGTTGTGAGAGCTGAAAAAGCTTTGCTATACGGGCGGCTGGCGACGGCAAGTACTGGTGCAGAAGGTATGTTTTGAGGGTGTCATACACTATTGGGGTGTCTCCTTGTTCACAAAGCCAGTCGGATATTTCTGGGAAGGTGTCCTCGGGTATCGCCGCGAGAACATAATCCGCTTTGGTGGTTGAACGAGTCACGCCCCTGATATGAAACTGGACTTCAGCGCGTTGAAACCAAGCAAACGCTTCTCCGCTGGCGAACGGTGAAAGTTTCAATGGGGCGGCCGCGGCGCCAACTGCTGTAGTAGAGTCCGCCTCCGTCATAGTACCAACGATGGAGGGGCGAGGGAGGTAGGGGTGGAAGGCAGTGGGAGCGAGTCGACTTCCGGGGTCACCAATGTGACGGCGCCGAGTAAGGCTGTGAACTCAAAGGCAGGTTGGAAACGACTGAGTTATATTATTGTGGAACACTCTCCTTATATACAAAACCTCAAGGCAACAGGACATAATAAGTTCACAAGACAGACAATATTACAGAGGAAAAACCAGACATGAATTTTCATGTTCGTTTTAGTGCGAGGGAAGAGCGAAGATACAAGCATAATATATACAAAAGGAATTATGTACAATTGTGTGAAACACGGTTGGTACAACATCCCCTTTTGCTCCCTGCTCGTTGATCATATTGTGTTCTATAGCTTGCATACTCTCCAGGACAAGGAGTATTAGCATCGAGCTTGCTCTCCTGTAGACAAACAATTATAGGGAAGTGCTCAGGTATTTGGAGCTTAAGTTCTTCGTATTTCACCCTTAAACCCTGGCAATTTCATTGAAGAATGGAGGAAAAAATTATGGTTTGTTTTTTTGGATGATACCTTGGGTGAAGTCTTCCATTGGCAAGCTTTAATCAAACACATTTTCCAGGTGGTATCTCTAGAGAGGATTTTGATATATTGGGATTTGTGTTTGTCTTTTTCTTTGTGTCCTTTTGATCTAATTGTTGAGGTGGATAGTGGACCTCAACTTGATTTTCTGATTTATTTAAGTTGTCTTCCAGTTGATCAGAAACATCAGCAGACAAGATATCATATTTATTTGAAGTCGTGAATTTAATCCTTCTTATGGTAGGAGGTGAGAGAGATGGAGGTCTCTCCCTTTTTCGATTTAAAGGTCGTGAACTACCAGGCTTTTGCACCTTTCCCACTACAGGTGCACCAGGTATATTGGTTTCAAGTGGAACCTCCATCAAATCAGGCAAGGACACGGCCTGAGAGAGGTCGGTACTATTGTTTAGAATGGGAGTAGATGGCTTTTGAATATCTTTCAGATCTTTAAGTATGTGTTTTGATTTTTCTACACTTTTCAATGGGCCTTTCATCCTCTTTAACTTCTTTCATGTGTTTGTTTATGTTAGTAGTGACGATATTATTTTCGACAGTGTGCTTTGGCAAGTTTTTCAAAACCACTGAAAAAGGTTGCCCTGGCCTTATCTGCTTTTTAAGAGGTCTTGTATAAGCCTCTTTAAAAGTAACCCTTCCCATGCTCCTAATGGTCTGAATTTCTTTTTCAAAAATAAACTTAATACAGCTTTTAGGTGTAGCTGGGTGTGCTCCCCACAATGTATACAACTTGGATTTTCTGTGCATGCTCCATCCATGACTATTTTTTCCACAGTTGGCACAAACAGCTGGCACTTCTAGCTTAAATGGCCATACATTTATCAATGATAACATCGCAATGGTGAAGGGATGTATGGTTTCACTTTCAAAGATAGCCAACCAGCTTTAATAACATTAGGTAATCTGCATTAATCAAATGTTACAATCAAAATACCAAGAGGAATATGTTGTTCTCCAACTCTCTTTCTCATTCTGACTACTTTCACGACTCCTTGACTTTTCAGTTCATCCTCAATTTATTTTTCCTCTATGTCTAGCAATTCTGGAGCATATATTTCACCCCTACTCTGGTTGAAAGTGGGGTGCGAAACGCATTTGACACTATGACCGACCAATGTTGAAAGTGTTTTTAATCTTTCTTTGTATTTGGGATAGTGTCTATATCAAGACACTTCCATATCCCTGGGGAAGAATTTTTGGCTGCCCTCCACATATATTAGCCATTTCCCTATTAGCTTTAAAAACATTCACATGTTCATGTCTTCCATTTTCAAATTCAAAAAAAAAAAAAAAAAAATCATAATTTACTACTTCATAGTGGCAAGGTCTACTTGTCTATATTTTTCTGTACTGCCATCATTTCTTTCTCTACTCTGTCTCTCTTCTTATCTAGTGTTTTCTTATAATCATTCTTTACTTAAGGTGAATAAGGTTCCAATGTTACAATATTAGAACCTGAATTGGAGCTGTCTGTACCGAGTTCCATGTTTGTATTTTCCAGGTCGTCAACAGAGGGGTTGATTTTTATAGGAGAAGCAAGCCAGGTTATCTACCTCTTATCGGAGGAGGTCTGTCCTCCTATCCCATGCGGCCCAACAAAAGAGGCTTCAACGGGGACCAGTCCTCTATTAGAGAGGGGCTCCCTCTCTTGAGGTGGGCGTACACTGGTGAGTGGGGGAAGTTAGCCCCTCCCACCGACGATTCCAATGCCTGGTGTGACCCATTACCAGCAAGTATAGGTGACTTAAAACTGGATCACTGGAGCCCGACTCTTAATAAGCAAAGTCTGCACCCAATTGGATCTGCCAGAGGGTGATGGCGTCTAAATTGGTACTATTGAGATGGCATGCCGTCCATCCCACCCTGCGCCAAATCCAGAGAAGCAGCCAAAGTATAATCAAACAAACCAAAGTTGTCAACAAGTTCATGCTCAAAAGGAAGAGATGGGAGAATAAAATAAATAACCAAAAGGAAAAGAGAAAGGGCTGACTACTTTAGTTGGATCAACAATTGGGCACCAAGGTCTAAGCCCCCATCCTCGTCAAGGCTTCAGCATCTAGGGGGTATGTAGTGGATGAACTATAACCAAAGCACTGTTATAAAGAACAAACATATTCATTTCATAATCACAAAATTAAGAGAAAAATGTTTCATTAATTGTTAAAAAATAAAGGTTGCCAACACATTTGGCATTCTGCTACAATTATGATTTCGATTATATGACAATAACCCACTCACCCATGTAAGTTCAGTCTGTGCCTTCACACAGTGTTACTCGTTATGGTGAATGTAAATACTTCCCTTGGAATTTGGTGGGAAAACTGTCATATCCTGGTCGTCTTTTCTCCCATTTTTTTACACTACCAACAAATGGATTCAAAGCCTTAAAAATAAGTACCACAAAATATACACTAAAAGGAACAGAAAAGAAAAGAGAACTCCAAACATCACCAGTAATGAATCATTTATACCTTATTAAACAATTACTTAAACACAAATATGTTTCTTTATTCAGAAAAACAATGTATAAAATTACAGGGTGTGTCTCGGTCTAACACGACAGACCTTTGCCCAAAGTAGTGTTAATTGCATTAATATATAACTCATATAATAAAACAATGCATTATCACAGAGCACCACAAATCTTGATAAAGATCTTCGAGGGAACAGTTCTCACTGCACTCACAAAAACCTATTCTTCACAATATTCATCAAAAAATTACAGCAAAACTCAGTACAATTATACAGTATTTAAGTAGTAGAGAGGAAAAAAAATAATTATTACTCTGCTTGCTCCATTCTCAGGATAAATTAAAGAACACTAATTTAGGCATGGTTGCCCCACAGAAAGCAGGGCGTAGCTAAAGTCCATTAACAAAGAAATTATTAATTAATTGCAATTCTGTAAGTCAGTGGGCTTTAAACTACAAAAAAAAAGAAGAAAACAATACAAATAAATTATTCCCATACTAACCATTTATTACAATACTGCTAAATTTCTTCCATTATTTCAAACTAAATAACAAGAAAATCTTGGAAGATTGAATATCATCAGAAGCTGTGTTCCTGTTTAGTTAGAGAGCTAGGTTGAGTTCATCTCCACTACTACGTACGAAAAATTTAATGATGGTTTTCCATAGATATTAGTAAAGTAAGAGAAAACTCCCATTTCTTGAGTTGCGCATTCCTGGCATTGAGGTGGGGGCGGACTCCAATCCCCCCCAAATTCACATTAAATTACACTTTGGTGTACAAGTGGAAACTTATTCTATGATACAAGTACATGTTAGTGATTCAATATACAAAACCCAAGAAAACTAATTCCTTGGCGATATCATTTAAGAGGCTACAAGCAGGTTCATATAGGCTACACTTAAAAGTTGTGTACTTCAAAGAAACATTGTGAAAACTTATATTTGTTTCGGTAATAATAATAATAATAATAATAATAATAATAATAATAATAATAATAATAATAATAATAATAATAATAATAATAATGTTTATTGGTCAAAATATTTATATAAATGGGCTTTAAAACAGATTCAATCTAAGTCCATGTGCAGCAGAACTCTCGACAATAATAGCCTACAGTTAAAATAATATTACAAATAAGAAAAAATAAAAACTGATGTAGATACACACAATAGGCTATATGTAGGCCCTATATATATATATATATATATATATATATATATATATATATATATATATATATATATATATATATATACACACACACACACACACACACACACCCATACTTACCGTGTCATCAGACGCACCTTTTTTCCCGAAAAATATCCTTAAAAATCACCCTGCGTATTAACACCAAGAAAAACTTGTATAGGGGAGTTTGACAACCCTTAAACACCGAACTAATGACAAACACCCTCACACTCGCCAGAACAGAAATTATAAACTTACATTTATCATTCATATGTAATAAATTAATTTATTTCTATAGTGCACTTCGTCTAATGAAGTACAGTAGCAAGTTATTTGTTTGTTTTGGTAATCAGCTGATAACTCGCCAACCCCATGACAACTATACAGTATATTATTGTGGTCTCCTAACAGATGACTCTATGACATTAGTTTACTCAGTACTTATTATTTTCTCAGAATTTCTTTCTATTTTGTAATAAAACAATATTTTGATAATGAATTTGTTGCTTGAGTTCAGAAATAAAACAAACAATCAGTTGCTGAATACGACCTTGGAAAAAAATATCTCACTTTAGTTGAGTGCAGTGTTACCAAATTACCAGAAAAGTAACAAGACCAAAGTAGACGCACATACATTAGCAAAAATATTTCACATAAGAGAATTTCTAGAGACTTCTTTGATCATTAATTAATTTTGTGTGAAAATGTAGGATATAAGAGGAATTTGCAATATATTACTGGAATTTTATTTCCTAACCAAAATTCAATTACACACATTTGATATATATATATATATATATATATATATATATATATATATATATATATATATATATATATATATATATATATGTGTGTGTGTGTGTGTGTGTGTGTGTGTGTGTGTATATATATATATATATATATATATATATATATATATATATATATATATATATATATATATATAAGATTATTAGCCTAAAATAGAATGGAAGTGTATGTTCATATGTTAAAGAAAAGTAGTAGCCTATATGTAGTAATGATAAACACACTGAAAACTGTAAATTCTAAGCAAAGATTCTGTTAGAATGCTAGGATTAAAATCAAGTTTTACAAAAAGAATATCATAACAGAGAACATTGATAGTTGTATCCATGGTTAAGTCGGTAAGTATTATGGTGAAATCATACCTCCGATAGCTCATAAAAAATGTGATCCAAAGTTCATAATTTTTTCTCTAAGAAACCAACTACGGTAGGAATTTAGGCACTGGAATTAAATTACAAAGTAAAGAAATTATCTCATATTTAACTTAACACTCTGTTATTCACCTAACGCAGAGACAGTAGCTAACCTAGCATTCTAGCAAACACGAGGGGAAATATCATATCAATTGTGGAGAATGAAGATGTGGGACTCCTTAATACAGGAGAGCCCAAACACTTTCATGTCTAGACAGGTACCTTGTCATGTATTGACTTATCAATCGTAAGCTCTAATTGTCTTTTCGATTTCGATTGGAGGACATTAGATAATTGGCATACTAGTGATCATGCACCAATCATTATAAACACCAACAATGGTTCACCTTCACAGAGATCGCTACGATGGAATCTTGACAAGGCGGACAGAGATAAATTTCGTGAGCTAAGCGAAATTGAATTGGATGCAGATCAGTTTGAAAATATTGGTGATGTCATAGACTAACTGAATAGAACTCTCCATACAGAAGGAGTCAATTCAATTCCCAAAACAACAGGGTTATTCAAACGACGACCGGTCCCCTGGTGGTCTTCAGAACTAACTACCCTGCACAGAGCCGCAAGAAGATCTCTAACACGATTGCGCAGACACCGTACTAATGAAAATTTAATTATATACAAGAAATGTAGAGCACAATTCCGTCTTGCCATGAAAGAAGCTAGCCGCCAGTCATGGGTGTCTTTTGCTTCTTCCATTAACAGTAGAAAACCACCATCTTCTGTGTGAAGGAAAGTCAAAAAGATAGCAAGCAAATTCACCCCCAACCTACCACCAGTGTAGAAAGTTTAACGGTCATTATGGGACTGGAGCAACTGAGGTTAACAAATTAGCAATGCCTTGGCTGATCATTTCTCAAATGTATCATGCAAGTGTGTAGCAGCCCCTGATCACCAATATAGGAACATTGAAGAAAAGAACGTTTTAAATTTCTTGACAGGAAGGGAGGAGTCATATATTTCTCTTTTTACTGAAAGAGAATTTGATTCTGCACTTTCCACATGTAATGATACAGCTCTTGGGCCAGATGGAATTCCATATACAATGATTAAACATGTACCTATTAATACAAAGTTATTTATTTTAAGCATAATTAATAGAATATGGCATGATTATAGTTATCCAAGTGTTTGGGAACTAGCCATTATTCTAGCCCTTTTAAAACCCAGTAAGGATAAGTTTTTAGCAGCAAACCATCGACCAATTGCATTGACATCTTGCTTATGTAAGATCATGGAGAAGATGGTCAATGCAAGACTGATGTGGTACCTGGAAAACAAAGGTAATTTATCACCTATCCAGTGTAGATTTAGAAAAATGCACTCAACAACTGATGTGTTGATAGACTAAAGTCCTCTATTTGTGAAGCCTTTGCTTCCAAACAGCACCATGTAACAGTTTTTTGTTTTACCTTGAAAAGGCATATGATACTGCATGGAGATATGGTATACTTAAAACCATTCATGAATTGGGATTAAGGGGAGAGCTACCACTGTTTATTCTATCATTTCTTTCACATGAGTTTTTCAAGTGAGAGTGGGGGAAATTCTATCAGAGATGAAATGTCAAGAAGAAATACGTGAGGATAGTGCTCTGAGTATAACCCTATTTGCACTAGCAATTAATGGGATATCCTCAGTCATTCCTCAATATATTCTCTCAACACTATTTGTTGATGATCTCTCCATATCATTTGCTGGAGCTAGAATGGCAATGGTTGAGAGAAAACTACAACTTGCAATTGACAAAATTATTCAGTGGGCTGATATGAATGGGTTTAAGTTTTCAACAAGCAAAACTCTTGTTGTCCATTTCTGTCGAATTTGGAAAGTACATCCAGACCTTGAGAGGTACATCAAAGGTCAACGGATTCCATGTGCAAGTGAAGCAAGGTTTTTAGGCTTGACTGTAACCTGTCTCTAAATGCCCAAATAAACAATGTAATAAAAACTGCTAGTTATCATCTAAGAAATATCGCGTTTATAAAAAAGTACCTGGACGAAAATTCTGTAAAGAAACTTATGGTAAACTGTGTTATTGCCAGGATTGACTACTGCAACGCTATTACAATTTACTAAAGGTGCAACTTAAGAAATTACAAAAAATAATAAACAGAGGAGCAAGACTGATTAAAGGTGTCCCACCTAGAGAAAGGATCACCCCTATATTACTTGATTTATACTGGCTGCTGATTAAAGTGAGAATTGAATTTAAAATATGTACAACAACCCACCAAGTTATCAGAACCGGCTGTCCAAAATACTTAAGAGGATTGCTACATATTGCGCAGCCAACAAATCGTGTCGACACGAGAATAGTTGCAAATGGCTTCAAACTGTTGGAACCTAGATATATGTCTACTTTAGGCTCCAGAGCCTTTAAATATGTGCCCCGAGACTATATAATAAGTTCCCATGAAACATCCCAATGATTGAAGACATTAAAACTTTCAAGAGGAAACTGAAGACTTTCTTATTTCATCAGTCATACAACAGTGACGATTTAACAGTAAATGAACAATACAGGATATGAAACGTTAAATACTCTAAACAAACAAGGTAATACGACAGTGGAGGTCCTGTAGAAAGTGGGGTTCC
Source organism: Palaemon carinicauda (assembly GCF_036898095.1). Lineage (NCBI taxonomy): Eukaryota > Metazoa > Arthropoda > Malacostraca > Decapoda > Palaemonidae > Palaemon > Palaemon carinicauda. Next base: position 91,702,905 of record NC_090730.1, on the reverse strand, counting down.
CCTGCTGTATGGGACCGGAAAAGCAGCTATCAAAGTAAGTAAAAGTAAAGTAGGTAAAGATATTTGATTGTAGGTTGACATGGGTTCCACACTTAAAATCATTAAAAGCAAAATGTCTTAATGCTTTGAAGCTTTTAAAAGTTTTGTCTCATACATCATGGGGGGGGGAGGCAGACTGCAAAACTATTTTAAAGTTATACAAGGCCTTAATTTTTTCAAAAATTAGTTATGGGTGTGAAATATACTCCTCAGCAACCCCAAATTGACTAAAGATTTTAGATTCTATACACCATACTGGTATCAGGTTGGTAACAGGAGCATTTAGAACTTCGCCTATTCCAAGCCTCCTTGTTGACGGTGGAGAATTACCGTTAGACCCTTACCGAAAGTCTTCTATTATTCAGTATTGGTTTAGGTTGCAAAGGCTTTCAAATTCTTGAGCCCGTCAGACTGCAAGCTTAGTAAAGCACTCAACATACTTTGTGATGTACCCAAAATCCCCTCAACCTTATGGTTTTCGGGTGAAACAACTGATAGACAGTCTTGATACAGTTAAAACTAAGGTGCTTTCATTGAAGATATCATCAACGCCTCCATGGAAATTACCAGAGGTATCTATTTGTAAATATTTTATTGGAGATAAAAAGAATATGACTGACATAGAAGCCAGGTCTCTTTTTATGGAACATGTTGCAGAAAATGAGGAATCAACTTTTATATATACTGATGGCTCCAAATGCAATGCTGGCATTGGATTTGGAGTATATAGTAATGCTTTTAATTGTAGCGGTGCACTTCCTCTAACAGCTTCCATATTTACGGCCAAACTATATGGTATACTAACCGCTATTGAGAAAATAGCGTTACAAAACGAGGGCAATTTTACCATTTCTAGTGATGCAAGAAGTGTCCTACAAGCTTTAGAAGTTTTTAATTCCAACAAGCCTTTAGTTTCAAAGATTTTAGAGTGCCTTTTAATTATAGGTATGAAAGGTATAACAGCTCGATTTTGCTGGGTTCCGCCACACGTAGGTGTGTCTGGAAATGAGAAGGCAGATTGACTGCTAAGAATTCTGCAGCAGAATTGCTACCAAGAAGGTATGCCATTCTTTGTAATGATATTTTACCTATAATTAAAAATTTTATTGATAATAATTGGCAACAGCATTGGGATAGTTTACTTGAAAATAAGATGAGAGAAATAAGTAATGTTATATCCCCTTGGAGATATAATACGATGCCTAGAAAGTGGGAGACTAGGCTACTCTTTGTCGTCTCCGCATTGGTCACACTCGGCTGACACATGAGTTTTTGCTGGCTGGCCAGCATCAACCATAATGCCATTGACAAAGAGGCATTTATTGACTGAAGGCCCAACATTTAGTAGTGAAAGAAATGGATATCTGTTTGAGGATCGAGGTGAGGATTGCAGGTTCATCCTTGCCAAGATTCTTGGACGTGTGTCTTACCATGCTAGTGGTATTTTTAGCTCTATTTCAGAAGCAGGTCTTCTGAAAGATATTTAACTTTTAAAATCACATCTTTGCTTTTATGGTTTTAATTTGATATTATTTTTTTTCTTTTATATACAATAACCAATATCGGCGTCAATGACCTTAGATGTCAGGATGCCAGAAAACCTCAAGTCAATCAATCTCTAGTATAGCTCTAGTTTTGCTTGCAGGTTGGGGACGTGTTTCAATTATTTGATCAGAGGGATGAAGCTCTTCAGAACTTGGACCATCAATATTCACATTATCATCAGGAGTGCTTATAAGTTCATCATCCATTGATTCACTAACCTCTAAAGATACGAGCTTTTCAACTGTGTAGTACACATCTACAGATCGTATAACTCCTGAATCAGGTTGAAGCTCAACATCTCTACCTAAAGGGCACTCACTTCTTGGGGATTGAATTTGGACTAAACAACATCCCCAACTTTCAGATTACTCAATTCTCTAGTTCTATCATCGCTATAATGACGTTCTCTCAAGGACCAGATTCATCCTCTAAAACTAATGGTGGCATAGATTCATTTGATCTACCATATAACAGATGTGAAGGTGATAAGGGTTCTGTAGTCATCCTATCACTGTTGACATAAGCAAGTGGTCTATTACTGACACGAGACTGAATCTCAACCACTACAGTCCGAAGTTCATCTAAATCAGTGATTCTCAAACTTTTCCAACTAACGGAACCCCTTTATTTTTTCTGGTACTCGGAGGAACCCTCTTTGACCTCCTCAACCAATATAGGTGGAAACACCACCTTTCTTTTTTTTTCTTTTTTTTTACACATAAACATGCATAGAACTATATAAAAGTGCAGTTTACTATGTACTCAGCTTTGCATACTCATCATCAAAACTCTCAGTTTGTTTAATCTGATATATGTGCTTGTTTATGCAAGCATATAGCCCATGTTAACTACAGACACATATCAGGTGCTACATCCATCTTACTCAGGGATTTGCTTTGGGTTGTGATGTAGCTAAAGAAAGTTGCTTCTCATGTGTATGTTGTTGCAAAGGGCATATGGTGTTTCAATGTTCTTTTTGTTGATTACGGGTACTCATGCAATAGGTTTGCCAATATGAGGAGAAAGTCCTTGTTGTATTTAGTTTTCAATATAAGGTCAGTTGAGATGTCCATTAGCTGTTCTTTTTCAGTCACTGACAGATTCTGTTTCATCGCATCATCTGCATCCACGAATGGGTTGCATAGTCATGTCAAAGAGGCTGACTGATTTTGAAAATACTCTCTTAGATTATTCTTTGACCTTTAATTGCCGTAGGTACTGTATCATGCAGCCTCGTGTACTGTCAATCACTTTTGGGGAATTTTCATTCAGGAATTAATGGCAAATTGGCAAACATTCAAACTGATTTTTTTTATGCAGCTGATCCAGAACTCAATCTTAAGAAGGAAGGTCTAAATCTTGTCTTGAATGTTCAAAATGTTCATATTAGACCCTTTTAATGATAAGTTATGTAAATTTAACTTAAAAAAATATATATCTGCATATTGTATGTAGCAGCAGAGTGAATGAACCTCATCTCATGACACAGTGAGGCAAGAACTCGACAATGAAGAGGACATGTTTTAATGAAATGTACTACCTCGGCTACTTGTGTGTCTCTTAAATAACTTTGCATCTTTTTCATAGCTATCTCTATGAAGAAAGCAGTGTATATGCTAAATAGCAGATACAACTTCCTTTAAGAGAGAGAACAAGAGTACTCTTTATTAGACTTGTCATTTCCTTTGCACCATCAGTTCAGAGAGCTATTCACAGGTTCTAATTAAGATAATTTTTGGGGTGAAGAAAGTGTCCTAGATCTTAAAATATGCCTTCCTCTCTTGTTGTTCCCATAGCTTTGAGAAACAGCAGATCTTCAAGCTCAGACTCATCGAAAACATATTGTACAAACAAGGAGGACACTCAGACCTGCAACGTTAGTAGTTCCATCAAGTTGAATATTGAAGTCAACATTACCTGCTTTATGTAATTTATTAACACGTAATGGGCAGTGGGTGCCTGGTTTCAAGGTGGCTCTTAAACATTGAAAGACTCAAACTGCTGTTAGCCAAAATTTCATTTCATTCAACACATCCATTAGAAGCATTTTATATAGCTTAATATATATATATATATATATATATATATATATATATATATATATATATATATATATATATACATATATATATATATGTATATATATATATATATATATATATATATATATATATATATATATATATATATATATATATATATGACCCATGTAGAGAGATAATGAGACGTCAGAATATGGGTTTCCTTCATTTATTACAAAAGGTTCGTTCGTAAGTACACTGTACACAACTACCCTCTCAGGTGAGGGACTTGTCAACTCGAGCGCCCACAGGCAACTACACTCCCTTCACTACCAAAATGCAATCATCTACAATAACATGCTGAGACATAGGTTTTTGTGGAATACTCATGAACATTAAGTTCATTTATACAGGACACCTCTACATACAGGAATTAGAACACTTCTCCCCCCTCCTAAGCTCCTCACTCCGGGAGGAGTTGCGCACTCGCCCTCGCTAGTCTATGATATATGGAGGACACTCCGATCCGGAATAGGCATGGCATGTTCATATTTGCCCATCATTGTTCAATGTTTGTGGTTTATTATTGCAAAAATTTGCAAGTTTCTATTTGCCAATTACGTTGCAATATTAATTTGTAGTTTGCTTATTCTGTTATTAACATGTATTGTCTGCATATTATACCCTTTACTATGTGTTAGTTTTAATAACAGCTGTAAACTAAAAATGTTTGACGTCTAATCAAATAATTTTATAGAGCATTATATCCTTCTTATCATCTTGTGTTTATGTGCTTACATTTTATTTAATGTGTTTAAATGTTTATGCATACTCAGATTGAATATTTTTTTTCTTTTTTGTAATGTCAAAGCAGAATGTTATCTCAGTTTAAATAGCTTTATCCTTATCAAAGTTATCACAAAGCTGTTCATGATTATTTTGTTTGCATTGTTAAACAAAAGATTTTGTTATTTCCTTTTAGATGATTTTCTTCTTTGTTGAAGTTATAAAACACTATTCATCAAGGAGAGGTGTTAAGATAATCTAATGTGATTCTCAGTTCTGTTTCTCTGCAATTATTTGATTTCAACTTTACCGCCTGGCAGCAGCAAATGCTAACGTCAACCATTTCCTCACTATAATGTAAACAAATATTATGGCGAGACGAAACTGTAGTAATGTGTTTGAGTAATGGGAACGTTTCTATGAAATCTTATCCAACAGAAACACTAATGTCGCCACATACATATTTATTGCAAACGTTCCGACATTTCAAATGTCATCACCACTGCTACCTAAAGTAAAGTAATACAATTTCATATTAGAAATTGCTTAGAATAAGTAAAGAATTATTAAAAAATACATACAAATTGAATAAAAAAATCCGTCTTTTACGAAAGGGGGGACAAAAGGGGTATTACAATTGAGGTCAGGACTAGAATATTTTATGTGAAGATATTCTAAAATTCTTAAGTCACTTATTGAAGAACAAGAGTCGACTATTTCAAAATGCTCACTACGTAAAACAAACTTACCTATTTCCGAGTGTTCCCTAACAACTGAGTGTGCTGGATTACTGAGAGGGAGACCCACTCTGCTCGACTTTCCAATATGATTATCGGTCCTGAGTCTGACTTTGAAGGGATACTAAGTGATCATATTGGAAAGTCGAGCAGAGTGGGTCTCCCTCTCAGTAATCCAGCACACTCAGTTGTTAGGGAACACTCGGAAATAGGTAAGTTTGTTTTACGTAGTGAGCATTTTGAAATAGTCGACTCTTGTTCTTCAATAAGTGACTTAAGAATTTTAGAATATCTTCACATAAAATATTCTAGTCCTGACCTCAATTGTAATACCTCTTTTGTCCCCCTTTTCGTAACAGACTGATTTTTTATTCAATTTGTTTGTATTTTTTAAAATAATTCTTTACTTATTTTATGCAATTTCTAATTTGAAATTGTATTGCTTCTTTTATCTTTACTTTATATACTGATGATGACATTTGAAATGTCAAAACGTTAGCAATAAATATGCATGTGGTGACATCAGTATTTTTATTTCTCCTGTAGGGTATTTGTTCTGTCACCCGTACTGTACCTTGTAACCTTAGTTGGGCATTAAAACGCAACGCGTAAAGACTTTATATGTAAGTTGTAATTTTTTTTTCAAATTTAAATGTTATATTTACTTCGGTAATCTTTAGTTTATTTCAGTATGTGCAAATCTTCATATTCTCTTCAGTTTTTTTTCGTTCTAATATATTTGAGTTGCTTAGAAACAACAGAAAATAATAAGCTTTTATTTTCTATAGGAAAATGTTTTTTTGTTAAGATTGGTATTGAATTTTATATACTTTATATGAACAACTTCCCTGGACCAAGATGAATAATTCTAAGGGTTAATAAAATTAGAAATAAAAACATGAAGCTCCTTTGTATTGTAGCTTATGCCATTTGGCATGAAAATACATACAGAGCAGCTTCATATTTTTTTTCTTTTTTATTGTCTTAGAATTATTCATGTTAAGCCAGGTAAGTTGTTCATATAATGTTTATCAAATTCAATATGCATCTTGTCATCAACAGATTTTTCCCCAGATAATCTTATCAGCTCCAACAGATTTCTACAGATTTTTTTTTTTTTTTAGCGGATTCTCTGATTTTGTTAAAAAATGTAACTGGCAAAACTACAGTGCATAAACTTGCCAGTAAACTTGTACAACAAAAGGCCAGAACACTTCTATTTTGTCATGCCTTTACTGGATGTGACACTTCCTCGTCATTCAACAGTATTGGAAAAGTAACCACCTGTGATACTTGGACAGTATTCCTTAATATTTCTGAAAGGCCAACTTGCATCACAGATGACAACAATCACCACGTAGAAAGGTTTGTCATACTTCTGTAAGACTGGATAGGCGACACAACAGATATCACCAAGGCGATGAAGCACTTGTTTGCTAAAGGGAGGCAACTGAATTGAATATCTCCAATAAATGCTGTTCTCAATTAGCACATCAGGAGAGCTAGTTTTCAGGCAGGATATGTCAGGATATAAGTCACTTGAGGCTTAATCGCCATCAGATGGGATGGACCAAAATTTAGTGACCACTGGATAACTTTCTGGACTGGAATGTAATCCCAAAGAACTTAACATATGTAGCTGTAAAACGAAAGACACACCCCTTGCAACTGTTCAACTGCATCACTTCCATGTTCGAAAATGTGTAGGAACATGCTTCCAGTCAGAGTACTGACTCAATGACTGTTTCCGCATTATCCTCACTTTAGTCATTTCCATGTTACTGGTGTACTAATATTTCTCACTTGGCATGTGTGTAGTGTTGCTGGAAAAGTATGAAATTCTCATGTATATACTGCATTGTTGATATTCCGAGTTGAACTTAGTTTTTTAGTGCTATGTCATATCTGCAACATATAATCTATCTTTGAGGATTTGAGCCTATCTTCTGAGGAAATTTATCACTTTTGTTTTAGTATTGGAATATTTCATATGAAAGAGTAAAGTTCAAGCTAAAGCCAATTCTAATAGATTTTTTAATGTTAAAACCTTAAGTTAACACATTGTGTACTAGGGGTGGAAAATTGACTAGATTGTTCTGTGCCGACGGCCATTAATTTTGAAAAGCAAGATGGCGGCCTAGATTTCTGTGATATCACGTGTCCCATTTTCATTTTTCATGTGATAGAGCATTGAAAATTAAGCCAACATGCAAATTTTCACACTTTCTTCACAGTCTGAATGAGTTTTTCGTAAGCTACTGTACAACATTAATTATTACTTAACATCAATTTCCACCATATAGCATATCCATTAAGATGCTTATAATCTTTTCTGGTATCTCATGGTGCCTCAGAATCATTTTAACACAACGTGAAATGCTATCAAGTGAGTTCTTTAAATGCACAAAGCATATAACAAGAGGCGATTTTAGTTTGTTACGCTGTAGAGCTATACGTCGTCGTAGAATCAAAAGAAAAAAAAAAACATTGTCACGTTCTCTACCCTTTCTGGAACTTGCTCTTTTCGAAGTATTCTATCTACTAGTTCTGTTGTATTCAATATTACCTTGGGAAAAACATCCACACCTACTGGTAACAATATGAAGATAGTGAATAAAGTAAAGTAGAAATGTGTTTGAATCTGGTTCATACTAACCCCCAACCCCCTATAGTGTGAATATCATAGATACCTCGTAAGACGAAAAAAAAAAAAATTCAATGCCGCCCGGTTTATATTTTATTTTTATGAGAAAAATTATCTCTTCGCATAACCGGTATTTTTTCAGAAGAGGATAAGTTACTAGTAAATCATTAATATGCCTGAAAAATTGGTTCTGTTTTATTTCCTCTTGCTCCTGTAATTTTGTACATGACAATATGCCGACGTTAGAGACCAAGATGTTGTAATCCGTCTTTCTCCATGACATTTAAATTTCGCGCCCATCCATTTTGAAATTTGCCCATATGTTGAGCATTGTCTTATGCTCGAACAACATTTAATATTTAATCAAATTGACGTTAATGTAACCTTCACAGAATTCATAATAAAGGTTTACGAGTGCTTGAAATAAACTGGCAAAAATTATATGTTAATTTCTTATTATAAGTAGAACACGGAAAAAGGGTCTTATTGATGTTTTGATTTGCGGTGTCTTGATCAAGTGGAAAACTGAGTTTCCTTTTAGACCAAGTTCGTTATTATGAAGTTTCTTTCTTATCGGGATTTCGCCACCAACGCTGATCATAAAGGTAATCATATAATCCAATTGGCCTAAGTTAATGTTAATTCCGGCTGCCATTCCGAGGTAATTCAGCTTATTTTTATGATGTTTACATCTTCGTTTCCTTTTCTTAACGTTGAGGCGAAGGCTACACTATTTCCTGCACATAGGTTAAAGAAACGGACATTGTTTATAATTTGTGAAATAGCAGGAAAAAACACAAAATATATTTTATGCAGTTGGGGTTAAAGATAGTTGCAACTGTCTGGGAATCATCCTACCAAAGTAGATGAGTGTGGGGTTACCTTAATATGCTAGTTAAAGAGAGTAGGACGCTCATCTTTTCTTTGCCTAGCAACAGGTAGATTAAAATGTAGAACAGAAATAAATGAAGGTAATTAAAGCTATACACAGTAGATAGAACCAAACCTTGGGTAGGTGTGTATGACATGGTTAGTATATACTCTACTGGAATTTCTAGCAAACCTGGAATTTGCTCCGAAATATTGACGTATGCCTTTGTAGTTGCTTTAGACGTACCACATCAGTGGGTGTATGTATGATAGCGGCCACCTGTATATAGTATGGCTGACTTGAATACAACAGTATAAGGGGGGTCGCAGGGGGCCATTACCCTCCCATTAGGTAAGGACACGGTCAGGGTGGAAAGTTTAGGTTAGTTGATATCCATGCGGGAGGAACCGGCCGCAGATATACAAAGGCACCCAGATCAGTAATTAAAATGTTGGTAAATATTTACAAGAGAATAATATTCCTAATGTATTGGTCCTGGTTTATTTATAACTACCTTGAACTATTCTGATGCAAATAATTGGGGAAGTCCATATTTTTCGAATTTATAAGTTTTAAAAATCCAAATGGGAGCCTTTGTATATTAGCAGCCAGTTCCTTCCGCGTGGGTTAAAAGTTGACATCAACTAACATAAACTTGAACATCTGACTTACCCGGTAGTTATATATATATAGCTATACGTCCCTGACGTCCGGCAGAAATTTCAAAACTCGCGGCAATCACCGATTGGGCACCCAGGTGTACCACCAGTGTGCCCTCTAGCCAGGTACTTGGAACCATTCCAGTGATTCCTCAGATCTTCCCTACCGCTCACGCCGGCAACATCGTTGGATTTTTCACTCGCTGTAACCTGTATAATTGCAGTTATCTTGGTGATGTACAATTTACTGTTGGCTTTCGCTCGTTTGGTTTTATTTTGACTGAGAGTTAGTGGTTGGATTATGATCTCTATGTTCGTAGCTTGAAAGGGGTAGTATTAGGAGTTTTTTCCACCTACTGTAAAAATAACGAATCTACTCTTAAAAACATGATGGCGGAAGGAAAACACTCCGCCAACACTATTACGTCACAATCGTATGACGTAAACTACATAGACTACGTAGTATGACTTGCAAATTCTTTTCTTTTTCTAAGCAAAGATTGATAAGTGAATACTAATTTACAAACCAAAAGTATTCAAGTTTTTATAAGATAAAAGGAATATATTATTTTAAGAAAATATTTGTCCTATTAGTATACTTTCTTTAGATAATCATCGGTCTATTTTCAGAGATTAAATAAAACTAGCGTACAGTTGAATTTACGCTACGTAGTTCTCATGACCATCGATACAGTCTCACAAATTACTTTGTATCGTTATTTATTTTTTTTCGATATTGGGAATTCTAATATTAATCAGATAACCTATTGCATTCTCATCCAAGCACTTGGCAGAAGAGTATTTTCTCTCGCAGCGGGCAGGTCTAATTATGGTCTTATGTGAGAGAGTATAAAAAGTGCATTTTTCAATGCTAAATTAGTGCAGTGAATTTGATCAGTCAGTGAAGGGTGCGTCTGCTCGACCCTGTCGTTATCCTAGCCTTAGACCTCTTCCATGCTCCCCAACCTCTGGGAGAAGGAATGTCGATCGGCAAAAGGAAACAAGAGGCGTTATCGCCTGAGCAGACGTCCCCCCGAGTGTTCCTGTTATCGCTTCCCAGAACGCTCGCCCTCGCCGTGGGAAAGGCGAGGTAAAAGTGATATCTTCGCCGTCGGTTGACTTGGCTCACAGACAGAGCTAGTGTCTTACGTATTTCCCTTCCTGCTAGACAAGAAGAGAGTTGCTCGTCATGACGCCGAGCGTGTAGATTCTTAACACCTTAACGCTAGCGTCAAGAAGGACGCCGAGCGTTAAGGAATGGACTACATCACGTCGAGTAGTTGGAAGTCATGACACGTAACGCCGAGCGTCAGAGCATTGGACGGTAAGCTACTGACGCTGCTGTAAGAGTTTGACACGATGTTTGAAACTGAGTGCAACTTCTTTGTCTCTCTTGTTGGATGAGCGAACGTCATTGTTCCGAGAGTCACGGGGCGCCGAGAGTCAAGCAGTTGCATGGCGTCTAGCGTCCAGCAGTTGGACTTGACATCGAGTGTGAAGCAGTTAGACGTGACGCTGAGCGTCAAGCAGTTGCATGGCGTCAAGCGTCCAGCAGTTTGACTTGACGTCGAGTGTCAAGCATGACGCCGAGCATCAAGCAGTTAGACGTGACGCCGAACGTCAAGGAATTAGACGTGTCGTCGAGCATCAAGACTCGGACGTTGTGATTACACCAGTCGAGCTGAACATCGAGATCGCGAACGTCTTAGTTCCGATCATAATGACTGCGAGCTTCTAGCGTTGGAACATCGTTACGCCAGGCTCTATAACTGAAAAGATATTGAGAAAAATATTAACTGGAAAGAAATGTTTTTCACAGTAAGGCCCGCCTGAACAGACTCTTAGGGTCTGATGGAGGGCAAGAAATAAACCCCTAAAAGTAAGTAAAAGTAAGTAATGATCTTGGACCCATTGAGGCCAGAATTCAGGACCTTAAGGAGTTGACTCCTAGGAAACAAGACGTCTCTACCTCGGTTAAAGACTTGTAGGAGGAAGGGATCGACGATCTCCTTTCCCCTACTTATCTATTAGACGAATGCTCGTAGGAGAAGAACCGAAGATCCTTCATCCTTCGGTTGACTTGAAGAAACTCAGAGTTTTTACTGAAGAGTTTCCAAATTATTTTGTGCCTGCTGCTCCTCGTTCACCGCCTTCAGAGTTTACGCTAGGGAAGGCGTCGAAGGAGTCTCTGTTTACAAAGTTGGTGCTGTCTCGATCATGTAAAGAGCTTTGAGGATGATGGGAGACTGGATGCAATCCAAGAATAACCAGGATAATACTTTTTCCCTTTTCCCTCGGCTAGATTGGCCTTCAGATCTAGTGTTTGGTACGAGACGGGAGAAGTTCTCAGCTTGGGAGTTCCTACCTCTGTCCAAGGAGACTTTTCGAGTCTAGTAGACGCTCCGCGTTGGATGGTCATGAGAAGGACCAAAATACTCTGGTCAACGTCAGAGCTTGATCATCCTCTCAAAGGCGTCTTCAGAGCTTTCGAAGTATTAAATTTCCTTGACTGGACTCTGGGAGCCTTGGGGAAAAAGGTTTCTGCCTTGAAGAATGTGGACACTGATAGTCTCAGCTTCATTATGTCAGGCATGGATAAAGCCTTAAAGGACGTTTCCAATGAGTTAGCAGCCCTTTTTCTCAGTGGGGGTCTTTAAGAAAAGAGCCCAAATGTGTTCTTTACTGTCCATTGGGGTTACACCCATTCGGAAGTTAGAATTGAGATAAGCACCCCTTTTTCTTCCTCAAGAGTTGGTCAAAGAGGTCTCTTCCGCTTTAGCCCGAAATGTCACAGGATTTGGTGTCTAAATCAGCAAGGAGGGTTCTGCCTACTTTTTTCTCTAAACCGCACAGACAACAGTAGGAGCCAGACTAAACAACTTATGGCAAGCCTGGGAGAGGAGAGGAGCAGACCTTTGGTCCATACTATTACTAAAGGAAGGATGCGAAATCTTTTTCCTAGTGAAACCTCCTTTAATAATAACTGCGATAGACCTCTCTGCCAGATACAGAGAGGAGCCAAAGAGACAGGCTATACAGCATCAAATGTCTCTCTTATTGGAGAAGGAGACTATTGACCAGTCCTGGATTTAAGTGCTCTCAACGCCTTCGTTCAGAAGACAAAGTTCTCCATGGAGACATCGAAATCAGTCCTAGCAGCAGTAAGAAAGGACGACTGGATGGTCTCTTTAGACCTCCAGGATGCTTACTTCCACATCCTCATCCTTCCGAACTTCAAGCAATACCTGAGGTTCGTGTATAGGAGGAAGTTGTCCAGTTTTGGGCTCTTTGTTTCGGCCGAAGCACCATCCCTCAAATACATGGTGCGTCTGCTAGGACCTGTCGTTCTTCTAACCATAGACCTCTTCCAAGTTCCCCAACCCCTGGGAGAAGGAATGTCGAATGTTCTAACTATAGACCTCTTCCAAGCTCCCCAACCCCTGGGAGAAGGAATGTCGAACGACGAAAGGAAACGAGAGGCTTTAGCTCCCGATCAGACGTCCCCTCAAGCATACCGGTTGACGCTGCCCAGGACGCTCGCCTTCATCATAGGAAAGGTGAGTTAAAAGTGTTTTCGTCATCTTTGGATGACGCAGCACCTAGATGGGGCAGGCGTCAAGCTTCCAGACCTCTGAAGAGGAAGATGGACACGGTCAATCAGCGTCCTATCATGACACCGCAAGCTCCTGGTTGTAGTCTTTGGAGCAGTCCTGAGCGTTTTCATTCTACTGAAGAAAGCTCTCCTGCCAAACGTCCTTTAAGGACGTCGGCAACTGTCAAGAAACGTCCAACTCGCCAGTTGCAGGACAGTTGTCTGAGCCTGGCATGACTTCGGTTCATGCTCCTCCTCCACCGTCAGACTGGATATCGTCCTCTGGACGCTCTGCGCGTTCTTTAAACGGCGTAGAAAGCGAGCTTGTGGTAGACGTGACGTCTCCTGTACCACAACAAGTTGACCCTAATTTTGATATGCTGCAAGATATGCAACAGAAACTCTCTTCGCTCATGCAAGTTTATCAGCCTGTGGACAACAATATAGAGTAGCATGCCTGGACCCTGAGCGTTAGGAAGCTTCACACCTGGACGCCAAGCGTCGTAAGGCTACTAGTTGAGAGGTTCTTGACGACGAACGTCTTTACAACTCCCCCGTTAAATGTCGTGTTTCAGCCGCTTTAACTCAAAGGAGTCAAGCAGCCAGACGTGACGTCGAGCGTCCAGCAGAGCGTGGCGCAGAGCTTCCAGCTAAACTTGACGTCGAGCGTCCAGCTAAAACGTGACGTCAAGCGTCCAGCAGGACGTGATGTCGAGCATCCAGCAAGACGTGACGTCGAGCGGCAAGCCAGACGTGACATTGAGCGTCAAGCGGGACGCGATGTCGAGCATCAAGCAGAACGCGACGACGAGCGTTAAACAGCTCGTGACATGGACGTGTATGCATTTCCACCGTTCTAAATTCATTACAAAGTGATTCAAAAGTTTGTGTCACACGAAGGGACCAGATTGAATCTAGTGGTCCACTTTTGGCCCTCAAGAGAGTGGTTCACAGAGGTACTGGAATGGATGGTGGACACTCCAAGAAGCCTTCCATTAAGAGTAGATCTACTCAAACAACCCCACTTGGAAAGGTACCATCAAAATCTCCAAGCTCTTCATCTAACTGTCTTCAGATTATCGAAAACTCACAAGAGCTAAAGGTTTTTCGAAGGAGGCTGCTAGGGCTATTGCAAGAGCAAGGAGGACTTCTACCATCAAGGTTTAACAATCCAAGTGGGAGATTTTTAGAGAGTGGTGCAAAGTCAACTCTGTTTCCTCATCCAGTACCTCTATAACTCAGATTGCTGACTTCCTGTTATATCTTCGAAGGAAACGCAATTTTTTCATCCTCTGCCATCTAGGGATACAAGAGTATGTTAGCAACCGTATTCAGGCACAGAAACTTGGACCTTTCTAATGTTAAAGACCTACAGGAACTTCTCAAATCGTTTGAAACATCAAAGCAATGGCACCAGGATTCACCAGCTTGGAATCTGGATATAGTCCTGAAGTTCATTATGAGTGACAGGTTTGAGCCCTTGCAATCAGCTTCATTTAAGGACCTCACGATGAAGACTCTATTTTTGGTCAGTCTGGCGACAGCTAAAAGAGTCGGTGAGATTCATGCTCTTAGTTAACACGTTGGTTTTTCGAGATAACAAAGCTATCTGCTCATTGCAGTTAGGCTCTCGCCAAGAACGAACGCCCTTCTCAACCTTGGCCCAAGGCTTTTGGGTTTCCGAACCTTTCGGATGTGATTGGCGAGGAGTTGGAGAGGGTCCTGTGCCCAGTAAGAGCCCTGAAGTTCTATCTGGACTGAACGAAAGAGTTGCGTGGCAAGTCGGAAGCTCTTTGGTGCTCGGTCAAGAAGCCCTCGTTACAGATGTCGAAAAATGCACTTTCATTCTTCTTCAGGCTCTTAATAAGAGAGGCTCATGCACATTGTAGTGAGGCAGACCTCAAGCTTTTAAAAGTCAAGACGCATGAAGTTAGAGTTGTAGCAAATTCAGTGGCCTTCAAGCAGAATAGATTGTTGCAGAGTATTATGGACACAACCTTTTGGAGGAGTAAATCTGTGTTTGCTTCACATTATTTGAAACGTGTCCAGACTCTTTATGGGGAATGCTTCACTCTGGGACCATTTGTAGCAGCGAGTGCAGTAGTAGGGGAAGGATCCACAACTACATTCCCATAATCCTATACTCTTTTCTTCTCTTGTAACTTTTGTATTTTTATGGTTGTTCATGGAGATTGCAACAGTCTTCCACAATCATTGATTTTAGTCAGGTGGTCAATTTGTTCTTTAAGAGCGCCCGGAACAAGGGTATTGGAGGAGGTCCTGTCACATAGCAGTTTTTAGACCGGTTTGACAGCTCCTAGAGGTCTTCAGCTCCTGGGTGGATCGCTGGATCTCATAAGGAAAGCGGACATAAAAGAAAAAAAAAAAAATTGAAGTCAGCTTCCTTATCAGGTACGAACCCTTAAACTTGTTTATTAACTCTTAAGTAAGATTCCAACAATGTTGGCTGTCTCTGACCCTCCACCAAGGGTGTCAATCAGCAATATATATAACTACCGGGGAAGTCAGATGTTTAAAAATGATATTTTCATAATAAAATAAATTTTTGAACATACTTACCCAGTAGTTATATATAAGTTAATTCCCCCCCTCCTCCCCTCTAGATACCTATGGGCATGGAAGATCTGAGGAATCACTGGAATGGTTCCAGGTACCTGTCTGGAGGGCGCACTGGTGGTACACCTAGCTGCCTAATCAGCGATTGCCGCGAGTTTTGAAATTTCTGCTGGACGTCAGGGACGTATAGCTATATATACTGTATAACTACCGGGTAAGTATGTTCAAAAATTTATTTTATTATGAAAATATAATTTTCCACCCAAACCTAACTTACAAGCCGTGTCCTTACCTACTTACCTAACGGGCAGCTAACACCCTCCTGTGAACCCTGCCCCCCTCTTACACTGCCGTATTTTAAGTTAGATGTAATAATACATACAGGTGGCTGTTATCATACATACATCCCTCCAAAAGATATGAATGAAAAACCACATTTTCGAATGAAAGCGAATATGAGAACACCTAACCTAACTGGTTTCCTTTTTAGTTTTGTAGAATTTAAAAAGCCTTTTTAATGATGTTTTCAATGAATCTTTACAAGTACATTAGTTTGAACCACATAACCACGATTCGCCTGGAAATAATAACCGAGATGATCACAAATTTTCGTTAGTACCAACCTCTAAATTTTTCCAAGTTGCGTTTTTATCTTGACTCATGCCACAGGTAGCTCTGCAACCATGGCTCCCTCCATCCCTCTAGTTCATAGTAGTAGTATAACTGGTTTAGTCAAAGGCTTTCTACATTGGCACCCCTGTAGTTACTATGATGTATTTTTGTTATACAGAAATTGGTAATTTGTTCCGTAACTGACATACAAACCACGCTATTTAATAGGGGTATTACTTTCGGCGTACCTGATATGACGAGCCATTAGAATTTTAACGATTGTTTACTACCCCTCCGCTAGTTAGCGGGGGTAGGGGAGGGTAGCTTGCTACCCCCCCCTCCCCCTCACACACACACCTTTGCTTGAGCTCACTTTGCTGTCGGCTCGGGTGGTAGTCGGACGTGTCCGCTCTCACCCTCGCCTCTCTCTGACAGCCAATAATGTCTTTTTGCTTTTTCTCCTACAGGTTTGAGTGTGAAGTTGGCCTCTGCGAATATGCGCACCTGTCCTTGTTTACCCGACCGCCTGTGGAACTTTCATGCCGGCGTTCCAGACGGACCCTCACACCCTTTGCCCTTACTGTAGAGGTCAACGGTGTGATAGTGGCATTAAGTGTGGTGAGTGTAGGGAGTGGTCTACCTTCCAGTGGGAGAGGTTTTCTCGGCGACGTAAGAAGAATTCCAGGCGGGATATTTTTCCTTTGAAGTTTTCTTCGAAAGGAGAAAATCCCAAGGATTCTTCTTCCGTTGCCCAAACCTCCTCCGAAGCTCCCGCTCGGTCGGTCTCTTTCGAGAGACCGGCGAGTGGTAGCGTAGACCGTGGTTCTGTTTCCCAAACTCGGGGTTCGAGAGATGGCGTTGCCTCCCCTAGCGAGGCAGCTCCACCTCTCCCCCCCGGGGGTGGCTCTTAATTTGTCTAATTTATTTCAGCTTTGGTCTTCCCTGGGGCTCGAGGATTCGCCCTCCAAGGAAGCACTTCTTGACATCATCCGATTGGGTGCCGCTGTCAATCAATCGCCGACTTTGGCAGAGGTTGATCCTCTGTCTATTGTCGACGTTGTGGTGTCAGAGGTATCTAATGCGGTATCTCCTAATACCTCTGCCTCTTCTCATCCCGCAGTTGCTGAAGGCTTAGTTTCTCCCGTCCCTGTTCAACCTACGAGGGAGAAACTATATCCAACAGTCTCTCCTGCCGGTGATTCTCTCCCTCGGGGGAGTTCACTCACAGAGACTCCTCTTCGGATGACTGCTGAAAGTCAGCTTGCTGATCCAACGGCCCCCAGAGGGCGTATACGTCGCAAGGCTCGCCTTCCTTCACCTTATAAGACGGTGAGGAGGTGCCTCTTGAGTTCATCATCATCGTTGCAGTCCGCCGCAGAGGAGCCTCGTCATCGATCACCGACTGTTCCTGCTACGACCCTGAACCTCTCTGCGGATCGTTCGCGATCGCCTTCGGTGGAAGGTCGTCCTATCAAAGGACACGTCGACCTTCCACCCATCAGACCTGCTGACCTGCCGTCGCCGTTCCTGGCAGCTGATGCGCTTTACGCGCCGACTAAACCTGTCTTTCATAGTCAGGCACTGGTCCCTTGGGGCAACAAGGGCATACGCGCCATCACGCGCATACGTCCCTTACGCTCCATGCGCGCCCACGATCTTCGGATCTGGGGGCGGTGGGGAAGTCTAAGACTTCACCTACTCGTCAGCGCTCGCCAACGCGCGTGGTTCTCCTGCACGCGCCCACAGGGATGCGTGCACGCGCCCAGGCCCATCTTCTACAGCAGCTACACACCGCCAGCCTGATGTGCGCCCACAAGAGGCGCACCAACGATCACAGGTTCCTGCTGCGCGCAAGGGATATCTTGCGCGCTCGCGCCCTACGACATTTTCTGGGGCGCGCGATCTCTCGCCCGCACGCCCACAGGCCCTTCATCCTGATCCTGCGTGCGAGCGCACAATCAGCCTGCTGCACACTCTCCGGTGTCTCCTGCATACGCTTCTACGCGCCCTCGGGATTGCCCTTGCACGCGCATCAGCAGCCTCTCGCTCGCGACCCCGGGTATTCCCCACGTGATCGCCAGTGCGCTCACCCACTTGATCGCCAATACCCTTCTGTGTGCGTGGCTGCAGGACAACGCACGGCAAGGTCGTCATCACCGCATCCCCCCCCCTCGCAAGCGCAGAACAGCGCGCTCGCCGGTGAAGGGGAAGGTTCCTGAAAGGTCCAGGGACATTTCTTCCTTTTCTTCCTTTTCTTTTCAGGCGAACCCCCCTATGGAAACTCCTCCCAGGGATCGGTCGATCCCTGTCCCTCCAGAGGGAGTGTCTGATAGCGCAGCTATCAGCCAGCAGCCGTGGTTTGGGGCACTGATCAGAGCGGTTACACAGGCTGTCAAACCTGTTCTCTCTGAATTGGGCCACAAATCCTTGGCTGCGTCTACCCCCCTGAAGAGAAAAAGAGGAGTTTCGGATGCTGTGACTTCTCCGAGGACCAAGCTGTCTCCTCGTAAGCCTTCAAGGCAGACTCCCCCTCCCCCCCAGACTTTTTCTCCGTTCTTGTCGGACGACGATTTCCCGTCCTCAGGGGAGTCACGTGAGGTGAGACGTTCCCCCATCGCACCAGTGAGGGAAACCCCACCTCGCGTTGGAAAGTCTTCTCGGGTAGGGGCGGAGAAGAGCCTACCTCCGTCGTTGTTGGAGTCCTGCATCCCTCCCAGGAGGGAGCCAAAGGACTCTAAAACAGTACCGAAATCCTTGACAAGACTTAGAACGGAGCCAGCCAGTCACTCAGAGAACGTCCGTGATTCTCCCCAAGAAGAGCCTTTGGGGACAGGAGACTTTGCTGCGAGTCCAGCTTCCGGAGGAGAGCTATAGGAGTCAGAACATGCATTTTGGCAGGTTCTGACCCTTATGAGGACTCTCAATGGGTTTGCTGACCCAGAGATTCTCCCTCGAGAGGGCAAAGACACGGTCTTGGACCGAGTATTTGGGACTCAAAAACCTTCTAAGGCCAGTGCGGCTCTGCCCTGGTCTCGGGGTTAAGAGTACCAGCGACAAGATCGCGGTCCAGCTCTCTGAGTTAGCCTCCTCCAGCTGATCCAGTGCCGGTAACAAGCTTCTCCCACCTCCTCGCGTACAGCAGAGGAGGTACATCGAGATCTTGGAGGAGCCTTGTTTAGCTCTTCCCCTTCACCATTCTTTGGAAGAGTTTACCAGGGGAGTCCCTCTTGAGAGACTCTCTAACCGGCAGGTCTCATTCTCGGCGACTGAGATCCTTAATCAGGAGAAGGTTGCGAAGTGTGCTATGCAGGCCACTTCGTGGCTGGATATCTGGTTAGGGACCTTAGGTATCCTGATACGTTCGGAGGATTTCTCCAAAGAACGTACCAGGAAAGCTATGGAGACCTTCCTAACCTTAGGTATCCTGATACGTTCGGAGGATTTCTCCAAAGAACGCACCAGGAAAGCTATGGAGACCTTCCTACTCTCAGGCACTCGCACGATCGAGTTTCTGGCCCACCAAGTCTCGCAACTTGTGGGCGAACACCATCCTGAAACGTTGGGATGCGGTGGCTGAGAGGTTCCATCAGAAGGTCCCTAGCACCGAGATAAGCAGGCTCAGACATTCTTCCGTGGAGGGGACATCCAAGCCCTATAAGCCTCCAGTGCCCCAGCAGCCCCGTCCTACCAAGACCATGAAACCAACAACGGCAGCGAAGACAGTGGTGTCTAAGCCATAGACTCCTTTAAGGAAGGACTGGAACGTCAGGACCTCAGAGTTTTTAACTTGAGTCTGGACTAAAATGACTTCTAGAAGGGCTAGAAACACATTCTCTGGATCTAAATGGGGGTTTTTGAGGATGGTGAGTTCAATAGTAACATTTTCAACACCACCTGGGGTCATCTTCAAGGTCTAAAGGTCATTTATCAAGGTCAAATTTGGAAATTTTTATCATTTTTGCTCGTTTTTTGTGTGTAACTCATAGATGGTGAGGGATGGCTGATTATAATAAGAGGCAAGTCTGTAGTTCTGTCCAAATTTAATATATATAGTCTAGCGATGTTCATCTAATCAAATGTTAATGTCTTTGAGTTTTGTTGTGATGAGAAATACCGTTCTTTATTTCTTATTTTAGTGTTTCATTGTTTTAGGGCTTGTTTGGAATGTTTGAGTAATACAATATTTGACAATATATATTAAATTTGGACAGAACTACAGACTTGCCTCTTATTATAATCAGCCATCCCTCACCATCTATGAGTTACACACAAAAACGAGTAAAAATTACCAAAATTCACTATTTTGACCTTGAAATATGACCTTTTGACCTTGAAGATGATGAAGATGACCCCAGCTGGTGTTGAAAATGTCACTATTGAACTCACCGTCCTCAAAAACCCCCATTTTGACTCAGAGAACGTGTTTCTAGCCCTTCTTGGAAGTCATGTTAGTCCAGGACT
Source organism: Palaemon carinicauda (assembly GCF_036898095.1). NCBI lineage: Eukaryota > Metazoa > Arthropoda > Malacostraca > Decapoda > Palaemonidae > Palaemon > Palaemon carinicauda. The sequence continues at coordinate 91,682,361 of NC_090730.1, read as the reverse complement.
CAAGTTAATCCTTCAGACTCAAGTTAAAAACCCTGATCAGGGGACGTTCCAGTCCTTTCTTGAAGGACGATATATGACAATATATATTAAATTCGGACAGCTCTGCAGACTTGCCTCATATTATAATCAGCTATCTCTCACCATTTATGAGTTACACACAAAAAACGAGCAAAAATGACCAAAATTCACAAATTTGACCTTGATAAATGACCTTTAGACCTTGAAGATGACCCCAGGTGGTGTTGAAAATGTTACTATTGAACTCACCATCCTCAAAAACCCCCATTTTGATTCAGAGAACGTGTTTCTAGCCCTTCTAGAAGTAATTTTAGTCCAGACTCATGTTAATCTTTCAGACTCAAGTTAAAAACCCCGAGCAGGGGACGTTCCAGTCCTTCCTTAAAGGAGTCTATGGTCTAAGCCCTTTCCTGTCAAGGACAGGAAAGGCAAAAAGTCCTCCAGGGGAGGGAAAAATCCTAGAGGGAGCAGCCGAGGCCGCAAACGCTAGGATTGGCAGTCCCTATGCATGTCCACCAGCGGGGGTATGCCTACAAAGTTGCGCAGACAGGTGGCAGCAATTCAGGGCCGATTCCTGGACGATTTCCGTAATCAGTCAGTGATATCGCGTCCCGTTCACAACATCTCTACAGGGCCGATTCCTGGACGATTTCCGTAATCAGTCAGTGATATCGCGTCCCGTTCACAACATCTCTACCTCCCCTGACGACGAATCCAGTGTCACTGAGCTCCCTTGCCATGGGATCAGCAAGGGGGCAGGCCCTTCGGGCTGAAGTTCAGATCATGTAGAAGAAGGGCGCTCTTGAAGAGGTCCTCGACAGCTCCCAAGGCTTCTTCAGTCGACTCTTTCTTGTAAAGAAGGCGTCTGAAGGCTGGAGACCAGTCATCGACCTCTCGGCTCTGAACAAGTTTGTCAAACAAACTCCGTTCAGCATGGAGACCGCAGACACGGTCAAACTTGCAGTGAGACCACAAGACTTCATGTGTACACTGGATCTGAAGGATGCGTACTTCCAGATCCCAGTCCATCCGTCTTCAAAGAAGTACTGTACTTAAGATTCAGCCTAGACAGCAAGGTGTACCAGTTCAAGGTGCTGTGTTTCAGTCTCTCCACAGCACCTCAGGTTTTCACCAGAGTGTTCACCCTAATATCGTCGTGGGGACACAGGATCGGCATTCGTCTCCTCCGTTATCTGGATGACTTGCTGATCCTAGCAGACTCGGAGTCATCCCTTCTTCAACACCGAGACAAACATCTGGGACTTTGCCAGGATCTGGGGATCATGGTAAATCTCGAGAAGTCTTCTCTGCTTCCCACTCAAAGACTGGTATACCTAGGCATGATTATAGACACCAATCTCCACAAAGCCTTCCCATCGGACGACAAGATAGCAAGGCTGAGGAGGGTCGCAAGCCCTTTTCTCAGATGAGAAGAGCTTCCAGCCCAATCGTGGTTATGTCTCCTCGGTCACCTCTCATGTTTGGCTCGTCTATTTCCCAACGGTCGCCTCAGGATGAGATCCCTCCATTGGCGACTCAAGTCCCGATGGAGTCAAGGTTACGATTCCCCGGACGTCATGATCCCTATGGGACCTGCGGAACGGACGGACCTCCAGTGGTGGGTGACAGACGAGAACCTACGAAGAGGAGTGGATCTTCTCGTCCTCCCCCCGGATTTAATGCTGTTTTCGGAAGCCTTAAAGAAAGGGTGGGTGGCCCACGTTCTGCACCACAGGACCTCAGGCTTGTGGTCAGAATCAGAAAAGTGCTTCCATATAAATCTTCTAGAGATGAAGGCCGTTTTCTTGGCCCTTCAACAGTTACAACAATACCTTGCGGGTCACTCTGTGGTGGTGATGAGCGACACCACCACAGTAGTGGCTTACATCAACAAGCAAGGAGGTACCTTTTCGAAGCAGCCATCCCATCTTGCAGTAGATACTGAGATGGACCGAAGTCCACTCGATTCCACTATCGGCACATTTCATCCCAGGCAAGAGGAATGTGCTCGCCGACAATCTGAGCAGAGCGTCTCAGATAGTGAGTACCGAGTGGTCTTTGGATCATCTAGTAGCCAACAAAGTCCTTACCTTGTGGGGTTCCCAGACTGTGGATCTGTTCGCAACACCTTTGAATTTCAAGCTTCCGCTGTACTGCTCCCCACCCCAGTCCCGATCCCAAGGCGCTCTGGCAGGATGCCTTCCAACAACGGTGGGACAACATCGACGTTTACGCCTTTCCGCAGTTCTGTCTGATGAGGAGGGTCCTCAACAAGACCAGAATATCGGTCAATCTTTCAATGACCCTCATAGCTCCGCTATGGCATCACGCGGAATAGTTTCTGGACGTTCTGCAACTCCTAACAGAACTTCCGAGAGAACTCCCTCCACGACACGATCTACTCAGACAACCACATGCCAACATCTTCCACAAAGCCGTAGCTTCGCTACGACTTCACGCCTGGAGACTATCCAGCATCTCCTCACTGAGAGAGGATTTTCGCAACAAGTTGCGATCAGGATGTCTGGACATCTGCGAAAATCATTCGCATCTGTCTACTAGGCAAAGTGGAAAGTCTTCTGTGGTTGGTGTCGTGGAAGGGGTATCTCTCCACTCGATGCCACTATTCCAACAATAGCGGAGTTCCTCGTGTATTTGCGGGAATCTTGAACCAGGGGGAAGCCGCAAAGGGTACCAGGCTGGCCACCTCCTGGCTGATCGTCGAGCTTGAGTCTCTGGCCATCCGGTCGCGACCCGAGGTTTTATACAAGGAAGCTCGGGGAAGGTTATGGAACTTTCCTCCTCTCGGACACATGCACCTTCGTTTCCCGACACCAAGTGTTGAACTTGGGGACAAACTCGATGTTGAAGCATTGAGATGCAGTGACCGAGAGGTTTTCTCTCGAAGGTCCCTACCGTGGATGTCGGCAAACCCAGACACTCTTCCATCCTTGGAAGGGGCTTGTTTCAGCCCAAGGACAAGGATCGAGCGACTGAGAGGTGGAGAAAATCGCATCACGATTCGCTCCTCCAAGGCGCTTACATCTAGTCCCTACAAGCCTCCAGCGCCTCATCTTCAACAGCCTCGTTCAGCCTAGGACATCAGAACCGGCACGGGCAGCTAGACAAGGTGTCTATGCAGCTTCCCCCCTCCTGTCGGGGACGAAGGGCGAGGAGCCCTCCTGGGAAGGCAATAATCCTAGAGGGGGCGGCCTAGGCCGCAAACGCTAGGATTGGCAACCCCTACCTGCATCCCCCAGTGGGGGGGGATGCCTGGATTTGCGCCTTCAAGTGGCAGCAACTCGGGCCCGATTCCTGAACGATCTCCATGATCAGCCAGGGATTTTGTGTCCCGTTTCGTAGCTTCTCTACCTCCCCTGTCAGCGAATCCAGTGTCGCTGAGCCCCTATGCCATGGGATCGGCAAAGGGGCAAGCCCCTCGGGCAGAGGGCAAGACCATGCTCTAGAAGGATGCTCTCCAAGGTTGTCGGCGGCTCCCCCCAAGGTTCTTCAAACGACTTTTTCTTGTAAGAAGCGCCTGAAGGCTGGAGACCCGCCATCGTCCTCTTAGCCCTGAACAAATTTGTGGTACAAACTTCGGTCAGTATGGTACAACAGATTCGATCAGACTTGTAGGGAAACCACAAGACTTCACGTGCATACTGGATCCGAAAGACAGGTACTTCCAGATCCCAATCCATCCGTCTTTACAGGAAGTACTTGGAATTCAGCCTAGGCAACAGATATACCAGTTCAAGGTGCTGTGCTTCGATCTTTCCACAGCACCGCAGGCATTCACCAGGAAGTTTATCCCGATTCCTCATGTCCACACAGGAGCGGCATCCGCCTCCTTCACTTTCTGGATGACTGGCTACCCCGGCAGTTTCGGTATCGACCCTTCTTCGACTCCGAGACAAGCCTGTGGGACTTTGCCAAGATCTAAGGATCATGGTAAATCTCGAGAAGTTTTCTCTTTTTCCATCGCAACAACTGGGATATCTAGGCTTGTTTTTAGACTCCAATCTCCGTTAAGCCTTCCCACCAGATGACAGGATAGCAAGGCGGAGGAGAGTAGTAGAACCTTTCCTCAGGCGAGGAGAGTCTCCAGCCTTTTTCTGGTTACGCCTCCTAGGTCACCTTTCTCCTTGACCCCTCTAGTCCCAAACACTCGCCTTAGGATGAGTCTCCTGCTTTGGCGACTCAAGTCCCGGTGGAATCAAGACTACGATTCCCCAGACATTCTGGTCCTATGGGACCTGCTGAACGAGGGATCCTGCAGTGGTGGTTGACCTACGAAGCCTTTTGCTAGAGAGTGGATCTTCTCGTCCCTACTCCGCATTTGATGCTGTCCTCGGACGCGTCAAAGAAGGGGGGGGGGGGCATGTTCTGAACCAAAGGATCTCAAGCCTATGGCCAGAACTAGAAGGGTACCTCCTCATCAATTGGCTAGGGATGAAGGCCATATTCTGGCCCGTCAACAGTTCCAAAAGGCCCCGGCGAGTCACTCCGTGAGCGACAACACCACGGTAGTTGCTTTTTTCATCAAGCGGGGAGGTACCTTTTCATAACAGTCTTCCCATCTTACAGTAGAGATACTAAGATGAGCCGAAGTCCACTCAATACCACTATCGGCTCGCTTCATTCCGGACAAAGGAATGTGCTCTCCGACAGTCGGAACAGAGCATCGCAGATAGAGAGTACCGAGTGGTCTTTGGAACCCCCAGTAGCCAACAAGCTCTGACCTTGTGGCCCTGTTCGCGACAACCTTGAATTTCAAGCTGTTGCTGTACTTCTCCCCAGCCCCGGACCCCAAGGCACCCTGCCGAGATGTCTTCCCACATCGGTGGGACAACATCGACGTCTACGCCAAGCCGTAGCTCCGCTTCGGCTCCATGCCTGGAGTCCATCCAGCATCTCCTCACAGAGAGAGGTGTTCCCCAACAGGTCGCCGAGCGGATGTCTTGACACCTGCGAAGTCATCCGCAGGGGTCCACCAGGCGAGGTGTAGAGTCTTCTGTGGTTGGTGTCGTGGGAGAGGTATCTCTCCCCTCGATGCCACTATTCCAGCGTTAGCGGAGTTATTGTCCATCTGCGGGAGGAAATACGCCTTTTGCTCTCGGCGGTAAAGCCTATCGCTCAGCCTCAAGCCTGGCCTTCAGGCTCTAAGGTTAGACAATTCCTCCTCGCGGGATCTTTCTTCGCTCATACTAAGCTACGAACTTACCTGCACCCAGTCGGAAGTGAGACCTCCTCCATGGAACATGGCTCGGGTTCTTAGGGATCTCAGAACTTCTCCCTGTGAACCATTACGCTAGTCATCTGATAGGCACCTGACTTAGTAGACGGTGCTCCGGCTCGCTCTGGCTTCGGCCGAGCGTATCAGCGTACTTCATGGTCTCTCGTACGACTTCGCCCATTCAAGAAGATAGGGAGAGGTAACGTTCGGGTTTGTCCCTGACTCGGTTACTAGACTCAAGATCTTGGAGTCCCAAACCTTCGGTTCAACTCCTTCAGGATTTCGAGTCTCCGTTATGTAACAGATGACCCAGGCCTTCTCCTACTATGCCCAGTAAGGAGTCAGAGGTGTTATCTTAAAGAACAGCTGCAGTTCGTCCTCACGTGCAAGCCCTGTTTGGGAGCACAGGAAGGACAAAGAGGAGGGTCACCAAGAATTCCTTTGCAGCCTGGATTCAAGGACCATCCATCTCGCCCTGAATCCAGACCCTCCTCCGTCATGTAGCCTTAGAGCACATGATGTCAGAGGCATCGCAACGTCACTGGTCTTCAAGAAAACTACTCTGTGACGCAGGTACTACAAACTGGAGTCTGGAATCGTCGGACGACCTTCACAGCCCACTACCTGCAGGACGTGACCCACAGGAGCCTCGATACGTTTTTCTATCGGCCTGTGGTGGCTACACAACAGCTGGTCTAACCTCAGGCTCCTTAATGGACAAGTAGAAGAAGGTTGAGGGCATTGTTACCCGGTGTCAGACTGCATGAATGAAAGAAGTATGTCTGGCCCTTACTTCTTTCTTCATCCTCCCCTCTCTTGGGGAAAGCAGTATCCTAGGTTCTCTGCATAGCTGACCTCAAACCTCTTCAGGTAAACCATGCTTCCTTGTGTTCCTAGTATTAAGATAATACTGTCGCGTCTCCCATACCCTGACGAGGTGGTATTGGGATAGTCCTAGTTCAGAATTCCATCTAAAGGTCTTCAGGTCGACTGCCTAGGACAAGTCACGCTTCATCCCTCCACACACAAGCTTATGTAGGCCGCACGCTCCTTGCGGAGCAAGGAACTTGCGAGGTGCAGGGACTCTTTTTCTCGAAGTGCTGCTCACTCGGATTCTGAGTCCCCGGGTAAAGCCAAAGCCAGTATGGCTGGGGACTTTCCACTCTTCCTAAGGGGTAAGTCACCCTATGTAAATAGCGTGGTTTGTATTTCGGTTATGGAATAAATGACAAATTCGGAGATAATTTGTATTTTTCCTAACCATACAAACCTTAGCTATTTACACATATTTGCCCGCCAGCCCTGTCCCCCAAGTCAAGTCCTACCTCTAAACGAAGTGAGTCAGTTCACCAGTGTGTGAGGGGGGAGGGGTAGCTAGCTACCCCTCCCTACCCCCTGCTAACTAGCGCGGGGGTAGTTAACCCTCGTTAAAAATCTAATGGCTCGCCATTTCAGCTACGCCGAAAGTAATACCCTATGTAAGTAGCTAAGGGTTGTATGGTTAGGAAAATTCATATTATCTCCGAATTTGTCGTATTCTCTCGCAATGGGCAGGTCTATTATGATCTAATGTGAAATAGTTAAAATTGCTAGTGTTCAGTGCCACGTAAAATGACGCAGTGCAGTACAGTCAATTTACGCTACGTTGTACTCTTGACGATCGTTATTGTTTCACAATACTGGTATCGTTATTTAATATTTCGATTTTGAGAATACTAATATTAATCATATAACCTATTGTATTTTCTTTCTAGCCCTTGGCGAAAGAGTATATCTCTCGCCCGGGAAGGTCTATTAAGATCTACAGTAATGTGAAATAGTTAAAAGTGCTAGTGTTCAGTGTCATGTATAATGACGCAGTGCAGTGGAGGGTGCGTTCGTTCGTGTCCGTCATATTCCTAGCCCGGGACCTCTTCCATGCTCCCCAACCCCTGGGAGAAGGAAAGTCGAAAGGCGAAGAGAGATGTCAGACCTTGTTCAGCGAACGAACGTCCCCTTGAGCGATCCTGTTGACATATACCAGTACGCTCGCCCTCGCCATTGGAAAGGCGAGGTAAAAGTGTTTTCCTTGCCGTCGGTTGACGCGAGGCTGGCGTTTTACATTTTCCCTTCCCGCTAGACAAGAGAGTTGCTCGTCATGGGACCGAGCGTTGAGATCGCCCCCTCACAGCGATCTGGACGCATTTTTGGGAGGCGGCATAGATCTTGTCGCTCCCTCACTGCATGCGGGACGCATGTAGCATGCGGAACGCATACGGCATGCTGGACGCATGTAGCAAGCGGAACGCATACAGCATACTGGACGCATGCGAGCGGGCCGCTTCCCCGCATCAGGTTCGCGAACGTCATAGTTCCAAGCGCGCTCTCGCGGCAAGAACGCACGCGAGCTGCAGCGCTCATGGACGCTCCCTCACAGCATGTTTAACACATGCAGCATGCTGGATGCACGCGAGCTGAACGCATACTGTACACACGCGGGCAGGACACTCCTATGCGTTAGAATTGCGTACGTCATAGTTCCGAGCGCGTTCTCGCGGCAAGAAAGCACGCGAGCGGCAGCGCTCATGGACGCGCATTACGGGAGGTGGCAAGGTTCTCCCTCGCGGCATACTGGACGCATGCAGCACACTGGAAGCTTGCAGCAACCTGGACGCATACAGCTGTCTGGACGTATGCTGGACGCATGCAGTCAGGATTTGTCCCCACAGCATGATGACAAACAGTTGTCTCTCCTTCGCAACTTGCTGGACGCGATACTAATGCTTCTTCGCGTCATGCGGTAAACATCTGGAACCTCACGGCAACATGGACGCATGCGGCAATTTGGACGCATGCAGTAATCTGGACACATGCTGGACTCATGCAGTCAGGACTTGTCCTCGCTGCATAATAGACAGGTGATTGTCTCTCCTTCGCGACTCTCTGGACGCGCAGCTAACGCTCCCTCGCGTCACGCTATTGACATACAGCATGCTGAACGCACGCTGGATACACGCTAGCAGGACTTACCCTCGCAGCATGGTGGTGATCACGATGTTGATGCTTCGTTACAACTTGGACTTATGCTGGAAGCACTGGAACCTGTCTCTCCCTCGAGACTTGCAAAACGTAAACGTGATGCTTCTCACAATTGGATGGTATCCTTTACGATGTTTCATCAGGACAGGTTGAGTTCTTTATGGAAGACGATGACTGACAGGATGATGCGGTTTTGTCTCTTACCCATTCGACTCAGGAGATCGATGTTCCTTTAGCCGAAGTTTTAGAAGTTGAACAGTTTTAACATCTCTGTATCCAGAGGACTTTACTCAATCTATGCCACAGAGCCCGCCCTTTCAGATTTTGAAGGGTAGACCCTGAAAAACATCCTCCTTTAAGAAGATGGTTCTTGCTAGATTGGTTAAGAGAGCTTTCGCTACTCTCAACCAATGGACGTCCAAGAGGAAGGATCTAGGGAAGGCCTCCTTTTCCTTTCCTCCAACTAGACTGGCCTCCAGATCTAGTGTGTGGTATTCGACTGGGGAAGTTCTCGGTTTGGGAGTGCCTGCCTCCTCCCAGGGAGACTTCTCCAGACTTGTTGAGTCCTCAAGCAGGTCAGCCATGAGCAAGTCAAAGATTATGTGGTCCAATTCTGAAATGGACCATCTGCTGAAGGGAATTTTTAGGACAATAGAAGTCTTCAGCCTTATGGACTGGACTCTGGGAGCTCTCTTAGAGGCCTCAGACCCTAAGAACGAGGCTCAGAGGCATCTGATTGCCTGTCTGGATAAGGCCGTGAGGGATGGCTCCATCGATCTTTCCACCCCCTTTTCATGGCAGGAGTTCTTAAAAAGAGGGCTATGCTTTGTTCCTTCTTATCTTACGGTTTGTCTCTTGTTCAGAGATCTGAACTTCTATTTTCTCCGTTGAGTAATCATCTTTTCCCTCCGGACGTAGTGAAGGATTTGTCGGCAGCTTTGGCACTACAGGCTATGCAAGATCTTATCTCTAGGACTACTAAGAAAGTCCTCCCAGCTAGCTTTTTAGCAAGGAAACAAAGGATGCTCCTCCCACTTGTCAGCCCTTTCGTGGGAGAAGCCCCTTCAAGGGGAACTCAGAGGATTGCGGACGGAGGCCAAGCTCGCAGATTCCCAAGACAGCAAACCAAATCAAGAAAGTGAGACATACAATCTCCAGACTCTAGTGGGAGCCAGGCTTTCCCATTTTTGGCGAGAGTGGAACCAAAGGGGGGCGGACATCTGGACGATCAATGTCCTCAAGGAGGGATACAAGATCCCCTTCCTGAGAATGCCTCCCATGTCATCGATACCCTTAGAGTTGACAACAACCCTCTCAGGGAACAAGGCAGCAGCTCTTCAAAAGCAAGTGAACCTTATGCTGTCGAAATCAGCCATAGAAGTGGTAGAGGATACCTCCTCGGAGGGGTTTTACAACAGACTTTTCCTAGTTCCGAAAAGCTCGGGGGGGATGGAGACCTGTTCTGGACGTCAATCCATCGATCAAGTTTGTCAGCAAAGTAAAATTTGCCTTGGAAACTTCAGCGTCAGTCCTTGCAGGCATCAGACAGGAAGATTAGATGGTGTCATTAGATCTGCAGGACGTGTATTTCCATATCCCGATACACCTGGACCACAGAAAATTTCTAAGGTTCATGTTCCTCAAGACCACTTATCAGTTCAAAGTACTCTGTTTTGGACTGAGCACGGCTCCCTACGTCTTTACCCGGGTGATGTCCAACGTTGCTCGCTGACTTCATCTAAAGGGAGTAGTATTTCTTTGTACCTGGACGACTGGCTACTCAGAGAAGAACACCCTCACAGAATATCATTTATCGGGAGATGAGAATCGGTTCAGATCGTGCACAAGGCACGCCGGAAATGTCGCAAGGACTTTCCCCTGGTAGTCACCCGACTACGGTTGACGATCCCTCGCAACGATCAGTACACGGTTCAGTTCGCGCACACAGCGCATCAAGTGTCTGATCTGTCTGAACTAAAGAGGTCGGTTTTGTCCCTGTTTGACACAAACGATTCTCGAACAGGGGTCTGTGGGTAGAGTTTCAGAAGAAATGGCACATAAATATCAAAGAAATAGTGGCTATTCACCTAGCCCTCATTCACTTTCAGAAGGAAGTCCGAGGAAGGTTGGTTCAGATCAACGCAGACAACACCACTGCGTTGGCTTACATAAAAAAACAGGGAGGCACTCATTCGGCCTCACTTTTTGAGGCTGCGAGAGATCTACTTCTCTTGGCGAAAGCGAGGGACATACAGTAACCCTGATTACTCGCTTCATAGAAGGGGAGAAAAAGGCAGGGCGGATCCGCTCAGCAGAAGAAGGCAAGTTCTAACTACAGAGTGCACCCTACATCACGAGGTGTGCACCAGCCTTTGGATGTTGTGGGGTCAACCCTTGATAGACCTCTTCGCCACACAAATGACAAAGAGGTTGCCGGTATTTGCTCCCCAGTCCCAGACCAGGAAGCAGCCGCAGTGGACGCTTTTCTTCTGAACTGGGAGGGTCTAAATGTGTACGCTTTTCCTCCATTCAAAATCATGGACAGAGTCCTGAAAAAATTCAGGGAATCGCCCAACGTCCACTGACCCTGATAGCTCCATTTTGGCCCATGAGACCTTGTGTTTTGGAAATGATGGAGTGGCTGGTAGATAACCCCAGAACATTACCACTATTAGGTTTTACCAATCCAAGTGGGACATTTTTAGAGTATGGTGCAGGAATAACAAACTTTCCTCTACCAGTACCTCTATAGCCAATACTGTATAGCAGATTTTCTGTTGTATCTGCATACAAAAGAAAAGCTGGCCGTGCCTACCATCAAGGGTTACCGCAGCATGCTAGCCTCCGTCTTTCGTCACCGACATATTGACGTGTCAGGTAACAAGAATCTTTCAGATCTCATTAGATCTTTTGAGACAACTAAGAGGAAGGACAATCCAACCCCCTCTTGGAACCTGGATGTAGTCCCGGCCTTTTTAACCTCAAGTAGGTTTGAACCCTTGGACAAGGCGTCTTGGAAGGATCTTACCAAGAAGACTTTTCCTAATTGCATTGGCTACAGTCAAAAGAATAGGAGAGTTACAAGCCATCAGCAAGAAGGTGGGCTTTAATGGAGACAATGCAGTTTGCTCCCTTCAGCTTGGCTTTCTCGCCAAAAACGAGAATCCTTATTGACCATGGCTAAGATCTTTTACCCTCCCAGAGCTATCTCACTTAAATTGGACGGGAATAGGAGAGAGGCCTTTGTCCAGTGAGAGCTCTAAAATTTTTATCTGCACACTTCCAAACCCCTGAGAGGACAAGCAGACAGCCTCTGATGCTCAGTTCAAAAACCCTCTTTGCCTTTATCAATATCCTGGCTTTTTTCATTAAGAATTTGATAGGGGAAGCTCACCAGAATTGTGAAGTAAGAAGTTTTCCCTATCCTTAAGGTAAAACCACATGCGGTTAGAGCTGTAGCAACTTCTATGGCTTTCAAGTACAATAGGTCAATGAAGTCAATTTTGGAGGCTACTTTCTGGAGAAGTAAATCAATCTTTACAGACTGTTATCTCAAGGATGTCCAGACACAGTATGAAGATTGTTGTTCCTTGGGTCCTTATGTTACCTCCAGCGTCATAGTTGGAGAAGGGTCTACTGCCTCTTCCCTATAACCTTTTTTATTATATACCCTTGCCTTTTTTTCTTGTACTTGTGTTCACAGGCTGTCTGTGAAGGTTGTCGCAACCTTCCACAGTCTGGGATGCAAGTCAAGTTAGTTTATTTATGTGTGTTTTTAACTTTGGAGTAGGTGGTCAGATTCAGTATCCTTGACTATGCCAGGTTTGCAAGGGTGGAGGTCTAGCCACGCGAAGGTCGAGGACTTTGTGGCAGCCCCACAGAGACTTTTACAGCCCCCTGAGTGGATTGCCGAGTCTCTTAAGGAATGCAGGCGAAATGAGGAAGAGCAATTGTGAAGCCAGCTTCCTTATCAGGTAAGAACCAGATTGTTAGTACTACTAATTGTAGATATTAATAATTATATGAATTTCCCAATGGGATGAGGTTTTCGACCCACCACCAATGGTGTCAATCAGCTATACTGTACAGTATATATGTAACTACCAGGGAAGTTACATATTTAAAAATGGTATTTTTATCATAAAATAAATTTTTAGATATACTTACCTGGTAGTTACATATATAAAAGGGCCCTCCCTCCTCCCCTCTGAAAACAGAGACATGGAATTTCTGAAGAATGTTGGGAATGGTTCTGATAACCTATGAGAGATGGCACTCATGACAGATAATTTGAATTATCTGTCGTGCCGCGTCGAAACGCGGGATTTAAGCTATATATATGTAACTACCAGGTAAGTATATTTAAAAATTGATTTTATAATAAAAATACCATATTAATAATTATACGAATTCCCGATGGGAGGAGGTTTTCTACCCACCACCAATAGTGTCAATCAGCCATATATATGTAACTACCAGGGAAGTTATATATTTAAAAATGGTTTGTTCCGACACATATAGGCGTAAACTTCAAAGAGATAGATTGATACAAAGTTCTTCTCGTTCTTCAAAAGACTTTTCCTCTTCCCGTGTCACTGAACCTAATCCTTCCCCTGTAGTGGTAGATTCTGATCCCACTACTGTAACTGCTAATGAGCCTACGCTTAAAGACATGTTGGTGGTGATTCAAGCGCTGGGTGCTAAGGTTGAATCGTTTGTGACGGACAGGACGCAGCTTATGTCCGATGTAAAGCACTTAAAGAGTGAAAGTGCTAGAAGTGCAGTGAAGTTATTTAGTGCTGTTAAGGGTGCGCCTGCTCGAGTCTGTCGTTCTCCTAATCTTAGACCTCTTCCAAGCTTCCCAACCCCTGGGAGAAGGAATGTCGACCGGCAAAAGGAGACGAGAGGCTTTAACTCACGAGCAGACGTCCCCTCGAACGTACCTGTTGGCGTTTCACTGGACGATCGCCCTCACCATAGGAAAGGTGAGTTGTTCCGTAACCGAAATACAAACCACGCTATTTACATAGGGTATTACTTTCGGCGTAGCTGAAATGGTGAGCCATTAGATTTTTAACGAGGGTTAACTACCCCCTCGATAGTTAGCGAGGGGGTAGGGGAGGGGTAGCTAGCTACCCCTCCCCCATCACACACCGGTGAACTGATTCACTTCGCTTTTGGCTCGGGTGATGGGCAGACGTGTTTGCTCTCACCCTCGCTTGGCAGCCATTAATGTTTTGTCTTTACTTAATTACTTTCTTTTTCTTATACTTAATATATACAGTATATAAACATTCTTTATGTTTATGTATATATATGGGTATAGAAATATAGTAAGTTTCCTTTTCAGGTTTGTGCTGTGTGTGTGTAGTGTACGACAACGTCACCGCGTAGTACCAGGCCACCGCGGTTTCACGTCATGGGGCGCAGCCTCTCCCTTGGTCCTTCGGTCGTTCCTTCGGCTTCCGATAATTCGGCCGCCGTGGACTTTCTTCATTCATCTGTTTCTCCACTGTTCCTCCTTCCCTACGGGGAACTTGGACTCTCAGCGAAGGAATGTGGGAGTTTAGATTGACTACGGTCTCTCTCTCTACTCGAGGTCGTTCACCCTTTTACTACTACTATGTACTATTACGGAAGCTTCTTTCCCGTGCGGGTTGAGTTTCTATTCCGTTTATTTGTCTCAATCATTTTTAATGAAATCTAATTGTATTTGTTAACTTTTTAGCTTTCTGTGGAGAACACTTCCCTTCGGGGTCCAGTGGTTCTTACTATTTGTGAACATTCTTAGATGAATTACATAATTATAATTCTGTTATAATTCTGTTTTTGTTACAGTTCTCCGCCCTCCCCTTCTCCCGTGAATGTCAGTGGGGGAGGAGGGCGCATACTTAATTTGTAATTCTTATGTTTTCTATTCCTTCAGGGTTTCTCTTCGGAGTTCCTCCCGGGGAATTTTTGTTAACTAATTATTTATTTTATTTTCCCAGTTAACGATCCAGTTTTTCTTCGTTTGCCTAAATGTGCCAACGAAGCAGAGCTGCCCTGTTTGTGCCTGGGGAGTCTGCTGTTGCTGCCGTCTCTCTAGGACGTCGTCAGGGGCGTGTTCCCTTCTCTTAGAAGTTCTCCCGTGACAACTGTCAGCTCTTTAGTTCGGTACACCGACAATTCCGCACTGGATAATTCAGCGCAGACAATTCAGCGCTGCCAATTTAGCGAATGACAATTCAGCTTAAAATCAATTCAGCGCAGGACAATTCAACACTAGGACAAATCAGCACAAGGACAATTCGGCGCCAAAAGGCACACACGGTTCAGTGAATGACAATTCAGCACAGTAACAAGTCAGCATAAGGAAGCAACTGCAAGGAAATTCAGCAAAAAGTTTTAACACTTTATTGATAATATATAAAAAGGGATATAAAAGATTTATTAAATTTACATATTAAAAATAATACATACAGTATATGTAAAAAGAAATGAATTAATTTATTTCTGCAATTCAATGAGGTAGCTTATATTTTGTAAGTATTCCAACTTATCAAATCGACGTCCATACTCATTAACAGGCGTTTTTATTGCCTTAACTGTCCTTTGGTATTTTGGGTTTTTTCTACCATCGTCGTGTCCAGCTCTTATTCTCAGTATCCTTTTCTCTATGCTATCTTGCTCTAGTTTAAGAAACTCGACAAACTTATAAAAGGTTGGATGGTTATGACCCAATGTTAACTGAAGACTTCGGTGCCACCCTTCTAATGAATTATTGGTCTTAGGTAGGTCGCCCTGCACTCGATCAAAAACAGTCCATAACTCGGGTTTAAAAAACCGCATCTCTTCTACGACGACGGAATGGACGACCAATTCATGTGTCCTCGAAATAATTTGTTAACTCTTCTAATTCCGGAGGCATAACATCTTGCAATGATTCAAACACATTACAAACATCGTCAGCAGGCACAAAAGCTAAGGCCACCAACATCTTACAGTGTCAACGAATATGTTCGTCACTTACATAAATCTGGGTAAGATTCAATGCCTGTATTTTTCTCCATATACACTGAGCAAGGTGGAAAAAACAACCGCTTATTTGCGTTCCTACAAAAACATGAAAATGCATTTTGGAAAGCCTTTTCAAAATCACATAGCATAGTGGCTGGCGTCAGATCCGGGTATAGATTCAAAATAGTTCTTGATGCCTTTTCATATGAATCCTCTGTCTTATTTTGCAATAGTATATATATCACTGGAAAAACACATCCTTCACAAAGCATATGAATGACATAAAGTTGGTGGAAAAGGCGCGGAGCTACCTTAAATGTACCATCTGCAAGCCAGTTTTTGTATTCTTTGAGGAGTTCAACATTTTTTCTAGTCGTAAAGATGAACATCCTATTGGTATCTTCAACCCCAGAATTGTACAATAAAAAAGGTTCTCCACTGTGTGTTACATGCAAATGTTCAGGTAATACAATATCACTGACATCATTAGGTGCTGGAACTGGCTCACCATCTCTTTTTCGTCAGCGCTGAACAGTCCGTTGTAATGAAGTATACTTAGGGAGTAAAACCGTAGCTTCATCTGGCAAAGAGACTTGAGTTTCTTGAATTATTCTTCTTGGGACATCATTAGATGCACTGGCTCGTTCACGTAGGTCAGAAACCATCTTCTTCATTGCTGATACTGCTGGCTGAGGCACATGAGTATGGGCCTTTACATATTCCCACAAGTTTCCGTTGACATGGATTTGACCTTTGCATCTGTCATGTGTACAACGCCAAGACTCTTTTCCATTCCGAAGTTTTCTATCCAAACGATAGCAAAATCCATTTAATAGAATATGCTCGCGTCCTTTCTCCGATAAAATCCGCTCCATAAGGCTGGCTTTTCAGTTTTAACTAAGCAAATGTTTATAAACAAGTGTATTTCAGAAAAGGGAATATATACCGTCCTAAGCTTGTACTATAACTTTCTTTATTTATTCAGTGGTTGTTATTGTTAACAACCATGAATTACAACAGTAATAATAATAATAATAATAATAATAATGATAATGACAATGATAATAATAAGAAAAATAATCTTTATATGCTAATAATAAGATAAGGGTGAATGTGTGTGCATTTTTGCACTGAATTGTCCTTGTGCTGATTTATCGTTGTGCTAAATTGTCATGCGCTGAATTGATTCTAAGCTGAATTGACATTCGCTGAATTAGCAGCGCTGAACTGTCCTGCGCGGAATCGTCGGCACACGTTTTAGTTCATCTTAGAACGCTAAGGAGGTTCGCCTCCAGGAGTGGGTAACTTCTAGGTTCCCTTCCCAGGTTTGAGTTTTTCCCCTGCAGAGGGGGAACTACTCATACCTTAATAATTCCTGGATGGGTTTTCCTGGTCCTCGGGCGGTTATGCTCTTGGTGCTGAGCAACCGCTCTTGTAACCATGCTCAAGGGGCTGAGCGGTTGCAAGGCCGGACCATGGAATTTCATGCGACTATGCTCTTGGGGCTGAGCGGTTGCACCTGCAGCTATGCTCAAGGGGCTGAGCAGCTGCAGGATCAATCTTGTGACCTCTCATTCGCGAGGGAGGTCACTCATAAGGACTCCTCTTCGGAGGATTTCTCCTTATAGGTCAGCTTGCTGATCCAACAGCCCTAAGGGGCGCCATCATCAGTGTCTTCTAGTCTCTTCTACGAAGTGTTCGCCTCTCTCGTTCGCGAGAGAGGCCACTCATAGAGACTCCTCTTCGGAGGATTGTTCCTGTTTAGACCAGCTGGCTGTTCGGGACCTCTCTGCAGTTCGCCATCTCCTAGACCTGCTGATCTGCCGTCGCCGTTCCTGGCTGCTGACGCTGTGGGCGCCCACGCACCCCGTTTCCAACGGGCACCGGTCCCTTCGGGGCAAAAGAGGCTTTCTCACACTGTGAGTAAGTCTCTTAAGCGCCAGGTATCCCCTGCGCTCCAACGCAAGCGCTCGCCTACTGTTCCTGAGACTTCCATTCAGAGGAATCCTGTTCCAGTCCTGAGTTAGCGCACAGGCGCTCACCAGAACTTCCAGTGTTGATCGTCCCAGTTCCTGATTGTCCTGTCAGCTGTCCCTTCATCCTAGCGCGCGCGCTCGTGCTCGCCAACGATCTTTGTACGCGCGCTAGCGCCGACGATCTTCTTTTGCGCGCTAGCGCTGACGACGATCTTACGCTCTCAAGCGCCGACGATCTTCTTTCGCGAGCGAGCGCTGACGATCTTCTTACGTGTGCAAGGGCCGTCGATCTTCTTACGTGCGCAAGCGCCGACAATCTTCTTTGGCGCGCTAGCGCTGATGATCTTCCTATGCACGTAAGCTCCGACGATCGTCCGCGCGCAGGCTCCGATGGTTCCCCGCGCCAACGATCTTCTTACGCGCGCAAACGCCGAGGATCTTCTTACGCGCGCAAGCGCCGAGGATCTTCTTACGCGCGCAAGCGCCGACGATCTTCCTACGCGCGCAAACGCCGACGATCTTCTTGCTCGCGCAAGCGCCGACGATCGTTAAGCGCCGTCGATCTTTAAGTGCCGTCGATCTTTAAGCGCTGTCGATCTTCTTTTGCGCACAAGCGCCGACGATCGTCAAGCGACAACAACATCGTACGCGTGCGCGCTGACATTTTCACAGGCTCTTCATTCTGTTCCTGCACGTCAATCTGATTCCTGCTCACCCTACGAAGTCTCGCTCGCGCGCCCGCACGAGAGTGTTTTCAACAGTCTCGCGCGCGACCCCTGGGTTTTTCCCATGGCGCGCGCGCCAGCGTCTCGCGCGTGACCCATCGTGCGAGCTCCAGCGCGCTCCCTCTTCCAAGGTGAGACCTCCCACTGCACCAATGGGAGAAACCCCACCTCGAGCAGGAGAATCGTCCCGTGTTAGGGAGAGAAGAGCCCTCAGACTTCTTTGTTGGAGTTACGTATCCCTCTTAGGAGGGAATCGAAGGACTCTTTAGAGTTCCCCCAAGTAGAGCCTTTGGGGACAGGAGATTTTGCTCCCAGTTCACCAGGAGGAGAGCAGTATGATTCAGAGCATGCCTTCTGGCAAGTCTTGACTCTGGTGAGGCATCTCAACAAGTTCAAGGACTCGGAGACCGCCCCTCGTGAAAGCTAGGATACGGTCCTGGACCAAGTCTATGGCACTCAGAAACCCTTTAAGGTCAGTGCGGCTTTGCCTTGGTCCCAAGGGCTGAAGTGCCAGAGATGAGGTTGAGGGCCAGCTTTCCGAGCTCGCCTCCTCCAGCCGTTCCTCTGCTGGTAACAAGCTCCTCCCACCTCCTTGTGTGCAACAGAGGAGGTACTTTGAGATCATGGAGGAGCCTTGTTTAGCTCTCCCGCTCCACCACTCCGTGGAAGAGCTTACCAGGGGAGTCTCTCTTGAGAGACTCTCTAGCCGGCAGGTGGCATTCTCGGCAACAGAGATCCTGAGTCAGGAGAAGGTCGCAAAGGTTGCCATAGAGGCCACTTCATGGCTGGATGTCTGGCTAGGGTCTCTGGGCATCCTACTGCGACCCGAGGATCTGTCCAAGGAGAGCACCAGGAAAGCCCGGGAGACCTTCCTCCTCTGGGGCACACGTACCATCGAATTTCTGGCCCACTAAGTTTCAAACTTGTGGGCAAACTCGATCTTGAAACGACGTGATGCGGTGGCCGAGAGGTTCCACTCGAAGGTCCCAGCCGTGGATGCCTGCAAGCTCAGACACTCTTCCATCCTAGGAAAGAGTCTGGTTGAGCCCAAGGATGTGGAATAGGCAGCTGAGAGGTGGAGGAAATCGAACCACGATTCTCTTCTCCAAAGGGCTCTTACATCTAAGCCCTACAAACCTCCAGCACCTCAACAACCTCGCCAATCCAAGACGACGAAACCGGCAGCGGCAGCAAAGACGAAGGTTTCCAAGCAGTAGCCCTTTCCTGTAAAAGACAAGAAGGGCGGAAAGTCCTCCAGGGGAGGCAAGAATCCTAGAGGGAGCGGCCGAGGCAGCAAGCGCTAGGATTGGCAATCCCCCTGCATGTCCACCAGTGGGGGGATGGCTGCAAAGTTGCGTATTTAGGTGGCAGCAACTCGGGTCCGATTCCTGGACGATCTCCGTGATCAGTCAGGAATATCGCGTACCCTTCATAACATCTCTTCCTCCCCTGACAGTGAATCCAGTATCGTTGAGCTCCTATGCCATGGGATCGGTAAAGGGGCTAGCCCTTCGGGCAGAAGTCGAGACCATGCTCAAGAGGATGCTCTCCAGGAGGTTGTCGACGGCTCCCCAGGCTTCTTCTGTCGACTCTTTCTCGTAAAGAAGGCGTCTGGAGGCTGGAGACTGGAGACCCGTCATCGTCCTCTCAGCTCTGAACAAGTTTGTCAAACAAACTCCATTCAGCATGGAGACAGTCAGACTTGCAGTGAGACCGCAAGACTTCATGTGTACATTGGATCTGAAGGACGCGTACTTCCAGATCCCAATCCATCCGTCTTCCAGGAAGTACTTAAGATTCAGCCTAGACAACAAGATCTACCAGTTCAAGGTGCTGTGTTTCGGTCTCTCCACAGCACCCCAGGTATTCACCAGAGTGTTCACCCTGATATCTTCATGGGCACACAGGATCGGCATCCGTCTCCTCCGCTATCTGGACGTCTGGCTGATCCTGGCAGACTCGGAGTCGACCCTTCTTCGACACCGAGACAAGCTTCTGGGACTTTGCCAAGATCTAGGGATCATGGTAAATCTCGAGAAGTCTTCTCTGCTTCCATCTCAACGACTGGTATATCTAGGCATGATATTGGACACCAATCTCCACAAAGCCTTTCCATTAGACGACAGGATAGCAAGGCTGAGGAAGGTCGCAGATCCTTTCCTCAGGCGAGGAGAGCTTCCAGCCCAATCGTGGTTACGTCTCCCAGGGCACCTTTCCTCCTTGGCCCGTCTGGTTCCAAACGGCCGCCTCAGGATGAGATCCCTGCAATGGTGGCTCAAGTCCCGGTGAAATCAAGGCCACGATTCCCCGGACATTCTGGTCCCTATGGGTCCTGCCGATCGAACGGACCTTTAGTGGTGGGTTACGGACGGAAACCTTCGAAATGGAGTGGATCTTCTCGTCCTCCCCCCCCGGATTTGATGCTGTTTTCGGATGCTTCAAAAGAAGGGTGGGGGGCCCACGTTCTGAACCACAGGATCTCAGGCCTATGGTCAGAATCAGAAAAGTGCCTCCACATATATCTGCTAGAAATGAAGGCCGTATATCTGGCACTTCAACAATTCCAACAGATCCTGGCGGGTCACTCCGTGGTGGTCATGAGTGACAACACCACGGTAGTGGCTTACATCAACAAGCAGGGAGGTACCTTTTCACAACAGCTATCCCATCTTACAGTAGAGATATTGAGATGGACCGAAGTCCACTCGATTCCACTATCGGCTCGCTTCATTCCGGGCAAGAGGAATGTGCTCGCCGACAGTCTGAGCAGAACATCG
The DNA here is from genome assembly GCF_036898095.1 of Palaemon carinicauda. Taxonomy (NCBI): domain Eukaryota; kingdom Metazoa; phylum Arthropoda; class Malacostraca; order Decapoda; family Palaemonidae; genus Palaemon; species Palaemon carinicauda. The sequence continues at coordinate 91,661,612 of NC_090730.1, read as the reverse complement.
CAGATACTGAGTACTAAGTGGTCTTTGGATCCTCTAGTAGCCAACAAAGTCCTGACTTTGTGGGGTTCCCCGACGGTGGACCTGTTCGCGACAGCCTTGAACTTCAAGCTTCCGCTGTACTGTTCCCCAGCCCCAGACCTCAAGGCACTCTGGCAAGAGGCCTTCCAACAACGGTGGGACAACATCGACGTTTACGCCTTCCCACCATTCTGTCTGATGAGGAGGGTCCTCAACAAGACCAGACTATCGGTCAACCTGTCAATGACCTTAATAGCTCCGCTATGGCATCATGCAGAGTGGTTCCCGGACCTTCTGCAGCTCCTGACGGAACTCCCGAGAGAACTTCCTCCACGATACGAGCTACTCAAGCAACCACACTGCAACATCTTCCACAAAGCCGTAGCTTCGCTTCGGCTTCACGCCTGGAGACTATCCAGCATCTCCTCACAGAGAGAGGCTTTTCACAACAAGTTGCGGAAAGGAAGTCTGGACACTTGCGAAAGTCATCTGCAGGGGTCTACCAGGCGAAGTGGAGAGTCTTCTGTGGTTGGTGTCGTGGAAGGGGTATCTCTCCTCTCGATGCCACTATTCCAGCAATAGCGGAGTTTCTTGTGTATTTGCGGGAAGAAATGCGGCTTTCGGTCTCGGCGGTGAAAGGCTATCGCTCAGCCTTAAGCCTGGCCTTCAGGCTGAAAGGAATGGACATTTCCTCCTCGCTGGAACTTTCTCTACTCATACGAAGCTACGAGCTTACCTGCCCTCAGTCGGAAGTGAGAGCTCCTCCATGGAACGTGGTTCGTGTCCTCAGGTCTCTTAAGAGACCTCCGTTCGAACCATTACGCCAGGCTTCTGATCGTCACCTGACTTGGAAGACGATGTTCCTGCTCGCTCTGGCCTCAGCCAAGCGAGTCAGTGAACTTCATGGTCTCTCGTACGACGTCGCCCATTCACGGGGATGGGGGAAGGTAACGTCCGGGTTCGTCCCTGAGTTTGTTGCTAAGACTCAAAATCCCGGAGTTCCGGACTCACAGTTTGACTCCTTCAGGATTTAGAGTCTCCGTTCTTTAACAGATGACCCAGACCATCCCCTACTGTGCCCAGTAAGGAGTCTGAGGCTCTATCTTAAGAGAATAGCTGCAGTTCGTCCTTGAGTGCAAGCCCTGTTTGTGAGCACAGGAAGGACGAAGAGGAGGGTCATGAAGAACACCATCTCAGCTTGGATTCGCAGGGTCATCCACCATTCCCTGAATTCAGACCCTCCTCCGTCACGTCGCCCTAGAGCACACGATGTCAGAGGCATTGCTACATCCCTGACATTCAAGAGAAACTTCTCAGTGACTCGGGTTCTACAGGCTGGGGTCTGGAAGCGTCAAACGACCTACGCAGCCCACTACCTGCAGGACGTGACCTACAGGAGGCTCGATACGTTCTCTATCGGGCCTGTGGTGGCTACACAACAGCTGGTCTAACCTCAGGCTCCTTAATGGACAAGTAGCAGAAGGTTGAGGGCATTGTTACCCGGTTTTAGTCTGCATGAATGAAAAAGTATGCCTGGCCCTTACTCTTTTCTTCATCCTCCCCTCTCTTGGGGAAAGCAGCATCCTGGGTTCTCTGCATAGCTGACCTCAAACAACTGCAGGTAAACCATGCTTCCTTGTGTTCCTAGTATTAAATAATACTGTCGCGTCCCCCATACCCTGACGAGGTGGTATTGGGAACGTCCTAACCTAGAATTCCATCTAAAGGACTTCAGGTCGACTTCTTAGGACGAGTCACACTTCATTCCTTCACACACAAGCTTATGTAGGCCGCTACACACTCGGATTCTGAGTCCCCGGGCAAAGCCAAAGTCAGTAAGGCTGGGACTTACCACCCTTCCTAAGGGTTAAATCATCCTATGTAAATAGCGTGATTTGTATTTCGGTTACGGAACAAATGACAAATTCGGAGATAATTTGTATTTTTCCTAACCATACAAACCTTAGCTATTTACACATACTTGCCCGCCAGCCCTGTCCCCCGTGAAGTCCTACCTCTAAGCGAAGTGAATCAGTTCACCGGTGTGTGAGGGGGAAGGGGTAGCTAGCTACCCCTCCCCTACCCCCTCGCTAACTAGCGAGGGGGTAGTTAACCCTCGTTAAAAATCTAATGGCTCGCCATTTCAGCTACGCCGAAAGTAGTACCCTATGTAAATAGCTAAGGTTTGTATGGTTAGGAAAAATACAAATTATCTCCGAATTTGTCATGTTAAGTTGTTTTCGTCGTCTTCGCATGACGCAGTACCTAAAAGAGGCTGGCGTCAAGCTTCCAGACCTCTCAAGAGGACCTTTGATAAGGCCAACCAGCGTCCTACTAGCGCAGCGGCTCCTGGCTGTAGCCATTGGAGCAGTCCAGAGCGGTTTCCATCTTCAGTTGAGAGCTCTCATGGTAAACGTCCTGCTAGGACGTCGGATGCTGCCAAGAATCTTTCGCTTGCTGATCAGTTGTCAGAACCAGGCATGACCTCGGTTCATGCTCCCCCGCAGCCGTCAGACTGGTTATCACCATCTGGACGATCTGAACGCTCTATGAGCGGTGAGGAGAGCGGTGTGGCAATAGACGTGGCATCCCCAATATCGCAACGAGTGGATCCTAACTTGACCATGCTACAAGAGATGCAACAAAAGGCTCTCTTCTTTCATGCAGTTACTAAGCCCCGGACAGTAAGAGAGTAGCAGTCCTGGATCCTAAACGTCAGGAAGCTTCTCTTCTGGACGCCAGGCGGCGTAAGACTGTCAATCAAGAGGCTCTGGATGACGATCTTCTTTTCGTTTCTCCTTTGAGTCTCTCCTTTGAAATGTCGTGACACTGTTCCTCATAAGGAAAGTGGACATGATCTTGTTCGCAAACGTCAGGCAACCCATCGTGGTGTCAAGCGTCAAGCAGCCAGATGTGACATTGAATATCAAGCTCGAGACAACGAGTGGCCTTATCAACGCGACTTGAACGTCCTCCTGGACGTGTTCCCGAACGACCTCCCAAACGTGACGATAAGTGTGCAGTGGTTCGTGATGTCGAGCGTCCTTCTAGACGAGGCGCCGAACGTCCTTCTAGTCATAGGACGTGATCTTAAGCGATCAACAAAGAATGACGTCGAGTGTTCAGCCAGACCTAATGTCGAACGTTCTTTAGAATGAGGCGCCGAACGTCCTTCTAAGCGCAAAGGTGAACGACATTTAGGACGTGAGCTCGAACGTCTAGCTAAACGTGACGTCGAGCGTCCTGCTAATCAAAATGTCGAACGTCTTACAAAACAGGACATCAACCGTCCTACAAGACGCGATATCGAGCGTCCTCCAGGACGCTTCACCGAGCGGCAAGCAGTCAGGCAGGACGTCGAGCGTCAAGCGGTACGCGGCGCTGAGCGCCAGTCAGGACGCGACGTCAAGCATTTTTCAGAATGTGACGCCGAGCAACCTTCTTCCCGTGTTGCTGGTAGTCAAGAAGTGAGACTTGATTATGAGGAGGAGGACCACGCACTTCACGATAACACTGGTTTTATCAAAGGTCATGATGAGGAACACGTCGGTTTCGATCGCTTTGATCGCGAGCGTTTGGCTGAGCGTTAAGCGGTAGATCTACTTGGCGACAGACGTGATGATTCAGGTTCTGTTGCTGTCAGAGGTCAGGAACTTCATGAGATGGACCCTGAACCCAATGTTGTTGCTCCCGTTGGAGCTTGCCCAGAAGAGGACATTGATGATCACCTTTCTCCTGTTGAGCTGTTTGAGGAGGTATCAGATGATGAAGACTCTAAATCATTTCGTCCTTCAGTAGATCTGAAAAAACTCATGAAGGTTTTTAATGAGGAATTCCCAGAAATTTTTGTTTCCGTTGCCCCACGTTTTCCACCTTCAGAATTCACTCTTGGGAAGGCGTCGAGGAAGTCTCGGTTTACCAAGATGGTCTTGTCACGGTCTTCTAAGAGGGCTCTAAGACTGATGGGAGACTGGATGAGTCCAAAAAAGACCAAGGACAAGCGGCCTTCGCGTTTCCTCCAGCTAGACTAGCATCTAGGTCTAGTATCTGGTACGAGACAGGAGAAGTTCACGGCTTGGGAGTACCTGCCTCTGACCAGGGAGATTTCTCGAGTCTAGTAGACGCTCCTCGTCGGTCGGCCATGAGGAAGACCAAGATTTTCTGGTCTACCTCGGAGTTGGATCATCTGCTCAAAGGCATCTTTAGAGCCTTCAAAGATTTTAACTTCCTTGATTGAACTCTAAGAGCCTTGGGCAAGAAAGTTTCTGCTTTTAAAGAAGGTGATACTTCTACCTTAGTCCACTTAATGTCTTGTATGGATAAGGCATTGCGGGACGGTTCTAATGAGTTGGGGGCACTCTTTTCAGCCATAATTCTCAAGAAAAGGGCTCGGATGTGTTTATTCCTATCACTGGGGGTTACTCCCTTCCAGAAATCGGAGTTATATGATCCTCTGTCTTCCTCGCTTTTTCCACAAGAGCTCATAAGGGAAGTCTCGTCCGCATTAACGCAATAGGCCACACAAGATCTGGTCTGTAAGACAGCTAGAAAGGTCCTTCCAACTTCTTTTTCCAGCCGCAAACCTAAGGAAGAAACAACTTTTCTCAAGTTTTCTCTGCCCTTTCGAGCGAGGTCTTCCAGCAGGGGTAGCTCCAGGCCCGATGGAAGAAGAACTAAGAGGAGAGGCTTTAGGACAGGGTGAAGCAGAGTCTGACTGCTTTTGCCTTCAGGCAGTAGGAGCCAGACTACTCAACTTCTGGCGAGCGTGGGAGAAGAGGGGAGCAGACCCTTGGTCAGTACATCTTCTGAAGGAGGGTTACAAAATCCCCTTTATAGGGAAACCTCCTTTGGTTTTAGCTCCAGTGGATCTCTCCCAGATACAGAGAGGAGGCAAAGAGGCAAGGGTTACAAACTCAAGTGTGTCTAATGTTGGAGAAGGGGGCCATAGAAAAGGTGCGGGACTTACATTCTCCAGGCTTTTACAACCGCCTGTTCCTGGTACCCAAGAACTCCGGGGGATGGCATCCAGTCCTGGACGTGAGTGCATTAAACCAATATGTCCAGAAGACGAAGTTCTCGATGGAAACTTCGAAGTCAGTCCTTGCAGCAGTAAGAAAGGCGACTGGATGGTCTCATTAGACCTCCAGGACGCTTATTTTCACATCGCAATTCATCCGAGCTTTATGCATTATCTAAGGTTCGTATTCAAGTTGGAAGTTTTTCAATTTCGAGCCCTATGTTTCGGCCTCAGCACCGCCCCGCAAATATTTACAAAACTTATGCTCAATGTAGCAAGGATTCTCCACTCAAGAGGCATCAGAGCCTCCCTGTATCTCGACGATTGGCTTCTCAGAGCTCACTCATACGATCACTGCCTGAAGGATCTCCAGACAACTTTGAGTCTAACGAAAGAATGGGTCTCCTTGTCAACAAGGAAAAGTCTCTCTTGATACCATCACAAGAGATTCTTTATTTGGGGATAGTGATTCGGAGTCGGGTTTTTCGGGCTTTTCCGTTTCCATTAAGGACGGAACAAGCCATTTTGAAACTCCGATCTTTTCTAGGGAAAAGGAAGTGGATGAGTCTAATAGGAACCCTCTCCTCGTTGGAACAGTTTGTCTCTCTTGGAAGGCTGAACCTTCGTCCTCTCCAATTCCACCCCAATCACCATTGGGACAAGGAGAAGGACTTAGAGACAATGAGCATTCCAATTACAAAATCCATCAAAAGCTGCCTTCAGTGGTAGAACGAGCCAGACAAGTTCCAAGAGGGTTACCACTTAGCCCAAAAGAACCCAGACCTTGTGTTATGTTCCGACGCCTCGGACTCGGGGTGGGGAGCAACACTGGGCAAGTTGGAAGTTTCGGGGTTGTGGTCAGAGACTCGGAAGAACTTCCATATCAATCAGAAAGTATTGTTGGCAGTCCTGTTAGCCCTCAGAAGTTTCGAAGGGTCAGTTCTAAACCAAGTGGTGCAGGTCAATGCCGACAGCACCACAGCATTGGCTTACATTGCCAAGCAAGGAGGAACTCGCTCGATATCCCTTTATGAAACTGCGAGGAATCTCCTTTTATGGGCAAAGGAAAGGAATGTGGTCCTGATTAAAAGGTTCATTCAAGGAGAGAAGAAGGTAATGGCAGACAGCCTCAGCAGAAGAGGTCAGATTCTGTCCACAGAGTGGAAGCTCCATCAACAAGTCTGCAAGAGTCTGTGGCAACTTTGGGGCAACTTTGGGGCCGGCCATGCATAGACCTTTTCGCGACCTCAAAAACAAAGAGGCTAGAGACTTATTGCTCCCCAGTACCAGATCTAGTCCACATAGATGCTTTTCTGTTGCATTGGACCAATCTAGACACGTACGCTTATCCACCATTCAAGATCCTGTACAAAGTGGTACAAAAGTTTGTGTCACACGAGGGGACCAGAATGACCCTAGTGGCTCCCTTTTGGCCCTCAAGGAAATGGTTCACAGAGGTACTGGAATGGATGGTAGACACTCCATTAAGAGTAGATTTACTCAAACAACCCCACTTGGAAAGGTACCATCAAAGTCTCCAAAGTCTTCAGCTGACTGCCTTCAGACTATCGAAAAACTCACAAGAGCTAGAAGTTTATTGAAGGAGGCAGCTAAAGCTATTGCAAGAGCAAGAAGGACATCAACCATCAGGGTTTATCAATCCAAGTGGGAGGTTTTAGAGAGTGGTGTAGAGTCAATTCTGTTTCCTCATTCAGTACCTCTGTAGCTCAGATTGCTGACTTCCTGTTACACCTTCGAAGGAAGTGCAACTTTTCAACCTCTACCATTAAGGGATACAGGAGTATGTTAGCGACTGTATTCAGGCACAGAAACCTGGACCTTTCAAATAATAAGGACTTAAAGGACTACTTAAATCCTTTGATACAACAAAGCAACAGCACCAGGATTCACCAGCTTGGAATCTGGATATTGTTTTAAAGTTCCTTATGAGTGACAGATTTGAGCCCTTACATTCAATTTCCTTGAAGGACCTTACAATGAAAACTGTTTTTGGTTAGTCTCGCAACAGCCAAAAGAGTTAGCGAAATCTATGCGTTTAGCAAAAACGTTGGTTTTCGAGATAATAAGGCTGTCTGTTCCTTGCAGTTAGGCTTTCTCGCCAAGAATGAGCGCCCTTCTCAACCTTGGCCCAAGGCTTTTGATATTCCGAATCTTTCGGATATAGTTGGTGAGGAGTTGGAAAGAGTCCTATGCCCTGTAAGAGCTCTGAGGTTCTACCTTGACAGAACAAAAGATTTGCGAGGCAATTCAGAAGCTCTATGGTGCTTGGTCAAAAAGTCCACATTGCAGATGTCAAAGAATGCCCTGACATTTTTCATCAGACTTTTAATTAAAGAGGCTCATGCACATTGCAATAAGGCAGACCTTAGACTTCTAAAGGTCAAGTCACACAAAGTTAGAGCTGTAGCAATGTCAGTGGCATTCAGACAGAACAGATTGTTGCAAAGCATAATGGACACAACCTTTTGGAGGAGTAAATCTGTGTTCGCTTCACATTATCTGAAAAGTGTTCAGACTCGTTATGAGGACTGCTACACTCTGGGTCCATTCGTAGCAGCGAGTGCAGTAGTGGGGGAAGGATGCACCACTACATTCCCATAATCCTAATACCCGTTTTCTTCTCTTGGAACTTTTATTTGTTTTTTATGGTTGTTTGTGGAGATTGTGACAGTCTTCCACAATCATTGATTTTAGTATTTCCACGCATGATTGCTTCCTCTTCGTCGTCTAAGTGGAGTACCCTCTTCTTTGATAGTTTAAATTAGCTTTCTCTGTCTTAGATCCCCTCGGGGAGTGGTTATTTAGCTTTATTAGGCAATGAGAGAGCCATGCGCTCTGAATCCAGCCAGCCATTGGGCACCATGTCACGTATCTAACCGCCCTCTTATTTTGTGTTCACTTAATCATATTTCACTACAGTGAACCCTCGTTTATCGCGGTAGATAGGTTCCAGTCGCGGCCGCGATAGGTGAAAATCCGCGAAGTAGTGACACCATATTTACCTATTTATTCAACATGTATATTCAGACTTTTAAAACCTTCCCTTGTACGTAGTACTGTTAACAAACTACCCTTTAATGTACAGAACACTTAATGCATGTACTACAGTACCCTAAACTAAAACAGGCACAAATATTAAAGGTGATTTTATATCATGCATTTCCTAAACATGCTAAAAAGCACGATAAAAAATGGCAACCAATGTTTTGTTTACATTTATCTCTGATCATAATGTAGAAACAAACTGGAGGTAGAGCTTTGCTTATTACCCAGACATATTTCCCATACTTTTCCCTTAGAACTACATCACATCTTCCTACTTTAGATATATAGATATATATATATATATATATATATATATATATATATATATATATATGTGTGTGTGTGTGTGTGTGTGTATATATATATATATATATATATATATATATATATATATATATATATATATATATATATATATATATATATATATATATATATATATATATATATATTTATATGTATACACATATACATACCTACATATATACATAAATACATGCATACATATATATATATATATATATATATATATATATATATATATATATATATATATATATATTACTGTATATATATGGGTTATGGAAAAAATCCGCGAAGTGGTGAATCCGCGAGGGTCGAACCGCGAAGTAGCGAGGGTTCACTGTAGTATCACATTAGCTAGCCTTATTTTTAGTGTTACGATGCCTTGGGCTCTGTTTTGTAAACAGCTAGACTAGTTTCAACATAATATGCTTTAGAAATACTAAAAACTGTTTTCCTGAATCTGACTTTCTGAAATGAGGGTGCATCTTATAGGCTGTCAAATACAGTAGGTTTACCAGCAATTTGACATTCGTGACAGCTTAATACATATTTCTTCACATCACTTTTCATCTTAGGCCAAAAGTAAGTCTTACTTATACACTTGAAAGTTTTATTTACCCTTAATGCCCTTGATCATGATGTGCTAATTTCAGAATTAATTCACGAAGCTTCATAGGACTTACTTATTGTTATATAACTTCCTCTTTGCTAACTGACTTGGGAGGAACATAATGATACAAAACTTCGTCTTTTAAAAGAAACGTTTCCTTACAAACATTACCGGGATTGTCATCCAATTCACTTTCAAAAATTCGAGACAGTGTCTCATCCTCTCTCTGCAACTTGATTAGCTCAGCCCTATTCAGAGTGTTAGTGTCCAAACCTTTTCAGTAACTATTACTTGAATTTGCTACATCGACTACGTGTACGGTACTACTTTCGATAGCTACATCAACTTGACTAACTTTGCCAATACTAATGGAGTCGGTTTTTTCAGCCCCACATTTTCTGAGATCGACCTTGCTGCCTCCATTACACACGTTCGAATCCTCAAACAAATTATGACTCTAGTCTATATCTTTATCTTTACCTGACCTAGTTATTACCATTTCCAGCACTGGAACCTCACTTAAAATAGGATTCACACATCTGGATGTAGGTGAATCATTACCGACAATAATGTCAATGCCGTCAACGGGTAAATAGTCTACAACTGCTAGTTTTACATCTCTTGACACTCCCTGACTTTTCAAGTTCATCTTCAACAAAGGACAAACAATGCAAGTATTCTGAAACCCACATAACATAACTCTTTCTTTCCTACTGATTTCTGCCCCTTGTTGGCACACACACTTTCCTAATAAGGGAGACTGCAGCTCCGGTGTCCCTAAGCAAGACAGCTTCTCTCAAATCCCCTCCTTCAAGAGAAGAAACTACACCACCTTTCATACAAAAAATCTCCGTAAAATTTCCTAGTTTCTTTCATAATGTCATTCCTGCTTGACTAAAAATTATTAACTAGTGACACTGGTTTCTTAACATTCTTCTCTACTATTCAATTCCTTTCTATATGCCCTCTCTTATTACCTCGATAACAAATTATCTCTGAGCTACTACCTTCCCCTTTGCTCTTACAATACCTCGAAGAATGCCCTGGTTTTCCACTTGCATAACAATAATAATGATAATCATATTTCCCTGTATTACCATTTCTAAAACTACTCTTACTATGTTGCATCTACCAGACGTAGGATCATTTTTCTTCTTACTATCACTTAAACTATGAGTAAGACTGTACTCACCTGCTAACCTTCTCGCATCTGTAAAATATTTTTCATGCCTATCTTATATATACAACTTAGCCCTTTTACCCCCAGGCTGTTTGGAACTTTCCAACCCTTAACCCCAGGCATTTTTTCTTTTTTTAAGCACATTTTGCAATATATATTTTTTAATTGGCTCTAACAACCGTAATTTTCATCATAGAGAGGTCAGGTTGGTCTCATTCTTTTGGAAAATGCCTGAAGTTCCTCATAAAGTTATCAAAAATATGCAAACAAAAAAATGTAAATGGCAGTTTTTTGCAAGGACGTACCAGTACGTCCATGGGGGTAAAGGAATGTGTTTTGTGAAACGTACCAGTACGTCCATTGGGGTTAAAAGGGTTAATGTATGGAAATATGTTATCTTTGAAGTTTTCTAGCAAAACTAAGTTCTTGAGATCATCAAAACTATCTACTTCAACGGAAGTTAACCAATCACAAAATGATCTTTCTAACTTCTTTCCGTATTCTACATAAGTACTGCTCTCATCCCTTTTCAATCTTCTAGATTTCTTGCAGTATGCCTCTGGTACTAATCTGTATGCACTAAGAGCAGTTTCTTTAAGTATATCATAGTCCTCATTTTCATCCTCAGACATAAAACTATACACAGAAAGCACCCTACTACTTAAGACTAACTGTAAATACAAAGTTCACTTGTTTTGGGGACAACCTACTCTGTTCGTTAACTTTTCAAATGATATGAAATATTTCATTACATCTTCCTCATCAAATTTGGCCATTCATTTCAACACTACACCCGTATCTAAATTATCAAGAGTCATCGTTCAACGATGAATTAATACCCTGTCTGCTACCTGACGCATTACTTCCTGGTCTGCTTCTACCTGGCGGACTATTATGAAGATTTTGCCTTAAACGAGCTATTTCTAACTCATGCTTATGCTGCTTCTCATTTTATTCTCGCTGTTTCTCATTTTCTTTTCTTTCAGCTGCTCTTTCGTCTCGTAGATTTCCTGTTCTCTTTAAAACATACTCACGGAGAGCATCGCCAACTAGATCAAGAAGCTTACCTGAAGCTATCAAATCTTTCGTAATCTCACTCATTCTGATTTTTTGTATATTCTCCCTGTTTCAATTGGTTACATTGTCGAAAACCCTGGCAAGGTTGCCAACTGTTACAATCTTGAAATTGTTACAGGTTCTTTTAATGATTAAAATAAATGTTTCCAACAACCACGATTGAAATAAGGAAAATAAATATAAAAAGAAACTCACGAAAAAACACATCACATTTATTCACAAACTTACAAAGAAAATCACTGTTACTAATTCGTTCACTTTAACTAACAAATCAAATCAATCAAAACATCAATAGAAAAGGGGAACAGTCAGTAAGGTAGTAATACTTAAGGAATTGTTTTCTGCAGCTGCTGAGACACTACTGGTACGAAGACGTCAGGCTTGAGAACGTTGGAGAAGGGTGGCTGAAGATCTGAGGAAGCTGGCATGACGACTGGATTCAAAGACATCACAGAAAGGGTGGCATCAAGATGGGACATCAGAAGTCTTCTCCAAGAATTCAATGATAGTGTTGAACTAAGGCAGACTGCAGGCAGTGTTGGCCACTTCTCGTCACAAGCAGGGATGGCTGGCAGCTTCAATTTGTCTCTCCTTCTTAGCCATAGCAGGATTTTGGAGGTAGGCTTTTGTTATCTGAAGGGAAAGTTAGAATCTGGCTCTATCAGACTTCTGGTCGTCTGCTTCTTATCTCATTAGGACTTGGTTCTCATCTGCTTCGGACATAGTTCCTTTCTTGTCTTATGTTCTGTCCTATATCTCTTGGACAATCTCTTCTTGAAGTTTACAATATATACCCATGTATGGGCAGATTTAATTACATTGAGGCGTTTTTTTTAACAATTCTGCGTCCCTATTGGCCCCCTCAAAAACGCCCACTTTGATCATGCCATGGAAGCTTTTAGAAGAAATTTCTGATGCAATCTGGACCACGTGTGAACAAAAGGGCAGCACTTGTCCTTCCATGGTGACATATTTCATGAACAAGGATATCCCTCAGCCTGTGTTTCTCAAAATATGCTGACTCCACTGATTAAGACGATGACATCTTTGTCATGACAGGACAGTCCCCTTATCGCGGCAGGCACTTCGGTTTACTTTCAAAATGCCGATGACAATGAAGTGATGACAGGTTTGACCAAACAATACGGTACTCGAATCTCGTCTCGCTCACACTTTGGGGATAGAGCGTCAGACGAGAATCTACGTAAGGGAGTGGATCTTCTCGTCCTCTCCCCAGATTTGATGCTATTCTCAACCGCTTCAAAAAAAAAAGGGGGGGGGGGCTGAGGGTTTCACGTGCTGCACCACACGACTTCAGGCCTCTGGTCAGAGTCAGATGAGTACAGTGGTACCTCTACATACGAATTTAATTAGTTCCACAACCAACTTCGGATGTAGAAAATGTTCGGATGTAGAAACGAATTTTCCCATAAGAATACTGTACATGGTAATTCATTTAATTCGTTCCTCAGCCTAAAAAACCCATAATAAATCCTTAATAAATGGCTACACATAATTACACATAACAATAACATAACTGCATAATATGAAAGAAGCATGTAAAAAAGATAATTATAAAGAAATAATAAATAAAAAATGTGTTTTATTGCCACTTTACCTTAGAGACAGGCCAACGCAGGTGTAGGATTTGCTACGCCAGGAGGAGACGGACGATCGGCGAGAAGGTAGACATGGTGTTAACATGTTCTTTAAATAAATACTTTCTCTCTCTCTCTCTCTCTCTCTCTCTCTCTCTCTCTCTCTCTCTCTCTCTCTCTCTCTCTCTCTCTCTCTTGTTCTTCTTCACTGTTAGTGTTAGAGACGTCTATTAATTTTTTCTGAGAGAGAGAGAATGAGAGATTAAACAAAAATGCGTTGTGTACATATGATTTTTAACAGCATTAACGAGTTGAAAGACAGTTAAATGTAACTAAAAAAACAATATCAGCAAATCTGAATTCCTTTATTAACTAAAACAAATATTGATACAAACACACTCGTGTGCGTATGCGCAAACACACACACACGCATGAGGAGACACGATCGGCGAGGAGGTAGAGATGGTGACTGTGATAAACATACCGTAACTTACACTACGGAAATTTTAATCTAACTTAGCTTTTGTTCCGTAACCGAAATACAAACCACGCTATTTACATTGGGTTTACCTTTTAGCGCAGCTGAAATGGCGAGCCATTAGAATTTAACGAGGGTTTATTACCCCTGCACTAGTTAGCGGGGGGGGGTAGGGGAGTGGTAGCTAGCTACCCCTCCCCCCCTCACACACAGATGAATGCTCACTTTCACTTTTGGCTCGGACTGTGACAGACGTCTCTGTCTTGGTCCTCTCTTGGCAGCCATTGTTTGTTTTGTCTTTACTTAATCGCTTACTTTTCTTTTACTCAATATATATGTAAACATGTTTTCATGTTTGTATATATATTTGAGTATAGAAATCAGTAAGTTTCCTTTTCAGATTTGTGTGTGTAGTGTACGATTTCTACGTGGTGTCCTCGGCAGATTGGCCACCACTGCGTATTTTATGGGTGGCGATCGAGTTTGACTTCGGTCTTTCTCTCTCTCTCTCTCTTGAGGTCGTTCACCCTTTTACTACGTGTTACTACGCCCTTGTAGCTTCCTTCCCGTGTGGGGGGGTTGCTACGCCGTACGTTTGTCTCAATTAGTTTATGAATCTAATTGTAGTTGTTTTTTTTCAGCTTGTAGAACGATTCCTTTCGGGGTTTTCGTTCTTTCTTTAGTGTTCATTCATTTTTAAATTACATAATTACATAGTTACATAATTATAATTGTTATAATTCTGTTTTGGTTACAGCTCTCCTTCCGTGAGTGTAAGTGGTTGTGAGGGCACGTGCCTGTTGTGTAATTCTTGTTTCCTTTCCCTCGGGATTCCTCTTCGGAGCCTTCCCGGGGGAATGAATGTGTACAAACGATTTTTGTTTTATTTTTTTTTACAGTTACCGATCTAGTTCGTTTCTGTAATATGACAACGGTGTGAGCTGTCTTGTTGAGGCCTGGGGATTCGGCTGTTGCTGCCTCCCCCCTTGTATTTTCGTCAGGGGCGTGTCTCCTTCTTCTGGAAGTACTCCCGTGACGACGGACAGCTCTCCAGTTCATTTTAGAACTCTCAGGAGGCTTGCCTCCTTGGGCGGGTAACTTTCCTTCCGAGGGAAGTTTTACCTGTCCAGGCTTGAGTTTTTCCCCTTTTGGGGGGTTCTTCTCTTGCCTTTTTTTCGTGCGACTATGCTCTTGGTGCTGAGCGGTCACACCTGCAGTTTCGCTCAAGGGGCTGGGCAACTGCAGGAGCTCCTCTTCGGAGGATTGCTCCTTTTAGGTCACTGGCTGACCAGTCTCTTCTACGAAGTGTTTCTCTTTCGTTCGCGAGAGAGTACACTCATAGAGACTCCTCTTCGGAGGATTCTTCTGCTGCTGTTGCTGTTGGCCTCCCTCGCCGTAAGGCCCACCGTCCGCCTTGTCGTAAGGGCCTCTCATCTCCCTATAAGGGTGCTAAGAGGCGCCTTTTTGAATCTCCGTTTGCAGCCTACAACTCCTTTTTTGATCTTCCGTCTTGGTGCAGATGGACAGCTGTCTGATCTCGTCTTCCGACGGGCAACGGTCTTCCCGACGGACAACGGTCTTCCGACGGACATCAGTCTCGCGGCGGACAGACAACGGTCTTCCGACGGACATCAGTCTCCCGACGGACAACGATCCCTTCGGGGCAAAGGGTTGCCTCCCAAGGGGGTTCTTCCCTTGCGTGTCAGGGTTCCCCTGCGTGCCCTTCTGCTGTGTTCTCTCCTGCTCCTGCTCAGTGTTAGCGCACAGGCGCTCTCCTGCTCATTAGCGCTCTCCTGTTCGTCAGCGCTCTCATGATGATCATCCCTGCTGTTCCTGTTGGTTCCTGTTACGCGCTCGCGATCTAGAACTTCGGTTCAGGTCTGGGTCAAGGACTCTTCTTCTATGCGCAGGCTTCCACGCGTTGCCTTCTGCTCGTCAGCGATCATCAGCTCGCCAGCGATCACCTGTCTCTCGGCGATCTCCGGATCGCCCGCGTGTGTTACAGCCGTCACGCCAACGTTCTCCAACACTTCTGAAGGAACATGGTTCGCCAGCTACTAGCTCACCTGCGGATGCTGCTCGCCATCGCGCGATCGCCCACCTGCGGATGCTGCTCGCCATCGCGCGATCGCCCACCTGCGGATGCTGCTCGCCATCGCGCGATCGCCCACCTGCGGATGCTGCTGGCCATCGCGCGATCGCCCACCTGCGGATGCTGCTGGCCATCGCGCGATCGCCCACCTGCGGATGCTGCTGGCCATCGCGCGACCGCCCACCTGCGGATGCTGCTGGCCATCGCGCGACCGCCCACCTGCGGATGCTGCTGGCCATCGCGCGACCGCCCACCTGCGGATGCTGCTGGCCATCGCGCGACCGCCCACCTGCGGATGCTGCTCGCCATCGCGCGACCGCCCACCTGCGCATGCTGATCGCCATCGCGCGACCGCCCACCTGCGCATGCTGATCGCCATCGCGCGACCGCCCACCTGCGCATGCTGATCGCCATCGCGCGACCGCCCACCTGCGCATGCTGATCGCCATCGCGCGACCGCCCACCTGCGCATGCTGATCGCCATCGCGCGACCGCCCACCTGCGCATGCTGATCGCCATCGCGCGACCGCCCACCTGCGCATGCTGATCGCCATCGCGTGACCGCCCACCTGCGCATGCTGATCGCCATCGCGCGATCTCTCACCTTCGCATGCTGCTCGCCATCGCGCGATCGCTCACCTGCGCATGCTGCTCGCAATCGCTCGCCAACGCGTCGACATGCCGCAACGCGCCATCGCCAACCTGCGCGTTAGCGCTCACCAGCTCACCACCGATCGCCTGTTGATCCATATCGCCAGCGGTCTTCCTCGCCAACGCGCTAACGCTTACATTCGCCGCCTCGGACTCGCGCTCATTCACCTGCCCACCCTCGCGACCGTTCGCCTGCGCTACCGTTCGCCTGCGCACCCGCGCGACCGTTCGCCTGCGCGCCCGCGCGACCGTTCGCCTGCGCGCCCACACGCCCACGTGCCTGCACGTCTACGCTCATGCGCGTCCGCGCCCATGCTCTCCAATGCTCGCCCGCGCGCGAACCGACGGTGTTCCGTCGCGCGAACCGACGGTGTTCCGTCGCGCGAACCGACGGTGTTCCGTCGCGCGAACCGACGGTGTTCCGTCGCTCGAACCGACAGTGTTTCTTCGCACAAACATTGGCTTAATTCTTGCAGTATCCATTGCTTTTCTATGGGTTACCGTTCAACGACAACCAGCTCTCGCCCTTCCTACCACGCTCGCCCTCCTTCTGCGCTCCTTCGCTCACCTTCGTTTGCGTTCCTGCGTGACCGCGCATGGGCGCTTCCACATTCGCCCACGCGCAAATCTTTGAATTACCATCGCGCGAGCTCCAGGGCGATTGCGACCACGATTCCCATTGGGGTTTTCGCAGCATGGCCAGCCTGGCGAGTTCTTCTGGAGCGTATTTCCAGAACACGGCCTCACCCCGTAAACGCAGAGCATGGCACTTGCAAGAATAGGAAGAAACTTCAGGGAGGTCTGAGCAACACTCCTCTTTCCAGAACCTGGGTTAGCCCTTCCCCGTCATTCCCTGGAAGGATTTTTGGCGGGGGGGCTTTCCGTTCGAGATTTCTCCATCGGACAAGGGGTGACTGCTTACCCCTTCCTCTGGGGCTTACCAGGTCCTTTCCCTCCTCGGTTACGGCCCGAGGTTTGGTTCAAGGAAGTTACAGGAAGATCATGGGTACTTTCCTCCTCTCGAGCTCAGGCACCTTGGCCTTTCGTCGTTAAGTATCTAACTTGCGGACAAGCTCGATGTTGTACCATCTGGACGCGCTGACTGAGGGCTTCCTTCGGGTGTCTCATCTGTGGAGGTCGACGACCTCAGACACCCTTCCATCCTTGAGAAGAGTTTGTTTGTGCCCAAGGACAGAGACTTAGACAGCGGCTGTGCGGAGGAAATCGACTTCCGTTTTCACTCCTCCAAGGCGCTTTCTTCCAGACTCTGCAGGGCTCCAGCGCCCTTTTCTTTCAACCACGTCGGCCTAAGTTATCAGCTACGACAACTGGGACAATGTGTCCAATTGCAGTTTCCTCCTGTCAGGAACAGATGGCACGGGAGGCTCCCCCGGGGGGGCATAGTCGTAAAAAGAGCGGCAGAGTTCACGAACTCTAGGATTGCAGGTTTCTCGCTGGGAGGATGCTTAAGGTTACTCATCCGGATGACAGCTTCCCGATGCCCATTCCCGCACAATCTCTGTGATCAGCCAAGGATATCGCGCCTGCCGTCTCTGTCAGCGAATTCAGTGTCTCTGAACCTCTATGCCATAGCGTCGGCAAGAGTTGCCCGGTTGGGCAGAATGATCCATACCTTAGGCGAAGGTCCTCCATAGCATCATCGACGGCTTCACCCCCGGCCTCTTCAGTCGATCCTTTCTTGTAGGGAAGGATCTGAGAGGGGAGTTCCGTAGTCGACCTCTCAGCCCTGATCAAGTTTGTCGAACAAACTTCGGCCAGCGTAGAACAGCAGAATCAATCAGACTGGTAACGAGGCGACAGGACTCCTTAAACCCTGGTTCGGAAGGACGGGTACTTTCAGTTTCCATTCCATCCATCTTCCAGGGAGCTCGTGGAATTCAGCCTAGACTGCAAGTATTCCTGCTTATGATGCAGTGTGCCTATCCCACCGTGGCATAGCAGGGTTTTTTCCCCAGAGAACTCTCCCTGCTTACCTCATGGCCGCTCAGGTGCAGGCTTCCGCCTCCTCTGCTTTTTGGAGGGCTGGTCAACTCCGGTAGGCTCGGGTTCGACCTTCTTCAGCGCCGGGACAAGCTTCCGGATGCTTACCATGAGTGTGGGTTCATGGTACTTTGCTTGGAGCCTTCTCTTCTTCTGCCTCAACATCTGGAGTGTCTGGCCATGATATTGAGTCAACAGCCTTACCACGTTGGAAATCCCGCTTCTCGTCCGTCCAGCGAGGTTAAGCAACGTCGGTTCTGGTCGGTACATGGATGGGTGACCACCTGGGGACGCCAGATTCTGTTGCCACATCCTCCGAGCCTTCCTTTCAGTTAACTGTGGCAAGACTGAGGAGAGTCGCAGTACCTGTTCTCAGTCAAGCAGAGCTTTCAGCCCTACCTTGGAACGTTTCCTAGTTCTCCTTTCCTCATTGACCCGTCTATAGTCCGAACGGTCGCCTCAGGATAAGTTCCATGTGGGGCGGTCCAAGTTCCGGTGGTTTCAGGCAACGTTTAACCGGACTTCCTGTCCCCTATGGGACCAGCGGAACTATTAGACCTGCAATGGGTGTTGACCTATGGAACCTCTTGATGGTAGTGGATATTCTCGTCCTTTCCCCACATTCTTGATGCTGTTCTCGGACTCGTCAAAGGAAAGGGGAGGGGGGCATGTTCCGGTCCAGGCCTATGGTCAAGACCGGAAGGATACCTCTCCATCATTCAGGCAGGCTTAGGGGCCGTAGTCTGGCCCCTCTACAGATCCTACAGCTCCTGCCGAGTCGCCCCGTGCGCGTCGACTTCATGATTCTGGCGTGTTCTAACCAGTAGGGGACGCATTTTCACACCTTCACATCTTGCAGTAGAGATACCGGGATGATTGAGATTATCTCAATACCACCATCGGCTCTCCAGAGGAATGTTCTCTCCGACTATCCGAGCAGAGCCTCGTAGAAAGAGTGTACCTGGGGGCCTTTGACCTTGAGTAACCAGCAAGTCCTGGTCTGGGGGACCTGATCGCGACAGCTTGGAACCTCAAGCTTCCGCTGTTCTTCCCCCCAGTCTCAGACCCCGAGACTCTGGCAAGATGCATTCCGGTGATGGTGGGACAACTTTGACGCCTGCGTCTTCCCTCCTTTTTGTCTGTGGACAATGGGTCTCAACAAGACCAGGTTGTCTGTCAACCTTTCAATGGGAGAGCTCCACTGGGACTATGCGCAGAACGGTTTCTGGACCCTCTGCTTCCCCTGACGGAACTCCCGGGAGAGCTTCTCCCACGGCGCAGACTACTCAAACAACCACACTGCGACATCTCTCCCGAACCGGGGCGCCGCTTCGGCTTCATGCCTGGAGACACTACGCCTCCTCCTCAAGAAGAGACAACCCGCTACAGTCGCGGTACGGAGGTCGCGTCATCTGCGATAGTCATCCGCAGGGGTCTTCCAGGCAAAGTGAAGAGTCTTCGGTGGTTGGTGCCGTGGGAGATATACCTCTTCCCTTGAGGCCTCTTCTCCAGCAATAACGGTCTTATTGCCTTTCGGCGGGAGGAAACTCCTTTCCGCTCTCGGCAATGAAGCCTGTCGCTCAGCCTTTCCCTGACCTTCAGGCTTAAAGGAATAACTTTTTCCGGCCCGCTGGATCTTTCCTCGCTCATGCGAAGCTACGATCGTCCCTGCCCTAGTCGGAGGAAGACCTCCAACTTGGAGCATGGCTCGGACTTTTAGTCCTTTAAGAGATCTTCTCAAGACCCTTTACGACAGTCCTCGGATTGTATTCCGCCTTGGGTCTCCTGCTCACTCTGGCCACGGCCAGTGTGTAAGCAATCTTCTTGGTCTCGTACGACTCCGCCCTTTCTAAGGAAGAGGGGAAGGCAACATTCAGGTTCGCTCCTGAGTTGTTGGCTAGACTCAGTATCTGGGGGTCCCGGCCCTTCGGTCCAATTCCTTCAAGATTTTGAGTCTCCATTCTGTATCTGATGTCCCAAGACCTTCTCTTTCTTGCCAGTAAAGGAATCGAGAGGTTAGCTTTGGGAACAGCTGCAGTTTGTCCTCAGTTGCAGCCGATTTGGGAGCACAAGGAGGACACGGGGGAGAGTCACCAGTATACCTCTTCAGCCCGGACTCAAGGACATTCATCTCGACCTGTCTCCAGACCCTCCCCCGTCACGTCGCCCTACAGCACGATGTTGGATACATCGCAACGTCCCTCGCCTTCGAGTAATACTACTCTGTGACGCAGGTGCTACAAGCTGGAGTCTGGAAGCGTCTAATGACCTTCGCAGCCCGCTTCCTGCAGGGCGTGACCCACAGGAGTCTCGATACGTTTTCTATCGCTCTGTGGTGGCTACACAACAGCTGGTCTAACCTCAGGCTCCTTTTTGGACAGGTAGCAGAAGGTTGAGGGCATTGTTATCAGGTTTTAGTCTGCATGAATGAAAGAAGTATGTCTGGCCCTTATTTCTTTCTTCATCATCCCCTCTACGGGGAAGCAGCATCCTGGTTTCTGCATAGCTGACCTCGAACCTCTGCAGGTAAACCATGCTTCCTTGTGTTCCGAGTATTGAGTCAATACTGTCGCGTCCCCCATACCCTGACGAGGTGGTATTGGGAACGTCCTAACCCAGAGTTCCTTCTGGAACTCCAGGTCAACTGCCTAGGACGGGTCACACTTCTTCCTTCACACACAAGCTTATGTAGGCCACACTGTTCCTTGCGGAGCAAGGAACTTGTGAGGTGCAGGGACTCCTTTTCTCGAGTGCGACTCACTCGGATTCTGAGTCCCCGGGTAAAGCCAAAGCCAGTATGGCTGGGGACTTTCCACCCTACCTAATGGGTAAGTCACCCAATGTAAATAGCGTGGTTTGTATTTCGGTTACGGAACAAATGACAAATTTGAAGATAATTTGTATTTTTCCTAACCATACAAACCTTAGCTATTTACACATATTTGCCCGCCAGCCCTGTCCCCCAAGACAAGTCCTACCTCTAAGTGAAAGTGAGCATTCATCTGTGTGTGAGGGGGGGGAGGGGTAGCTAGCTACCACTCCCCTACCCCCCGCTAACTAGCGCGGGGGTAATAAACCTTCGTTAAATTCTAATGGCTCGCCATTTCAGCTGCGCTAAAAGGTAAACCCAATGTAAATAGCTAAGGTTTGTATGGTTAGGAAAAATACAAATTATCTTCGAATTTGTCATATTTATTTTTTTTTTATTTTTATATTTCATATTTTTTACATTTTTTTCTTTTGATTTTTTATTTTCATCACTTTCAGTGACGAGTTACGGTATGTTATCGCAGTCACCATCTCTACCTCCTCCCCGATCGTCTCTCTTACTGCGTAGCAATTCTTGCACCTGTGTGTGTGTTTGTGCATACGCACACGAGTGTGTTTGTATCAATATTTGTTTTAGTTAATAAAGGAATTCAGATTAGCTGTTATTACTTTCTTAGTTACATTTAATTGTTTTTCAACTCGTTGACGCTGTTAAAAATCATATGTACTGTAAATACATTTTTGTTTAATCTCTCTCTCTCTCTCTCTCTCTCGGAAAAAAAAATAATAGACGTCTCTAACACTATAACAGCGAAGAAGAACGAGAGAGAGAGAGAGAGAGAGAGAGAGAGAGAGATTTTATTTAAAGAACATGTTAATGCTATGTTTAGAGATAAACAGAAAAAGAGAGCAGTCTTATTTAAAAGAGCTTGTTAATGCTATCATGGTTTTCTTTGCTTCACTTTTTTCTTTCTTTCTGTTCATCACGCTGGCCCTTCTCACAAATGATCGTTGCCAACAATCTATTTGTCCTTTATCCCTATCAACAAGAGGCGTTCTATCTCTTCCAGGGTATTGCTAAGATGTCTTGTAATAATGGTGATCCCCTTCGATGGTTATTTGCTTTAATGGCTGCCTTCAGCTTGATGATCCTCGAGATCATAGGCCTATTCCGGCCATATTGTTTACCCATACAGTATCACTCACATGCACACTGCTCTCATGTTTTTCTATAATTTCTTGCTTCAATTCTAATGAAAGAATTGCCTTTTTCCTGTACTGAAACTCAGCTTCTTAGGCACCATGATTATAGGTAAAATCAAAAAGGAAATGTGAGAAAAGGAAGAAAATAAGCACTGTTAATAACAGACCAAACAGAGGACAACCACACGATACACACAAGAATAGAGAACTGAGTACTCGACGCTCAATGGCGTAATGTTTACTTCGTGTGTTGAAATAAAATTCGGGTGTAGAGTCAAAAATTTGCTCGAATTTTACTTCAGATGTTGGAAAATTTGGATGTAGATACGTTCGTGTGTAGAGGTTCCACTGTACCTCCACATAAATCTCTTGGATATGAAGGCCGTCTTTCTGGCCCTTCAGATGCCTGAAAACTTTAAATCAATCAATCAATCTGGCCCTTCAACAGTTACACCAGTTCCTGGCGGACCACTCAGTGGTGGTGATGAGAGACAAAACCACAGTAGTAGCTTACATTAACAAACAAGGAGGTACCTTTTTGTAAACCCTATCCCATCTGGCAGTAGAAATGCTAAGATGGGCCGAGATTCACTCGATACCACTATCGGCAAGCTTAATTCCTGGCAAAAGAAATGTGCTCGCCGACAGTCTGAGAAGAGCATCGCAGATAGTGAGTACTGAGTGGTCATTGGATCATCTAGTAGCCAACAAAGTCCTGACTTTGTAGGGTTCTCCAACTTTGGATCTCTTCGCAACAGCCCTGAACTTCAAGCTCCCTTTGTACTGCTCCCCATTCACAGACCCCAAGGCTTTTTGGCAAGATGCATTCCAATAATGGTGGGGGAACAAGGCTAGAACATTGGTCAACCTATCAATGACTCTCATAGCTCTGCTATGGCATCATGTGGAATGGTTTCCGGACCTTCTGCAACTCCTGACGGAGTCTCCAAGAGAACTCCCTCCACGACTCGATCTACTCAAGCAACCACATGCCAACATTTTCCACAGAGCCGTAGCTTCGCTACAACTTCACGCCTGAAGACTATCAAGCATCTCCTCATTCAGAGAGGATTTTCGCAACAAGTTGTGAGCAGGATGTCTTGATACCTGCGGAAATCATCAGCAGCGGTCTACCAGGCAAAGTGGAAAGTCTTCTGTGGTTGGTGTCGTGGAAGGGGTATCTCTCCTCTTGATGCCACTATTCTAGTAATAGCGGAGTTCCTTGTGTTTTTGCATGACGAAATACATCTTTCAGTCTTGGCGGTTAAAGTCTATCGCTCAGCTATAAGCCTTGCCCTTAGACTGAACGGAATGGACATTTCCTCATCGCTAGAACTTTCCTTATTCATACGGAGTTACGAACTTACCTGTCCTCAATGTGAAGTAAGACCTCCCCCATGGAACGTGGTTCAAGTTCTCAGGTCTCTAAAGAGACCTCCTTATGAACCATTACCCCAGGCAACAGATCGCCACCTGACTTGGAAGGTGTTCCCATTAGCTTTGGCTCCGGCCAAGCGAGTTGGTGAACTTCATATCTCTCATGTGACATTGCCCATTCAAGGGGATGGGGCGAGGTAACGTTCAGCATCGTCCCGGACTTTGTAGCCAAGACTCAGAATCTGGGAGTGAGGGATCACCGGTTCGACTCCTTCTGGATTTCGAGTCTCCACTCTGTAATTGATGACCCTGATCATCTTTTAGTCTGTCCAGTGAATAATTTGAGGCTTTACCTCAAGAGAACAGCCCAGCCGCTGCCCATCCCCTTGTTCCTGCGCTTTTCGTTTGCACAGGGAGGAATAAGAGGAGTGTCACTAAAAACACCATATCAGCCTGGATTCACAAGGTCATAAACCATGCCCTGAATCCGGACCCTCCTCCTCCTTCACGTAGCCCCAGAGCTCACTATGTCAGGCCGTAGCTACGTTTCTGGCATTTAAGAGAAATTTCACAAGTGACAAAGGTTCTAAAGTCTGGGGTGTGGAAACGTCAGAATACTTTCACAGCCCACTATCTGCAAGACATGACCCACAGGAGGCTTGATTTGTTGTCTATCGGCCATGTGGTGGCTGCACAACAGCTGGTATACCTCAAGCTCCTTATTGGACAAGTAGCTGAAGGTTGAGGGTACTTTTACCCAGTTTTAGTCTGGTAAAGCCAAAGAGCTAGATTAGAAGGAACGTCCACCCTCCTAATGGGTGAGTCACCCCTAGTAAATAGCGTAGGTTTGTATTCAGTTACGGAACAAATGACAAATTTGTAGATAATTTGTATTTTTCTTAACGATACAAACCTTTAGCTATTTATACAAACTTACCTGCCAGCTTTATCCCCCTTGAATTCCTACCTCCAAGCAAAGTGAACTAAATCTCAGGTGTGAGAGCGGTAGCGGTAGCAAGCTTCGCCGAAAGTAATAACCCCTAATAAGTAACTAAAGGTTTGTATCGTTAGGAAAAATACAAATTATCTATGAATTTATTATTTTTCCTTACTTTACAAACCTGAGTCCTTCACTCAAACTTACCTGCCAATACCAAACCCCACATAATTTAAGTGAGGTTTCAGTGAGCTATCAAGGGGGAAGCGGTTTCCTCCCTGATACCCCCAGGTAATTACCTGGCTGGTTGTTACACCTTGTTAAAATTTTTAACCCTTTTACCCCCACCATAAGGTTAAATTTCGAGCACATTTTGCTATATAATTTTTTTAAATTGCTCTAAAAAGCTTAATTTTTGTCCTAGAGAGGTCAGGTTGGTCTCATTCTTTTGGAAAATGCCTGAAGTTTCTCATAAAATTATAAAAAATATGTAAAAATATGTAATTAAGAGTGTTTTGCAAGAACGTACCGGTACGTCCTTTGTGGGTGAAAGGGTTAACTGCCGTGTTTCAGTTTTTGCGGTTTATTCCTGTATGGTAAAGGACTTAGGTTTGTATAGTTAGGAAAGATATAAATTACTTTAAAAAATTTGTCATGCTACTTTTAGAAATTTATGATATTACTGTATAAAATTTCCATGTAAAATAAAATATTTTGAATTTCAGAATCAATATAAAAGATGGAGGTAGCAGCAGAAGATTCTGCCGACTTGGAGAAAGTTGATTGTGAACAAACTACTCCAGGTGATGGACGAAAAAAGAATCTAGCATTAAAGTTGCAAAGACTTAAGATGAAAGGTTTTGGTATGCAACGTTCTTACACACCTTCAGGTAAGAAACATTCTTTGGTTACTATATTCATAGCTTTTGTAATTGATTGTTGATTGTGATCATGTCTTGGATGCTTCTATTACTGAGTCACTTGTGTAGATCAATATTGCTGTAGAACATAACATGAGATGAATATTTGTTCCTTCACAGATACAAACTATCGTCCTTTAAGTAGGAGTACAGTATGCTGGAGCTCTATGATGTTCTCCTGTAAATCTAAATGGAGAATAATTCCTACCACATGTCTCTTTGTATCCCTTATGCAGTAAACTTTTTATCCTTCCCCAAGTAATCTTGCACTTACTCCCTAATATTTTGTCTCCTGAATACAGGAAATCATGTCATCAATGGATTTTTTTTTTTCCTTTCCTTGTTAGGCTACCAACATTTTAATTTCCAATTTTCACCTTTCCTTTCTTTTTCCAATCATTACTTCTCTCTAACTTCTTTAGCTTCGGTTGTGACTTCTGCGGTAGCCTTTGCTGGCAGGGATTACTACAGTGTGTTGCTTACAGGGTACACCCTAACCCTATTGCATCCTATTGTTGACTCGAGATTCATTAAGATTTATTATTTAGTTTTTGCCAGAGTTTTTAGTTATTCTTACGCTGATACAAATTTCAGAGTCGTGTATATGGGGTGATTACTAATCGTGTTTTCTGCGACCGGTCAAAAAAAATTAGGTTGATTATGTCATGCTCCGTTGTTGGGTAAAAACAGCACATGGGCAAGGCCAGCAGGCGCTTGCTCGCATCTCTCCACAACACTGCTGGTCGCGAAGTAAAGAGGTTGTGCTCTCACTTCCTCTACAATCGAGGCTTTCATATTCATCACACCAACCCTTTTAGTGTTTAGTTCTCTTGACTTGGAGTTTTTCTTAATTCACAGTGATTTGAGTGACTATTCCATAACTGTGAGTTGCGAGTCAGTGCTTATGCTCAGTAAATCTCAATGTTTACGTGGTTTCCCAAGTGGGATAACGACTATTGAGGCATCCTTATGAGCCGGGCAAACATAGACATAGAAACATATTCTCTTTGTCCCTCTTTCCTAGACAAGAGATGTTCGAGGGAATCTCCATGTTAGTACTATTGGGAGTGGATTCCTCCCAATTGGAAGGTATTTTTTCTCGGAGGAATCTTATCAAGATTCTTACGTTACTGTGTCTACTTCCGATGGGTCCTCTTAACGAGAGAATGCCTTGTCGAAGGCATCGTGCTTCAACAAGAAATATTTTTTCATGTTGAAGCATTGTGACGGGTAAGAGGGCTCTCGAACTTGGGGAAGTTGCTCCCCAGTTGGAATCGAAATTTCTCTCTCTCTTGTTTTCTTCTTTCTCTGAATATTACTTTGACCTTCTCCTAATTAGACATAGTAATACACACAGGTGGCTGCTATCATACTTACACCCCATTTATTGTATACAAAATGAAATTAGTTTAAATTAATTGCACAAATATTGTTTTGAAATTTCAAAACAAAAAGAATCAAATAGGTTAGGTAAGTTTGACAACCAATCATGTTGTTGCATGATTTCCTTGGCAGTTGTTCTTCCCTAAATCCCTTTTTTAACAAAGCAGGCCTCAGTTTTATCCTTTTGAAGAATAAAGGTCCCAGGTTCGTATGGGACCGCTATTCTTCAAAAGCTCCATAACTTCTTTCAGCAATCTCAAACAAATCTACTCCAATTTTATTCCAGTGTCTGCCTCCGTCATCAACATACATCAAGGATTCCTTCTGGTTTCGAGGTTTATACTGCTGGCAAATGTCACATGAATTGACCATTTGCTTTATTTCTTTCGACATCCCTGGCCAGAATATTGCATCTCTTGCTTGTCGCATCATGCTATCGTAACCAAGATGAGTGGCATGAAGTTCCGTTTTGATTGAATTTCGCAGTTTACGAGGAATCAGTATACGAGTTCCCTTTAGAATGATGCCATCTTGGTAACTCATGGAATCTCTAAAATCGAAGTAAGGCTTTCAATACCTCCGGAATTTTGTCTTTGTGATCAGGCCATCCTTCCTTGATTACAGACAATAATTCTTGCAGCTTTTTGTCGTTTGTGGTGGCGTCTCTTACTTCCTTTAAAATTAAATTGGAGTAATTTTTCAGCGAATATCATCCTTACTAGTGTGTCTCTATTTTCTTCTTTTGGGCAGGCCTGCTAAGGGTATCGGGTAACAATAAACTTTTTCTGCTTTTGTACTGATATTCGACGTTGTACCGGTTCAACCTCATCATTAAAACTTGTAAACGCATTGGAGCTTGACTTAATGGCTTTTCGAGAATTGAGGCAAGAGGCTTATGGTCATTATGAACAATAACACGTCGCCCTAAAGTATACTGGTCAAATCGCTCTAAACCAAAAACCACAGCAAAAACTTCCTTTTCATCTGAGCCCAGTTGGGTTCGTTTCTAGGTAAAGTCCTTGATGCCTATTCTATTGGACATCCCTCCTGCATAATGACTGCACCAATTCCGTCCTTGCTGCTGTCAACCTGTAATACAAGCTCCTTACTTTGATAAAAATGAGCTAGAACTGGTGTACAGATGACCTTTTCTTTGATCACTGAGAAAGCGCGAGTGCACTCATCATTCCATTCAAACTTTATATTCTTTTTTGTCAGTTCTCAGATAGGTTCTAAATCATCAGCCAGATTGGGTTAAACCTTGATAGATATTGCACCATTCCACAAAACCTCCGAATTCCTGAAATATCGGTAGGGGTAGGCATTTCTTTAATGGCCTTTACCTTATTTTCATCAACTGTCACACCGAATGATGTTAACAATGCCCCATGAATGCGATTTCCTTTTTTTCAATATTAAACTTAGCCGGTGATTATATAAGCTGCAACTCTGTTGCTCGACAGAAAACTCTACGTTCAAAATACGCCAGCGATCGCTATGCAGCTAGGGGGGTGTACATCAACAGCGCCATCTGTCTAGCAGGTACTCAGTACTCAATGTAAACACAGAACCAATTTTCTCTCTGTCGGGCTACCGGCAAGACCTACTAATACGCTGTTACTAACTGGATTTGTTTTCACAACTATTTGGTGAAGTACACTATTCTAGTTTTGAGCTTTCGCTATGCAGGTGTTTTATCTTCATCTCAAAACTTGAACTCGTTTTGGATAGATTTAATTAGGGTGACAAAGAGAGTATGGACTCTCTTTCACTTTTAAATGGCCGACCCTTCCCTTAGACGGAAGTGTGTTTAGGTTTTTAGTAATTTTGCTTAACACGTATAGATCTATATATTTTATATCTCTCCGCCTTTATTAGGCCTCTTCGATTAACTTTCCATTTATTATAAACATATAAAGATAATTTTTATGTTTTGTTTATATGCGACCTTTCCTGATAGTAGGCGGTCCTAACTTGGAACCGAAGTTAATCAACGTTGAGCCCGTTATATCGTATTTAGCCTTTAAAGAATTTAAAACTTTTAAATTTAATGTTTTATGAAAGAATTTCTTTGATAGTCTTCGTACTGTTTTCAAAGATGAACTAACGTTTAGTTTTTTAGACTACGCAGTTGTTGACGTTCAGGACGTTCAACATGCGCTCTATCGTTACGATAGAGAGAGAGTGTATCACGGTTTCACTTTGCAGTAAGAGTAAATCGATTCTGACGTTTTGTTCATTCTTTCTTAGCTTTAATGTTTTAAATTCTAAATTAAAGGAACTTTTTATTGGAAAACCTTTCAGTTTTTTTCCTTTAGTCAAATAACATGTTTTTTTGACGATATATAATTGGGCTCTTCTCTTAGGTGCGAAATCAAGAGAGAGAGAGATAGAGACGGAGGGAGAGAGAGGAGAGAAAACGTTCCGTTCAAGCGGGTAACGTTGTTCTCGTGTGACTCTCGTCCCTAGTCGCTGTACGGGGAAGAAGGTAAAACGTTTCTAGGGTTTTATTCTTGTCCCCAGGCTATGTGCGGTGAGAGATTGTAAACGTAGTTTATTTGAACTAGTGTTTAGTCTCTCCCAGCCACTGAATTTTTTTATCTTTATTATATGTTTTCTGTTTTTTGCTAGTATTACGCAATTACTACCTTTTAATGAGGGTAGAATTGCGTGTTTCAGGTAGAAATCAGTAAAAGTTTCGATTTCAGTGAAATAAGTGCAAAACAGAAAATCAAAGTGATAAAGTGATATGCGCAAAGTGTTACAGTGTTGCGTCCGAGGGTTCGTCTGTTCGTGCCTGTCGTTCACCTAGTCCGGGACCTCTTGCAAGCTCCCAAGCCCAGGGGAGAAGTAATGTCGAACGACTTATGGGTTCGTCAGGCCTTGATCAACGAACAGACGTTTCCCTCCGTGGTTTCGGGTGTATCTACCCAAGATCGCCCCACCCACACAAAGACGAGAGAGCCCATTTATTTCTCGTCTGCGGAAGAGTTTTCTCGTAAGAAACCATGGACCAAGGTCTCGCAGCTTATTAAGCGCAAGTCGGTCCCTTCCGCGCAAGTCCAACGGCCCAGTTGTAACCACTGGGTCAGTTCGGACTCGCTGCAGTCTTCCGACGACTGCTCACCTCCTAAGAGAGGCAAAGCGGTACCGCATCAGGCAGTCACACCGTCTGTTGCCGCACCTGCTCCTGTAGACCCTAAGTGGTCTTTGCTGCAGACCATGCAGTCTCAGTTAACGTCATTGATGCGGGACTTTCGTGCGGAGAAGGTTGACACTGCACCAACCTCTAGCCTACAACCAACCACGGTTGTGCGTCCGGTGGACGCTGAGGCGACCTTCTGCCGCACTCCAGCTGAGAGAGTCCCGCCACCCATGCGTTCCAGTGTACCCTGCCAGCCGCATGTTGACGTTCAGTAACGCACGGAACCTTCCGTTGACGTTCGCGAGGTACAACAACAGTCTAAGTTGTTTTGTTTTGACGCGGTGCGTCAACCTCCGCATTCTAGAGTTGTTTTGACTGCTCAGTATAGACAGTCAAAGCAGTCTCGAGTGAACACTGTATGTCCTCACGCACCTGTTGTGGTTGACAGTTCAGTTGTTGACAGTTCACAGACTGTCAAGCAGTTACATGACGTTGCCTTCTGGTCTGCTACTAATGCACCAGTGAGAGACTCACTGAGGTAACCTAGCTTTTATCGGACAAGGTTCCTGTAGATGAGAAAGTGCTGTTCTCCCTCCTACTGATATTCCCTTGAGGACTCTGTCATTTGGAGAGGAGCCTTAAGCTGCTTAGCCTCCTATGGACTTTAATTAAATCATGATGATTTTTTAAGGATCTTCGTCCTGATCTTGTAACTGCTGCTCCTCGTTCGCCTAAACGTCAGAACTTACACTAGGCCTAGCTACTTCGAAGCCGTTGTTTTTAAGCTAGTGCTCTCTCGCTCTCCTAGAGAGCGTTACGTTGACTAGGCGACTGGTTTTTGCACCAGGAGGAGTTTTAGGGATACAGCCTTTGATTTCCCTTCTTTTAAACTGGCTTATAGAGCGAGAGTCTGATAGGACACGAGAGAAGTTCTCGGCTTGGGAGTTCATGCCTCTGCCCAGATAGACTTCTCAATTCTGGTAGACTCGCCCTGGAGCCTAGCCAGGAGACGCTCCAAGTTGTTTACAGGTCAACTTCTCAACTTTTGTCGAGCCTTTGAAGTTTTGCTGTACTATTATGTCACACATAACAAGGCTTTCAGGGATGGTAATTGGTTCCGCCTCAGTCGCTAACCCCGTCTGTTGCCACACCTGCTCCCGTAGACCCTAAATGGGCTTTGCTGCAAGACATGCAGTCCAAGCTTGCGTCCTTGATAGAGGACTTAAATGCGGAGAAGAACCTTCTGGCCAACAACCTTCCAACCGGTTGGTTGTGCGCCCTGTTGACGCTGAGGTAACCTACTCGCGTCTGCCAGTTGAGGTGGTTCCTCCTTCTGGCCAACAACCTTCCAACCGGTCGGTTGTGCGCCCTGTTGATGCTGAAGAAGGAACGCTGCCCAGTCAGGCTGTGGATGAGTCTGGTAGGGACACTGTCATCCGTGGATCAATTTGTGTCACTAGGAAGACTACACCTCCGTCCTCTTCTATACCATCTAGCTTTTCACTGGAAAAAGGACAAGACGCTAGAAGCGGTCTCGATCCCGGTTTCCGGAAAGATAAAGTCTTGTCTGACTTGGTGAAAGGACTATATCAACCTTAGAGAGGGTCTTCCCCTGACTGTTCAGACTCCCAACCACGTTCTCTTCTCGGACGCGTCGGACGTAGGCTGGGGTGCGACATTAGACGGTCGGGAATGATCGGGATTATGGAACTCGAGTCAAAGGACAATGCATTTCAACTGCAAGGAGCTACTGGCAGTAAGTCTGACCTGGAAAAGCTTCAGGTCTCTCCTTCAAGGCAAAGTGGTGGAGGTGAACTCGGACAACACCACGGCTTTGGCGTACATCTCCAAGCAAGGAGGGACCTACTCTCTGACATTGTACGAGATCGCAAGGGACCTCCTCACCTGGTCGAAAGGTCTAGACATATCACTAGTAACGAGGTTCATCCAAGGCAACTTGAATGTCATGGCAGATTGTCTCAGTCGGAAGGGACAAATAATTCCAACAGAATGGACCCTCCACAAGGATGTATGCAAGAGACTTTGGGCCACCTGGGGCCAGCCAACCATAGATCTCTTCGCAACCTCGATGACCAAGAGGCTCCCAATATTTTGCTCACCAATCCCGGACCCAGCAGCAGTTCATATAGATGCCTTTCTACTAGATTGGTCACATCTAGATCTACTGTATATGCATTCCCTCCGTTCAAGATTGTCAACAAGGTACTGCAGAAGTTCGCCTCTCACGAAGGGACAAGGTTGACGCTAGTTGCTTCCCTCTGGCCCGCGAGAGAATGGTTCACCGAGGTACTTCGATGGCTAGTAGACGTTCCCAGAACACTTCCCCTAAGGGTGGACCTTCTACGTCAGCCACGCGTAAAGAAGGTACACCAAGGCCTCCACGCTCTTCGTCTGACTGCCTTCAGACTATCGAAAGACTCTCGAGAGCTAGAGGCTTTTCGAAGGAGGCAACCAGAGCGATTGCTAGAGCAAGGAGAACATCCACCCTTAGAGTCTACCAATCGAAGTGGGAAATCTTCCGAAACTGGTGCAAGTCAATAGCCGTATCCTCGACCAGTACCTCTGTAACTCAAATAGCTGACTTCCTCTTATATCTGAGGAAAGAACGATCTCTTTCAGCTCCCACTATCAAGGGTTACAGAAGCATGTTGGCATCAGTCTTCCGTCACAGAGGCTTAGATCTTTCCAACAATAAAGATCTACAGGACCTCCTTAAGTCTTTTGAGACCACGAAGGAGCGTCGTTTGGTTACACCTGGTTGGAATTTAGACGTGGTACTAAGATTCCTTATGTCAGACAGGTTCGAACCGCTACAATCAGCCTCCCTGAAAGATCTCACCTTAAAGACTCTTTTCCTGGTATGCTTAGCCACAGCTAAAAGAGTCAGTGAGATTCATGCCTTCAGCGAGAACATCGGATTCTCATCCGAAACGGCTACATGTTCTACAACTTGGTTTTCTAGCCAAACACGAGCTGCCTTCTCGGCCTTGGCCAATGTCGTTCGATATTCCAAACTTATCGTATGGTTGGAAATGAACTAGAAAGAGTCTTATGTCCTGTAAGAGCTCTTAAGTTCTATTTAAAAACCTTTACGAGGCCCGTCTGAAGCTTTATGGTGTTCAGTTAAGAAACCATCTTTGCCTATGTCAAAGAATGCTTTATCCTATTTTATCAGACTGTTAATACGAGAAGCTCATTCCCATCTGAATGAGGAAGACCAAGCTTTGCTGAAGGTAAGGACACACGAAGTTAGAGCTGTCGCAACTTCCGTGGCCTTTAAACAAAATAGATCTCTGCAAAGTATAATCGACGCAACCTATTGGAAAAGCAAGTCAGTGTTCGCGTCTTTTTATCTTAAGAATGTCCAGTCTCTTTACGAGAACTGCTACACTCTGGGACCATTCGTAGCAACGAGTGCAGTAGTGGGTGAGGGCTCAACCACTACAATTCCCTAATTCCATAACCTTTTTAATCTTTCTCTTGAAATGTTTTATTATTGATTTTGGGTTGTCCGGAAGGCTAAGAAGCCTTTCGCATCCTACTTGATTCGGCGGGTGGTCAAAGTCATTTCTTGAGAAGCGCCTAGATTAGAGGTTTTGATGAGGTCCTGTTGTATGGGTTGCAACCCTTGATACTTCAGATCCTAGGGGTCGCTCAGCATCCTAAGAGGATCGCGAGGCTCCATAAGGAAGACGTACTTAAAAAGGCAGAGTAATTGTTCAAGTCGACTTCCTTACCAGGTACTTATTTATTTTATGTTAGTTATTTTGAATAACTGCTAAAATGAAAGACAAAATACTTAGCTCATAATAATGTAAACAAGTAATGCTGGTCTCTACCCACCCCCCTGGGTGTGAATCAGCTTATATAATCACCGGCTAAGTTTAATATTGAAAAATGTTATTTTTATTAATAAAATAAATTTTTGAATATACTTACCCGGTGATTATATATTAAAGGACCCTCCCTTCCTCCCCAATAGAGACCCAGTGGACCGAGGAGAAAATTGGTTCTGTGTTTACATTGAGTACTGAGTACCTGCTAGACAGATGGCGCTGTTGATGTACACCCCCCTAGCTGCATAGCGATCGCTGGCGTATTTTGAACGTAGAGTTTTCTGTCGAGCAACAGAGTTGCAGCTTATATAATCACCGGGTAAGTATATTCAAAAATTTATTTTATTAATAAAACTAACATTTTTCTATAAACAGATTTCCCTTCATTTAGTTTGACCTTTTTTTCTTGACAACGCTTCTGTAGTGGCTGAAGATTTTGCTTGTGATCATGCATTGCAGTGTGTTCCTCATTTCCAAAACAAATGACCACAATATCATCAGCTACATAGTATACACCCCTAAGTCCCTCCAATTTCTCATTTAATTTTCGCTGAAATATTTTGCTGCTCACCTTCAGCCTGAAAGGTAGACGAGCCCATCGATATCTACCAAAGGGGATAATCATTGTTGTTAACTTGCTGGATTCTTCATCCAGTCTTATATGCCATAATGCCTCTTGAACATCCAGTTTGCTAAATATCTTGGCATTTTTTAGACTTTCCAGTATATCCTCCAAAATGGGTCATTTGTAATATTTCCTTTCAAGAGCTTTGTTGAGTGGCTGAGGATCGATAAATATTCTTAACTTTCCATTTGTTTTTTGAACGATTGCCATTTGACTAATCCATTCAGTTGGTTCAGTCTCCGGAATCAAAACTCCTCTTTTCACAAGTGTGTGTAACGCTATTTGAACCTTTAAATTCAATGCAATGGGTAAACGTCGGCACATAGTTTTCTTGCTTGTAAAGTTGAATCTACATCAAGTTTATCCTCTCTAAGGTCACCAAGGTCACTCATCTCATGGTCTATGTCAATTTTTTAAACAAAAGCTTTACCATTGACAAACACAAATCCCATCTCTTGACATGTCTTTGAGCCAAGTAAACACAATAGGTCATTTGAAACCACAATGAAGGTTACACTTCTGATATCATCATTTTTGGGGTTCTTCACATTCAATGTTGTCTCGCTTATGGGCTAAAGTTTTGATTTATTCCACATGGCAAGTTTCACAGACGTTGGTCGCACTTGAACCCTTTTGACATACCTTTGACTTATTGCATTCACATCAGCACCTATATCCAAATGAAACCTAACCTCAGTATCGTTACAATTAGTAATGCAGTTAAAAATCTATTTGAATTTTTCATTGCAGTCGGTGCCATCCACATGTAAAGATCGTATCCTTCATCTGCCTCTTCGTTCTTCTCAAACAATTTTAACTTTTCTTACACAGCCTTGAAATGGTTTCTTCCTTTACATGCTTCACAGACTTTTCACAATGCTGGGCATTTTGATTTTTCAAATTCAGGCTTATACCCATAAAATTGACACTTCACGGCATACTTGTCCATATTTTTTGAGTCTAAAATCTTTATGAAAGGGACCATCTGTAGTTTTGGTTCTCCAATTCTTCACATTATTAACATTCTCAGAACCAACTTCGCACATCTCTCTAGCACAATTAACTGTTGCTTCATTAGCCAAACATATCTCGACAGCTTTTTCTAAATTTGAGTTTCTTTCTCGAACTAGCAGCTCTTGTAGTTTCCCCCGTCACGGAAAACTTAATTTTATCCGTTATCATTCGCTCCTTTTCTTGAAAATTGCATTTATTGGCCTGAACTTGAGTTCTATCAAAAATGAATTAAATGGCTGTTTGTATGCAATTTTCCAAAACCTGAAGGACTGTAACACTTCACTGGTACGAGGACAACAATACTCTTCTAATCTCCTAATTACATCATCAGGATTATCTTTCTGTTCCTGTTTCAAAATTAAACTGGTCAAATATTTCTACCATTTGTGGTACTGCACAATGGAGAATAATAGCAACCCTTGTTTTCTTGGGTTTAGAAATAGCTCCGCTTGCTGTCATGTAGATGTCCACTTGTCTCCTCCATTTTTTGAAAATATCAGCAAGATTATCACCCAAGGGGTCTAGTGGTGGAGGCAAATAAAACATAGATTCAGCCATTTTCATCAGAAAAACACATTCTTTTACAAATGTCTTTTATTCTTTGGATTCTTTAAATAACCGCTGCCACCATGTTGATTTCCTTTGGTAGCAATATAAAACTCCAGAAACTGCGTGCTGTGCTTTATTCCTATTCCTTTAGAATCTCTATATACACTGACTAACTTATTTACAGTTTTATAGTTATTATAAACAAGAGATAAATATCAAAAAAATAATATTACAATAGATTGGATATTTACAGTAGAGTAGTTAGGTTGTTTTCAGATAACAGTATGTACACAAACAACTAAACCAAGTAGTTACCATAAACAATGATAAGCAGCTCTTCTCGGAGAAAGATATTCCAAAATCAAACCATTGTTCTCTAGTCTTAGGTAGTGCCATAACCTTTGTACCCTGGTCTTCCATTGTCTTGGGATAGAGTTCTCTTGCTTGAGGGTACACTCAGGCACACTATTCTATCTCATTTCTTTTCCTCTTCTTTTGTTAAAATTTTCATAGTTTATATAGGAGATTTTTGGGCTCAGGCCATGTCGTCCTGATGGAAGTTCCTTTAGGGTAGCTTCCTAGGGTATATTTGACTACGGTGATATTCCCAGAGAATTTTACCTTAGGGTATCCAGAATTCTAACTTCTGGAGCGAATATCCCTAAATAAACAACATGGGATATCGCGTAATATCAGAGGACGTACAGTGGAACCTCTACATACGATTGTCCTAACATACGAATTTTCCAACATACGAAGTAAAATTCGACCAAATTTCTGTCTCGACAACCGAAGTAATGCTCCAACATACGATGTAGATCTTGTTTACGCCGGTAGATGGCAGCTCGTAAGAGGGACGCCATTGAGCGTCGAGTACACTGTTCTCTGTTCTTGTGTGTATCGTGTGGTTGTCCTCTGTTTGGTCTGTTATTAACCGTGCTTATTTTCTTCCTTTTCTCACATTTCCTTTTTGATTTTACCTATAATCATGGTGCCTAAGAAGCTAAGTTTCAGTACAGGTAGTGGTGAGAAAAGGAAGAAGGCAATTCTTTCATTAGAATTGAAGCAAGAAATTATAGAAAAACATGGGAGCAGTGTGCATGTGAGTGATATGGCTAAACAATATGGCCAGAATAGGCCTATGATCTTGACGATCATCAAGCAGAAGGCAGATAACATCAAAGGGGATCACCATTATTACAAGACATCGTAGCAATACCCTGGAAGAGATAGAACGCCTCTTGTTGATAGGGATAAAGGACAAAGAGATTGTTGGCAACGATCATTTGTGAGAAGGGCCAGCGTGATGAACAGATAGAAAGAAAAAAGCGAAGCAAAGAGAACCAAGATAGCATTAACAAGCTCTTTTAAAAAAGTCTTCTCTCTTTTTCTGTTTCTCTCTAAACATAGCATTAACATGTTCTTTAAATAAAATCTCTCTCTCTCTCTCTCTCTCTCTCTCTCTCTCTCTCTCTCTCTCTCTCTCTCTCTCTCTCTCGTTCTTCTTCGCTGTTATAGTGTTAGAGACTTCTATTATTTTTTTTTCCGAGAGAGAGAGAGAGAGAGAGAGAGAGAGAGAGAGAGAGAGAGAGAGAGTGAGATTAAACAAAAATGTGTTTACAGTACATATGATTTTTAACAGTGTCAACGAGTTGAAAAACAATTAAATGTAACTAAGAAAGTAATAACAGCTAATCTGAATTCCTTTATTAACTAAAACAAATATTCATACAAACACACTCGTGTGCGTATGCACAAACACACGCACACAGGTGCAAGAATTGCTACGTAGTAGATAGACGGTAGGGGAGGAGGTAGAGATGGTGACTGCGATAACGTACCGTAACTCGTCACTGAAAGTGATGAAAATTAAAAATCAAAAGAAAAATAAAGTAAAAAATATGAAATATAAAAATAAAAAAGAAATAAATAAGCTAAGTTAGATTAAAGTTTCCGTAGTGTAAGTTACGGTACGTTATCGCAGTCACCATCTCTACCTCCTCGCCAATCGTGTCTCCTCCTGCGTGTGTGTGTGTTTGCGCATACGCACACGAGTGTGTTTGTATCAATATTTGTTTTAGTTGATAAAGGAATTCAGATTCGCTGATATTGTTTTTTTAGTTACGTTTAATTGTCTTTCAACTCGTTGACGCTGTTAAAAATCATATGTACACAACACATTTTTGTTTAATCTCTCTCTCTCTCTCTCTCTCTCTCTCTCTCTCTCTCTCTTTCTCTCTCTCTCTCTTTCTTTCAGAAAAAATTAATAGATATCTTT
This sequence comes from Palaemon carinicauda, assembly GCF_036898095.1. NCBI lineage: Eukaryota > Metazoa > Arthropoda > Malacostraca > Decapoda > Palaemonidae > Palaemon > Palaemon carinicauda. Next base: position 91,623,461 of record NC_090730.1, on the reverse strand, counting down.
AACACTAACAGTGAAGAAGAACGAGAGAGAGAGAGAGAGAGAGAGAGAGAGAGAGAGGGGGGAGAGAGAGAGAGAGAGAGAGAGTGTGTGTGTATATTTATTTAAAGAACATGTTAACACCATGTCTACCTTCTCGCCGATCGTCCGTCTCCTCCTGGCGTAGAAAATCCTACACCTGCGTTGGCCTGTCTCTAAGGTAAGGTGATAATAAAACACATTTTTTATTTATTATTTCTTTATAATTATGTTTTTTACATGCTTCTTTCATTTTATGCAGTTATGTTTTTGTTATGTGTAATTATATGTAGTAATTTATTAAGGAGTTAATATAGGTTTTTGGGGTGTGGAACGAATTATACAAATTACTGTGTATTCTTATGGGAATATTTGCTCCAACGTACGATTGTTTTAACATACGAAGCAGTTTCTGGAACGAATTAAGATCGTATGTAGAGGTACCACTGTATTCTTGACACGCCACATACCTATCTTCACCCCGAATAGAATTAACACTTCAAGGGGTCAAAGTGGCAAGAAAACTAAAAACGAGAATGAAAGGAGAGCCGTTAATAAGGTACCTCTCCTATCCCGCTTCGAGTGTGTACACAATGCCGCCGACGCCGCCATCTTTATTCCTTGTCGCGTAGCTCAACTACTTGGTGTTTTCCCTGTGTTTTTCTCGTGATCTTGGATTATTTCAACATTATGATACTTTCTCCAGACTCTTTTGCCTCTGGAAAGTTGAGTATTATCTTTATTATGTATAAATGTAAGCTCTTGGTGTTTTGAAATAAATCGAAAGCGATATTAACGTATACAAGAGCTGTTGCCTACCGGAGGCGTCCTAGACGCTGTCGCTCGCTATGCATGAGTCATTTAGTTAGCCAGAACGACGTTCCCGTTCCTTATGCTTTAATAAATCTAGCTATTTAGCTTTACAAATGGGAATTCTTTATATGATGCCGTTAGTAATTCAGTTTAGGCGATTGAGGTAACCGATCCTGGCCTACGCTAGGCTTCGTAGCCTAGGCGTCTGGCCCTAGTACTTTCATGCGTGATATACAGATTTCCGAGTGTTTTAAATTTATTGAAGCTATAGGCAGTTTTATACATATAAGATATTGTTAAATATTTTTCATCCAAGATTGTATACGAGAGAGTTTCGGTGATTTAGGTAATCAATTCTCACCACGCCTATGCTAGTAGCCTATGGGGCTTTAGTATACTTTCGCACACTTCCCCGGTTGTTCTTTTATCCTCTGCAGATCAAGTTCAATCCCTTTTCCCTCTGAGTTAAGCCTGAGGCTTAACCCTAGTGGTTTTATCTGAATAGTATTCAGGTATAACTATATTAGGGTGTTTCTGTACTAATCCTGTAACCAGAGTATCTGGTTTCAGGTGTGGGCAGAACATCAGAGTAATTAGTCTGAGGTCTGTATCTTCCTGGCATAGAGAATGAAATTCCTTTGCTAGGTTAGGAACAGACATAGGAGGCTTTGCCTCCCTAGACCACATCCGAAGGTTTCTTTACGAGATTATTCCTTCTTCTAGTGGTTGAAGGATAAGATTCTTCATTTCCTTGTGAATAACAATATCAAACTTTGTTTTGGTATTGAGGGAGGTGGCAAGTGTTACTGACCTCCCTCCCCTAGGTAATCCCAAGGCTAGGATGAGCTTTCTTGGCCGTTGGGATAAATCTCATACTAAATCAAAGTTTGCAGGACCCTCTTTCCCCTTTCCCCCCTATCCTTAGTAATAGCCTAGCTATTACAACTCTTGGCCGTCGTTCTACATTTGTACCTAGAGTATGTTAGGATGTGGAACTGGCTCAGTCCTCTGCCGGCCGGCAAGATCATGCCAGCCGGCAGAGGCCTAACTTCTGTAGAGTGTTCCCAGACCTCCCTTGGTCTTACATCCATGTCTGTCAGTAGAGCCCGGCAGGCGATGGATAGAAGGAAGCCTGAATTTTACATTTTCCCCTTCCTTATGTTCACTCTTTCTGGATGGAGGGCTATAAGGCAGTGCCGCCTTATATCCTTACATTCATTCTGTTTTCTTATTAGTGTATGTACCCCTAACCCGGCTGCTGGTTTGAGTGGCCGGCAGCTGGGCGGGTGGAAGTTCTCTGGTTCTTTTTTACTGCCGGCCGGCATAGGTAGCCTACCATTGCCGGCCGGCAACAGAAGCACAGCATAAGATCTGCCGGCTGCTACGATAAGCAGCCGGGTGCTATTGTTTTTGGTTGCCGGCCGGCACACAAACTGAACCAGCGATCTGCCGCCCAGTAGTCTAAAGGCAGTATACCTTGGAACTATTTTAACGTACCGGCAGCACACGCCTGCAGGATATTATATTGTATACAGTAGCTAGTATTTTTACAGTATAGTATTTACTGCATGGAGAAAACTATAGTATGGAATATATTGTAACACTAAGTTCTTCCAACATACTTGGTGTTGCCTTGTGCAGCCTTTTGTTGAGACCGTACAGAATGAAGAAAGTGAGTTCTTTCTTTATTGATTGTCCAGTATATTAAAATTCTTTATAATGGTGTGAGCTACACCTACATTTTCCTCTGGGAAATATGATGAAGGTTATTCTAGAATGAGATTTAACCTTAGTTTTATTATCTGGAAGGTTACAACAATTAGCCGGGCAAGAAATACAAGTACAGTATGTGTCTTTCCTTCTTTCCTTTCTAGCTTGATTATTATAAGCTATATATATTAATATTAGTTATCCAGTGATATGCCTTCACTTGATACTCATGGAATTTCTTCTCTTTACAGGAGGACCATCCGAAGTGTGGGAGCATGTTTTGCAACGTCCGCAGCAAGAACTTCTGTGGACACGAGTTGTGCAGGAGGCACGCAGCATGCACAGTCTCCTAAGGGGATCTCCGGTATTGGGATCCTCAGGTATGTACCATTTGCACTAACCTGATTACCGAGGTATTTGACACCCCTAAGTCGGCGAGTCATGGGACGCAGCTAGGGAAAAGCTCTGAACCTGGGTGAGGGGCTTCCAGAAGAATTCTTCTGGCCCCTATCTTCCTTTGTGGCTTCTCCTACCAGAGCCTCTCCCTTTATGGAGAAGGGATATAAGGCTGCCTTGAAGGCAGTTGAGGCAGGGAAACCATGTCCCTCCTTGGAGGAATGTAAGCCGTTGTCCCTGACCTTACCCATGGACCAGAAAGATTGGAAGGATGTTCACCTTACCTTCTCAGTCGGGAAGTTGGAGGCCTATATTGCCGGACGTCAGTTCGGTGAGGACCTTCCAAAGCTATCAGTTTTTTTCTTGCACAGGGAGCAAGAGACAAAAGAGAGACTTGCTGCATCGATGTCTTTACAAACGACTCTGGAGACGATGGCAAGTGACCCCAAGATCCAAGATATGTTCATGGTAGTGGCCAAAACCCATCTGGCCACAGTGACAAAGGATCTCAATAGTTTTATCAAAGCTAGGAGAGCTTGTAGAGAGTCCATGTTCGCCTCGGCT